>NC_089589.1:82996397-83307022 GCF_019320115.1 Miscanthus floridulus
TTGAATGCTAACTCTTCTTCTTCTTGTCTTATCTTCCTTCTTGTCATCCTTGTCAACCCCTCCCTTTCCACATGTATGTCTCTTGTGTCATGAATCACCTTAATACTTGGTTAGGGGTAACTCTTCAATCCTCCTCTTATGATAAAGCAATCTCAACATCTCAAATACATTTGGAGGTAGGCACATCAAGAACCGATTGAGAGAACATCATCATCCTTGATCTTCTCTCCCAAGGCCTTCAAGTCATTGACAATACTTGCAATCGATGGAAATGGTTTTGGAATGCCTCATCATCCTTCATCTAAAGCTTGTCAACTTACATTGAGGATGTACAACTTGGCACTCTTCACCACGGTGTGCCCTCATATTCCTCCAATCTCCTCCACACTCATTTGCCCTTCACAATCTTGATTGCTCAAACACTTGGAATCAATGGCATTGTATTATGGTGTGAGAGCCATTGTATTGCATTGACTTGTTTGTCTTGTGTCTGGTTGGTGTGAGATTGTCGGGATCTTCAAATGATTAGCATAGTCATTTTCGATCATATCCCATTACTTGATCATTGATGAACCAAGAGACACCTATTTTCTCTTCCAATAATCATAGCATGTGCCCACAAAGAAACGGTGGTTGCCCCCCCACATGGTTGAACACAACTTGAGCCATAATTTGACACCAAAGATTGTTAAGCCTTCAATTAAGCGGTGACCATGGCTCCGATAGCACTTGAAAAGTCCTAATATGGCTAGGAGGAGGGGGGGGGGGGTGAATAGCCTATGTTGAAAATCTATAAATAACTAGAGCAATTGATTAGTATAACAAATAGCAAAATGCAAAACTTGCTCTAGTCTACGGGGTTGTAAGCCACCTACCAAACAATCATTGCTATGACTCTAGACACACTATTTGTATGTTACTCACTAAGACTCTCACACTTGACACCAAAAGAGCTCCGCTAGATGAACTTTAAAACAACCAAAGCAAGCTCTCAATTCTAATGACACTAAGAGTTGCTACAACTAGTTTGCAAGAAATTAAATAAGTGAGTAGGGTGATTAACCGCCGTGTAGAGGAGTGAAACCAATCACAAGATGAATACTAAATCAATCACCAGTAGAGAGAGGGCAATAGGGCAGAGACAACTAATTTTTCTCCCAAGGTTCACGTGCTTGCCGGCACGCTAGTCTGTGTTGTGTGGACCAACACTTGGTGGTTCGGTAGCTAAGAGATGTTGCACGAACCTCGTCCACACAATAGGACACTGCAAGAACCTACCCACAAGTGAGGTAACTCAATGACATGAGCAATCCACTAGAGTTACCTTTCAGTGCTCCACCGGAGAAGGCACAAGACCCCACACAATCACCATGGTCGGAGCCAAAGACAATCACCAACCTCCGCTCAATGATCCTTGCTGCTCCAAGCCATCTAGGTGGCAGCAACCACCAAGAGTAACAAGTGAATCATGCAGCGAAACATGAATACCAAGTGCCTCTAGATGCAATCACTCAAGCAATGCACTTGGATTCTCTCCCAATCTCACAATGATGATGAATCAATGATGGAGATGAGTGGGAGGGCTTTGGCTAAGCTCACAAGGTTGCTATGTGAATGCAAATGGCCAAGTGGTTGAGCTTGAGCTGGCCATGGGGCTTAAATAGAAACCCCCACAAAATAGAGCCATTGGCTCCTTAGTCCACTAAAAAATGGGACGACCGGATGCTGGACCCTAGCGTCCGGTCGTGCGATGTGGGCCACGTGTCCCCTGCTTCAAACGTTGATCGCCCGATCTCAACGGTCATCAGTACATTTAAGTTGTGACTGGACGCGCTACTTCAAAGTGACTGAACGTAGGACCTCAACGTCCAGTCATTTCCAGTAAGCATCCAGAAGCAAAAAATCACGACCGGACGTGTCCGGTCATGCCCGACGGGACTCCCCCAGCGTCCGGTCACTCAACGTCTCCCCTGTTCACCACATACATCGTCATACATCATACTGACCAGACTTAGGCCCTGAGCATCTGGTCAATTCTCATGCCAGTGTTCGGTCAAGAGACTGAGGACGGACTTCACTGCGCCACTGACCGGATGCAGGACCCCAGCGTCCGGTCCCTACACCACCAGCGTCCGGTCACTTTGTGAACCCTTGTATTTTCTATATAGGGCACCAATGGCACCGTCGGATTATCCGCACTCTATGGGCGAACACTCCGCCGGTGAAGTTTCTAACCCTTGCGCAAATGTGCCAACCACCAATTGTATCACCTTGTGCACATATGTTAGCATATTTCAACAAATGTTTTCAAGGGGTTAGCACTCCACTAGATCCTAAATGCATATGCAATGAGTTAGAGCATCTAGTGGCACTTTTGATAACCGCATTTCGATATGAGTTTCACCCCTCTTAATAGTATGACTATCGATCCTAAATGTGATCACACTCGCTAAGTGTCTTGATCATCGAAACAAAATGGCTCCTACAACTTATACCTTTGCCTTGAGCCTTTTGTTTTTCTCTTTCTTCTTTTCAAGTCCAAGCATTTGATCATCACCATGGAATCACCACCATCATGTCATGATCTTCATTTTCTTCACCACTTAGAATAGTGCTACCTATCTCATAATCACTTTGATAAACTAGGTTAGCACTTAGGGTTTCATCAATTAACCAAAACCAAACTAGGGCTTTCACCGACATGCGAAATGGTAAACATGGTGCAAATATAAACAAATCTTCTAGATGAAATGCTCCACACCATCATGGAGGAAAGTCCTAAGCCATACTCCATGGGCTTTGCCAACACTACCCATCTTTCCCTCCAGGTATTGGGAGGGAGCTTTTCATGGTTAGCCACGACAGTGTTGCTGTTGATGGAGAGACCAGTGTCCAGTGGTGTGAGCATGAAGTGAGGAACACTAATCGCCAATGACATCACAATGAAGAAGTAGAAAATGCCGCCCAAGCTGCTAGAGGTGGCCTGCCGCCTCTCGCCCGTAATCTCCAACAAGAGTTCCTCATGGTGGACAATCAGCGAGTGGAGCAGACGCCGAGCGCCAATCGGGCTATGGGCACCCATGAGTTGGCTAGACTCCGATAAACACCAGAGATACTCAAGATTCAAGCGCTGCTCAAAGCAGCTCAGGCCCAGGTCAACGACATCTAGAATTGGATGTGGCCACCCGCAAATTGGCTAGACAGTGAGGCCATCTCTGCTTTCACCAGAGGACTCCATCATCGTCAGGAGCTATGCTCCACACTTTGCTGCAAGAGGCCCTAGACCATCGATGAACTCCACAAGGTTGCAAACTCATACGTGGACTTCAAAGAAGCTGATCGATGGTTCAAGGATGACATTGCTTGTGCTTCCCGCTCAGATCACCACCCACGTCATGATGATGATCGCCATGAAGAATGACATTATGAAGATCGTGACAGGAGCTACAATGATCACGAACGCTGTCATAGTGATCAGCTAGAGGGATCAAGGGCTGCACAGCCACGTCACCGCCGATCGGAAAACTCCATCAACAACATAGAGCAGCCACATGCTAAGCGAAATTTCAATGCTGCCTATGAAGAACTCCTTGATGGTCCATGCTTAATTCACAAGAACAACAACCACACCATGCGGCAATGCCATGGCATGGCCAAAGCTTTCTGTGATGAGGAGCAGAAATGGCGAACGTGCAAGGACAACAAGTCAGATGATGACAAAGAAGAGGAGCATCCTAAGGATGCACGACCCACTGCCCAAGATGCCAACAAGACTATCACCACAATCTCTGGAGGGTACGCCACCTTCGAGAGTAAACGCCAGTAGAAGCTCAAAGATCGCCAGGTCATGTTGATCACCCAATATGGCATGGTCACCGATCCCAAATATCTAGACTAGTTGGAGTATCCTATCACATTTAGTAGGGCTGACCAGTGGGTAGATATCCCATACCTAGGGCGTTTCTCACTCATGCTAAATCCCACCATCCGCAACATGTGGTTCAAGAAGGTCCTCGTCAACGGTGGGAGTGCCCTCAACATCCTGTTTGCCGGAGCCCTAACTGAGTTAGGTCTCACAAAGGACGATCTCGTCCCTATTGATTCTCCATTCTGGGGCATTGTACCTAGCAGAGCATCCCAACCTTTGGGGCAGATCCCCGTGCCAGTCCAGTTTGGCACCACCGACCACTTCTGTACTAAGTATGTGAGCTTCTTCATAGCAGACTTTGACACCACTTACCATGCCATCCTTGGCCGACCAGCTCTCGCCAAGTTCATGGTCGTGCCCTATTATGTCTAGCTAGTGTTGAAGATCCCGATGGAATAGGGCTTCTCACCCTACGTGCCAACATCTCCACCACCTACGACTGCAAAAGAGAAGGACTCGCCATCGCTGATGCGATGGATCTCTCAGCTAGACTGGAGGCTTGCATAACTGATTCTAAGAAGGTCCCAGCAGAGGAGTAGGCAATCCTGACTAGGATCCTATAGACTCTACGATCAAGACAGCGTAGACATCCCTAACTCCTAGCACATCGAACACCTTAGGCATTTCTATCCTTGAGACGTCCTACTAAGATATGTACCCCTTATGTATTTATCCATTTCAATAATGATTTTCTCCATGATGTTTTCTCCATTTGTTGTTTTCTCTGTAATTTTCCTCCAATTATCTTTTGTTTTTCTCCATGCTAAACATCTTTAAGATGATGCATACTATCGCTATTCAAATTGGACCGCGCCCTCGCCTAAGTTGGACATGCTCAAGGGCTTCACCTCCCTACATGAATTGACTCCATCAGGCTTTGATTACGCCTGTTTACCTATGACTTCGTGTAGCTACTCGAGCCGCCTGAGCCGCTTGAGTTGCCGAGCCACCGAGCCGCTTCAGCCATCAAGCCGCTTGAACCATCGAGCCACTCGAGCCGCCGAGCTACTTGAGCCGACCAAGCCATCGAGCTGCCTGAGCCACCGAGCCACCCAAGCCACCAGGCGAGCTGCTAAGTGAGCCACCTGAGTCATAAGCAAGCCACGTCGCACCGCGATGATGATCACCGCAAAGAACGGCATTGTGACAACAGCGACCGCCGCCATGACGATAGGCCAGAAAGGCTCGAGGGCTAAGCAATTTCATCACCACCGACCAGTCACCTTTCTCATTTTGTTATCCAAAAGCAGCCCTATCCTCAACTTAACACCTAAACATGCACGAGTAGTAGCGCTCTGTGTCATAGGCGGTTGGTAGTGGCTCCTCGGTGATGCCTATGCTCCTAAGCATGATCAAGAGCTAGGTTCTTTATGGTTCAATGGGCCATGGGGCATAATGATTGGCTAGGCCAGTTTTCATAGGGTTATCTCTCCAAATTTTGCCATGGTATATTGCTAAGCACTCTCTAAATTTCGCCATGGTATAGTGCTAAGCACTCTCCATGTTCTCCAATTTAGCCATGGTATAGTGCTAAGCACTCTCCATGTTCTCCAATTTCGCCATGGTATAGTGTGAAGCACTCTCCATGTTCTCCAATTTTGCCATGGTATAGTGCTAAGAACTCTCCAAAATTCACCATGGTCAATTGCTAAGTACTCTCTCCATTTTTAAGTGCTCAGCACTCTCCAAATTTTACTCTCAAGTCCAGTGCTAAGCATAGGGATTTTTTCCTTTATACAAATATGAATAAACTCCAAATAAACATAAACTACTCTGCAGGATATAAAATTCATCGATACATTGCTCCTGATAAACTCCGCTCTATTTTCTTCATCACCGAGTTCATATATTTTATTTTTAAATCATGTACTACCCATCCTACATATTTGTATTGTAGGATCATCGTCTGGGTGGTCACACCATTTGGCCTTCGAATTTCTTCACCGATCAACTTGTTAGACCGCTAGGTTCATGACTTTGTCGCCGACCAGTTGGTCGGACTATTCGGCATTCACTTCTACTCGGCGCTCACTTCGCCGCTGACCAATTGGTTGGCCTTCTTGGTACTTGATTCTTCGCCAACTAACTGGTCGGATTATCTGTCGCTTGATCGCTAGCTAAGATGGGGACTTCGTCTGTTCCATGCTTTCTAGATCAGGGTGCTAATCCTAGGCGGCATGTTAGGGGCTTTGATAAGTATATCTATCACAACAATCTAGTGCTAAGCATTTTCTGTTTACTCCACGTTTTACTGCTCGATATTATCAAGTTTTACTCCATATCCCTAGTGCTAAGTACGGGGACTTAGTCCTTTACACTTAATTCTTTGATCCTGCTACAAGATATTTCTCTATCTTATAGCAGACTTGGGAACTAAGTGCGTACACTTCACCTTGTGGTGAATATACTATTTTTTCTTCTTACTGGCTTTTTAGCTAAGTTGGGGACTAGCTATGTGCTCGGCTAAGCTAGGAATTGTTTTTTTACTAAGTGATCGTTGAAATTCTTTGATCCTGACACCAAGTGTTTTCTTCACCTACTGTTAGGCTCAGGGACTACAATGTATACATTGCACCTTACGGTGCATGTATCAATACTAACATCCTCTTTGACTAAGTCATGGATGATGATGATCTGACTTCGCCAACGAAGCCTAAGTGTGTACACTTCACCTAAGGTCGATGTCTCTGGCAAGCTCTATCACTGTTTTCTCCGCTGATCAATTGGTCAGACTGCTAGGTTCATGACCTTCATCGCCAACTAGCTGGTCAGATTGTTTGGTGCACACTTCTACTTAGCGCTCACTTCATCGCCGACCAGTTGTTTTGGCTGCTCGGTGCTTGATTCTTCGCCAACCAATTGGACGGATTGTCCGTCGCTTCATTGTCAGTTATGTTGCTACCAGCTAAGCTGGGGACTCCTCGGTGTTTCAATTGTTCATCGCTTTGTCGCCAGCTAAGCTAGGGACTCAGCATTTGGATTCTTCATGAAAGAGTCATAAGCTAAGCTAGGGACTCCCTTGGTGGTCAGATCTTGCTTTGTCTCATCAGTGTGCTATTAGCTTGCTCCATGCTATTCGGATCAGGGTGTTGATCTTGGGCAGCTTGTCTAGGTCTTGATAAGCACATGTCAGATGATGTCGACAAGCTTTCAGATTTACTTTCTTTGACCCTGCTACAAGATTCATTCTTCATCTTCCAACAGGCTCAGGGACTAAGTGGCTAAACTTCACCTAGCGGTGATTGTAGTGCACTTTTCTTGATTTACCCTCCTTATTGACTAAATCATGGATGATTCCTCGCAAATGGAGTCTAAGTGGCTACACTTCGCCTAAGGTGGAGAATTTTCAAGTTTTTATCTTAAGCCCCTTACATCCTTCTGGCAAGCCTTACTTAGCTAAGTCTGAGATCTGCGTACCAGTTAAACTAGTCAGCTTCGATTTTCACCGCTCAGTTCACCAGTTAAACTAGTTGGCTTCGATTTTCACCGCTCAGTTCACCAGTTAAACTAGCTGGCTTTGATTTTCACCGCTCAGTTCACTAGTTAAACTGGTCAGCTTTGACTTCCACCGCTTGGATCACCTGTTAAATTGCTTGGCTTCACGTCAAATTGCTCAGACCTGCTCAAGACGGCATTGCTCAGCCGATACAAGGCGCTCGGAGACTAGCTGTGGGGGGTATGACCCTAGGTACCCATGACAATGGACATGGGCTGCACCATCAAGGGAGGTCCAGCGCATAAGATCAAGGCCTACGATGCTTGGCTCTGGTCGGCGTGCACCACAAGGCAATTAGAAGACATCTTGGCAATGAAGGAAGATCTATTCGGATATGATAGATATCGTATTCCTTGTAAATACTTACCATATATCCGAATAGATCTAGACCTAAATTGACCTATAACCCTACCCTCCAGACTATATAAGGCAGGTAGGGACCCCCTCAAATGCATCTCATATTCAATACAATCCACCAAAGACACAGGACAGAGGGTATTACGCCGATCAGACAGCCTACACCTGTCTAAATCGCTTGTCTCTACGCTTGTGTCACCATCCGGCTCCTATTATGCGCACCTCTACCGATTCATCTACTACCATGGGTAAACCCCTTGGTAGACTGCCGACCAGATTTCATTGATAGCCTCCTTATTGGATTGGGTAGCCCACTATGGTGCCAGGTGGGCTCCTCCTTCTGGTGGCGAGGCTTGAGCTTCGTCTTGAGTTGTCTTTCATAGGTTTCATGGGTTGAATCACTTGTTGATGTTGGTATGCCTATTTAGAGTGTATGACGGTGGTCCTGGGAGCTATTTTCTAGATAAATCCTCCTGCATTCACATATTCATCAAAGCTCATAGAATTCATTAGTTTAAACCCCTATACCTATGTTTGGTGATGGAATTAAGTGTATATGTAGGATATATTAACGGTTTATGATTGACATTAACAACCGTTAGAAAGTTCCCCCACACTTACCCTTTGCTTATCCCTAAGCAAAGTTAAACTTGAACAATGGATCAGGAGTTGCTATAATGTTTCCACTCCTCAAAAGTACACAGGCATTCAATCAAGAACTCTCCTTCGAATTAGAATAAACTGATCTGACTTTCAAACTTATTCATATTACCTTCAACCATGGGGCTTCTTAGCCTTTACTTGGGTCTTGAGCAATTGAAAGACAGAACGATCAAGTCAAGCACTATGTCTCAAGTTCTTTGTTCCACCATTATTCTGGAGTTTTTATAAGTTTTCAAATAAAATTCAGAGATTCCATTGTATGACACTCTCAAGTCTCTCAATATATGTGGTATTTGTGGATCCTCACCAAGACAATAAAGATGTTATGCCTTTTTCTCTTCCTACCACTAAGGCTTATGTGGAGTTCATAGGTAGGGACAAAGCTAGAGCATACTTGCAATGCGTATATTGTAAAGTCAAACAACGGATCCAAAGAGAGCTGAGTCATACAATCAAATCAAGATGTGCATGTGTGTTGATATATGGTAGATATATATATGGTGCCTAACCTAATTCTACTTTGCTCCTTGAAAACTTATCTCTCTTTTGAAACTTGGAAACATTTACTAGAGAGCAGGAGCTATCTTATTCATCTCCTCTCTTTTTTTTCAGGCGAACATCTAAGCACCTATTATTTTAGATATCTCGAACACTTTTATGTCCATTTTTTCTCTTCTCTTTCTTTTTTATGAATAACTTTTGCATAGCCCCATGCCTCTTTTCTGCAATAAAACTTTTGAGAGATAGCAACAAGAACTTGGAGCATTTATTTGGTGGATGGGAAACCTAACAAGCATGTTTTTATGTTCTCTCCCAGTGTAGGAATAAAATATTTTTGGATGGATCTAGATAGAAGGCATGCTTTTGCGTACTCCCAGTGTAGGAGCAGCAGGTGTATATGTGGGTGGTGTGTACATGATCTTGATTTTAAGAGCATGACAAACCTCTCATAAGGGTTAACAAAGCTTGACAAAACTCAATGCAAAAGCAAGCATCATATATGTGGAAGTATTCCTAGCCTAAATAACATGTATGGCTCTGGTGTGAATTCAAGCTTTGCCATACATGAACTCATCATGTAATATTTTTGTGTTTTTCAAAAGATAAATCTCCAAAACTTTAGTGTTACTTGGAACAAGATAAATAGCAGCTCAGACCTTCTCAAATCATATCCATCAATTACCTAGACTTAGATCAAGCATATGCCACCACGAGTTTGAAGTTCAGAGTAAATCCTCATATCAAATAAGTTTTATCCAAAACTCAGGAGAATTCAAGGCTAAAAACTAGGTACTTGAAAGGAATTACAACAGAGCAACTATTCATCATTTCTATTTAAGAGATTATTCTGAGTTCTCCTTATTTTATTCATCTCTTAAAACAAATTAAAGCAAATTAGACACATCTTTTTATTTTGTTTCCATCTTTAGATCACACATTATTACTATAAATGACGAATGCAAAGATAAATTTTTATTTTGTTTTTATTCACCATTTTTTAGCTATTAAAAAGAGACTAAAAACTAAAATAATGGGAAAGAATACTTACCTGAATACACAGGAGTACTTCTCCCCCAGGCTAGCTCTTTCAGTGAGGGTTCGGTGTCTTAAGTCCTTCGAACCAGACTTCTCCTTGTGAAGTTCATTGATCAAGTACCTCAGTTTGCTCTTAAGTTGAGGATTCTTGTGATGTCACCTCTAATGGTGATGTCACCTTTTTCCGCCAAAGCCATCTTGGTCTTAAGTTTGGATTTTGGTTTGACAGGTTCATCTTTCTTGACTTGTTCCTCCTCCGTGTTTTGTGTTTCGAAGTCAAACATCAGTAGTAGAAACTGGCGACATCTTGTGTGCATCATTATTGTTGGTTCAGAACTTTCACTTGTAGAACTTGGTGGATCAACTCCCCCACACTTGCTCAAAGTGTGTTCTGCTCATGAAGACAAGGTAGAGATTAAGTGCATGGGCTCTATTGGTGGAAAACACCAACAGAACTAAAACATTATTTATTCTTCTCTAGCCTTAGGCACATTGGATCATGATAAGTGTTGATATTATGTGCATTATTTGTTCTTACAACATGGGTGATAAAATGAGAATGATTGTGACATTTGAATACATCTATAAAAAAGAGTGGAGTTGCTTAACCTATGGAAGGATTGTCCATCTTTACAAAATGTATCAAACTTCACATGATTACGACTATCATCTTCCAATATAAGATATGCAAAATTTTAGCTCATTTGGTAAAGACTATGAGATCAAGAAAGTGGTGCTATGAACAAGCTTAAGAAACAAGACATGTTGAGTTAATCAGGTTGAATAAAGCAAAGTTGTAACTCAAACATGTTTGTTTCTTCATTTATGTGAATAACGATATCAAAGGAAAGCTTTTTTAAATACTGACCACTTACCTTAAGATGTTACCTTCATCATTAGAGCTTGAGGACACCCTGTGATGAAGGGTAGATGACTTGTGGTGATCTTTTCTTCCTGCTTGAAGCTTTCCTTGCTTGAGCTATTCATGAGCATCTTGTCTCCTATATCGCACTCCTACTTTCTCATTCTTTTATCATGTCATCCTTCTGTCCTTTCTTTTGTGGATCTGGACACTTTGTTTGGACCTTTTGTGCCTCTCATTCCAGTGTGTCAGAGCGATGAGAGCTTGAGAGGAGGAAGAGCATTGATAGATCATCTTTAGAGGAGTCGGCCTTCCTCCCTCACACTTGAACTTTTATGTCACTCGACACTTAAAGTCAAGTGTGAATGTTAAAACATCCCTCAGAGTGTGTTGTTACTCCCATGTCCTCATATATTGTTCATCATCATTAGTTCTTATATCTGTTGGTGAAAGCTCATTGATTTTAGGTCCATTGAGTTGGACCTCTCCCTTGCATTTAACTTTCTTTGAACCATTTGATCCAAGAGGTAACGATGTGGGTAGTTGCATATTCTTCTTCGTCAACCTTTCTTGGTTTTCATTGGTTGTTGGTCGATGAATTGATGTTCATTGGAGATGTAGACTCGAGTTCTTCCTTGATGGTCTTTTTCTTCCAATGGCGTGGTGGAGAATTGTTCTTATTTGTTGCTAGCTGTCTTGATGGTCGAGGAAGGAACCTCATTGATACTTGCATGAAAGCTTCATCTCCAATGACTTAGGGATGTCATCTTGCAACTGTGGTTGTCCATGGTCTTTTGAGATACAATCAATAGTCCACCATTGATTGATGTTTGTTGACACAAGGATGCATGCCATGCTATAATGGCATCTTGTGATCCTTGTCCTTGCTGCCAACGTGCAAGACGGTGTCTTCGAAGATGATGAAAGTAGGTCTCAAATTGGCTAATATGAGGTGAATTGTACCCTACTTCACATCGGCATCCTAGCTTGAGTCTTGCGAAGGCTCAATGCTAGGTTGTCTTCGATGTTATGTAACACCCAAAAATTTCAACTACAAATTAGCAATAAATTTTGAGCATTTATTGATTTTTCTATGTATTTTTTACATAGGCTAAATAATAAATTTTGGGTAAATAAAATTAACTATAAGGTTTAGAAACATGATTGTTGCATTCATGCCGTAGCATATTATTTTTGGTTGAGTGTAGGGCTAGAATGGATGAAGTTGAATTCAAATCTCATTTGAATTTGGCTAGATTTGAAAACTAGAATTGGAAAAGAATTTGATTTGGAAAAAATTGTATTTCTTCCTTTTTAGCCCAGCCCAGGAACTGGCCTGGCCCTTTCCCACCTCCCCTTCCTGGCTTGGCCAGCTTGGCGGCCCAGCCGCTCCTTCCCTTTCTTCCCGCCTCCCGTTTCCTTCCTTTCTCCCCTGCACTGGCCCATTCGGCGCTGGCCCGCTTCGCGACTGCCTCTGCTTCACGTCGCACCCCTTTCATCTCCCCTTTCCCGCCCACTCAAGCTCGGGTTTTAAAGGCAATTTCATGTGCCTCGGAGACCTTCCCGGACGCCGCGCTCCTTTCTTCCCGACTCGCGGTGAACTCCTATTTCTTCCCATGCCATCCGTTCATCAATTTGTGCACTAGAATGCCATACCAGCAACCTCCAGACCCCGCCAGCCATGGCACCGCCATGGAACCAACCCACCGGCGTGTTCCCCTACCTTGGTTTGCCTTGCATCGTGTTCACGCGCGCTTGTGGATCATCCCTGTGCATTCGGTTTCGATGGGGGAAGTCCAGAGTGCCGTACAGGCGTTCGCCACCGTTCCCACCTCGCCGCCGGCCATGGCATGCTCGCCGAAGGTTCTGAGTAGCGGCGAAGGTCCTCCCGTGCAACCAGCGCCATCGGATCTGTTCTGGATGACCGAGATCTAACCGTGCCGGTTGGATCATAATCCGTCCACGGTGGACCCATAGACCTGGCCCACGGTGCCACGTCAGCGCGTCCACCGCACGCGTGGTGCACCGCACCAGTCCACGCGTGCCACATGTCACCCAGTCAGCAGACACGGTCAAACCACAGTCAAGCCATGCCAATTTTGCAGAAAAGCCCTTCTGTTTTCGGTGAATCAACCCGCAGTCCATAACGGTTCAAATTAATTATTATTTAGTCTAGTTTTTATTTGTTTAGGTCCCTGTATTTTCCAAAAATAGTACGCACAGTCCAGTAGCTGTGTAACATATTTTTAATTGTTTTAATTCAAAAATAAAGTTTAGTTTATTTACAGAAATGCCATTGCACCGTATTTCAAGCATAACTTTAGCGTTTTAAGTCCGATTTGAGTGATTCTTTTGCTCACGTGTTCGTAGCAGTACGTAGAATAGTTTCATCAGCTTTTCAACTTATGTTTCTACTATTTGGTGTACTATTCTAATAGAAGTCTATCTTGTATGCATGTAATGATTGGATTGATGCTTGATTGGTGATTTGGAACACAATTAGAGGGTGAGCCATTTGAGGTGACTGAGGACCCACAACAGGATCAGTAGTACTCCTAGGACAACTTTGAAGAAGGCAAGTGTACCAAAGACCCCTTGTACCTATGAATTATTACACTTCATATTCATGCATGTGTCAAATTTGATATACCTTTAAGGACTTTACCTAGATGATTATTTGTACCACATATCCTTGTTACCTTGGGTTCGGATATGCATTTTGGATAGATGCTGCAGCGCTTAACATAGAATAATAGTTAAACATGACTAAAGACATTATGCAATGAGATAACATGAAGCTTTTTAGCAATAGTTAGGGGGCTAGAGTACAGGGTTGAGTACTCTAGTGCCTCTCCATAAGGACTTAATCCTGAAGCGACCACCCAGGAGGTTTCATACAACCCCGAGTGTCATATGGCTCTGACTTTAACCTCTTAACTAGATTGTACTAGCTCGTCTATAGCTTTCCGTAAGGGCAAGAGGGGGGCACTAGTTGGTATGTCTCCTTATCTGCTAGGGTGTGTGTACCGTGCCACGTTCCCACGCGTGCCACTCCTAGAGGAGGGCCTCATACGGCTAGACAGTTGAAACCTTAGCAGCTACGACTTGTTAGTGCGACTAGCTAAGGGTTATGTAGTGAAACCCTGCCACACTTCCTTGGTAGAGGTGTAGTGGGCTTTGCAAACCTTGGCATTGAGAATCACGGCTCGATGGGTAAAGTTGTACAATTTCTACAAAAATATTTGACCTGTTATAATAGTCGTGCTCACGGATATAAGCGGTCTGGATCCTTCATGATTAGTGGCTACTGTGGATGGTTGGGAATTGATATAAACTTGATTATACCTTAATATCACTTGGGATTTGGGATTGTTCACTAAAGTAGTGATTCAGAATGCTAAAATTTGATCAACTAAAATTGCGAACCGCAGTCAAATAATGTCAAGCCTTTGAGCCTCATAGATCCCTTTGATATGCTTGCTAAGCATGGTGAGCTTACACTTTCTTTACATCCAATGAAAATCCCAGATGGGTAATAGATAATGGATATAAAGAGTTTTTGGAGGATGTCTAGGACTACTAGGGAGATGTTCACCAGTCGGAGTCCCTGTGGTAGATTGGGTAGTATTAACATTGTGATGAGATATTGCCATTGAGCAAACTTTGTATTAACATTGTGATGAGATATGCGATGTAATCAGTACTTTACTTTGATGCTATTACAATTTGTGATATATGTGTGTGTTTGGACATCCTAGGCGCACATTTATGAGTACTTAGTTTTGCTTTGCAAAATTGGGTGCGACAAATTGGTATCAAAGCTATAACTGACTGTAGGACGATCAACCTAGTTAGAAATAGACGTTTTTAGGATCACATTACCTTTATTTTACTACTTTTAATTTGCTATAAAAATTTTGCTTATATTCTATTCTTTATCCGTTGCAAAAATTATTTTATTCTAATACTCAACCTTTTCATTCTTATAGATGGCCCGCACCAAACTGACACCCCGCAAGAGGACCATTGTGATGCCCACCAGGAGGACAAGGTTCACATTTGGCAAGCATGTACCTGCACATCTGGTGGAAGCTCTGAGGAGCATAGAGGAGGAACTACCTATGGAGGTGCCCATGGGGGAACCTCTGGAGGATGTGATGGAAGAAGATCCAATGGATGAAGAAACATAAGAGGGGCCCATGTTTGAGGAGCCCATTGAGATAAAGGAGTCCTAAGAAGAACCCATGGAAGAGAATGGATAGGGTGGCTAGGAGGGAGCTGGTGATCCTGATGATGGAGATGACTCTGATGATTCTGATTCTGATGGAGGTGATGATGGTGGTGATGGTAATGGTGGTGATGATGGAGGAAACGGTGGAAATGGCGGTGATGATGATCATGATGCATTGTTGGCTCAAGGGTGGACCGCAGAGATCCACTATGATTTGGAGGGTGATGCCTACTGCCACCCCAAGCTTCTCATACTTGTACATCGCTACCACGCTGGATGCACTGTTCAGTATAGGACAGAGCATTGGACCCACCCCGACTACACCAGCTTCTAGGAGACAGATTTGTACATCCGCGAGGGGACTTGGGTGCACTACATCCACCGCGCCATCACTGCACGGTTCACACGTGTAGCCGCCATAAGGGACGTAGCTCGACAAGCATTGGTGGTCAATCACGACCGCCACTTCGACGACATCGCCTAGGAGGAGGACCATTATCTTCCCCGCTGTTGGAGCGGCCAGTCTACTTGTAACATCGCTACACCACTTGGAGAGGCAAACCTGAGGCTGAGGCCTACCTTGTTGTGCTTGGCTCAGACCAACACTGATCTGGATCAGGCCTTGGATGAGTTAGATGTCATGGGGAAGGCGTACCTGCAGCTTGCCCATGAGAATCTACTCTTATTAAGCCAGCGGAGCTTGGCCGCTCCTCAGGCGATCCGCGTTAGTAAATTTTATTTGCTCCGTTGGATGAAGATTAGACGATGGCCAGTGCCTTTTCTGCATCTGTACGGTGCTAGTTGGCTCGGTAAAAATATCTCCCTCACCCCTCCCTCCTAATGTGGCCTTTCCTCTCTCTCCCTGCCGCCTCTCTCTCTCTCCTCCCTCTCTATCGCGACGTGGCATTAAGCTAGCAGAGCTCGACCGCTCCTCAGGCCATCCACGTTAGTAAATTTTATTTGCTCTGTTGGATGAAGATTAGACGATGGCCAGTGCCTTTTCTGCATCTGTACGGTGCTAGTTGGCTCGGTAAAAATATCTCCCTCACCCCTCCCTCCTGACATGGCCTTTCCTCTCTCCCTACCGCCTCTCTCTCTCCACCCTCTCTATCACGACGCGGCGGGACAGCCGCGCATCCTTGCAGGCATAGGCACGGGTCACTGGCACCCCTGCCCGCCGCAGCCACGCCGCCGCCCCCTCGCTGGCGCTGGGGACGGACGTCGATGTGGGCTTATCAGCTCGGCCTTCCTTGCTGGTGGAGGCCCACACCGGTGGATCTGGCGGATCCAGTGCCTCCATGGCCGGATCCGTCTGTCCTCCCGTCAGATCTGTGTAGGCAAGAACCTTTTGGAGGCCATGGCCTGTGGTGGCATGGTGGAGGACCGTGGGCCAACGACGGCACTGGCCACTGCCTTCTGCGCATCTTGTCCCGGTGCTCCACTTCCCTCCGCTCTATTGTGGCGCTGCAAGTAGCACCGCCTGCCGCCATGCCCGATGGGCCAAACCCTAAACTCCGGCGTGCCCTCTCTCCCCTTCTCCCACTCCCCCTCTCCTCACTACGAGGATACACTGATGGTTTCCCGTACATGTCCTAAACAAAAGGTACAAAACTAATGGTTTTCCATATTAGTAATTTATTTGTCTTACCTATAGTGATAATTTTTACAGCAATTTTATATTTACTTAATGCATAGGAAATTATATGATAGCTAATTATCATGAGTAAATTCCATG
The DNA here is from genome assembly GCF_019320115.1 of Miscanthus floridulus. NCBI lineage: Eukaryota > Viridiplantae > Streptophyta > Magnoliopsida > Poales > Poaceae > Miscanthus > Miscanthus floridulus. The sequence continues at coordinate 83,013,206 of NC_089589.1, forward strand.
TTCGTAAAGTGAACGGAATTTCATGTTTATAAGTAGTATATATCTAGCCATTCTAAATAGTTATTCTGCACTCATAGAGCTTGCAATAGCCAACTAATGATTGCATCATGTGTGTACATGTCTAATTGTCGTGAGCGAATAGGAATTGTTAATATATTATTAGGCCTCATCTTTGTTCAGTTAGGTCAGCAGGGTATTTATGTGTCTGCTTTTCCCCTTTTTCTTGGAATTAACTACCAATGAAATTTATTCTCCCCACAATATTGATACAGGCCAGGGTGCTTGAAAATGTTAATCAAAGGGTGGTGATGGATGGCAATATTGTAATTTTCTTTTATAGCTCTAGCCTTTCATGCTTCGTACAATATAGAAAAGACATACCTTTTCTAATAGTTAGATCTTCTGGTCAACAAAAAATTCATGAGCCTGTGTACAAGGGAATTGAATATACGCATCTAACATGCTGATATTAAAGGAGAGCAAATTCTCTCTTGGCTCTACGTTGCTGATTTTTCAAATTCGTATTAGGAATGAGAAGAATTAGATGAACAATATTTTGAATTATGCATAGGTGCATTTACATGTATGCATATTTGCATTTACAGATATCAGCGGTTGTGGTTTTTGTCATTCGCATTATGCTAATTAAACTCTTGTCGATTCCATCCATTTTTCAGAGAACAAATGAGCTTCTGTTGAAATATTTCTCAAGGCATATGGGTTCTTGGAGTGTGCTATCCAACAAGATCTTCCTACGATATCTCCAAGAAATAGGTGAGTTTACGACTTTGTTTAGGGCCTTAGTCACTTTGCATCGGTGAGTACAGGACTGCAGGTACCATCTTAATCCATGTGAATGGTTTATACAGGGAGCTTATTACCTTTTCTGTCTCATGTGTTACTGAAGGTGCCTAATTCTTATTTAGTCCATGATGATTTTCATCTCCTTGTCTTCAAACTGTCATGGCTGAATGTCTTCATCTTGACCTACCACTTTTTCAAGAGAAATATTAAAATTGTATGCCGTGGAGCAATATCGTTATTGTTGATTGTTCACTGGTTTATTTCACCAAGAGAACTATTAGTATTTTTCCCAAATTAGTTACTGAGATGGCTTTTTATGTGGATGGTGTGTCTGGTCCGTGTTTAGAATTAAGATTTATAATTGCTAAGAAGCAAATAGATTCTTTATACACGTTCTGGAGTTTAAATATAATATTGTTTTTTCCCATCAGTCCATCTGTGATGCCATTATTTTCAAAGCCCTCTATGTTCAAACCCTGTCATACCTGAATGGCTTGCTTTTTAATTAGTTACTGAAACCGAAATTATGCCAATAGTTGATTTTAAATGGAAACTCTGACTGTAGTGTGTGATGTGTATTTTTTTCTCTTACATGATTTTTTATTGCTGTTTTGATCTGTCCAGAATTGAGGTACCATGCACAGATGTATATGCACTTTCTAGAGTCTAGAACGCATCTGAATTTTATGTGCTGAAGTTCAATCAATAGAATTGCAGGATCATTACCTGGATAGTTCCTGGTTTCTTATACGTAAGAGCATCATTACCATCTTGTTTTATACCTATATAACATCTGTTCGTTGCTATGTTCAGGTCCAGGCCTACCGAATCTGTACCCTTCCATTAAGCCACCTAGGTGACTACTGCGCTCTTTTGCTGTGTGGCCAAAATTTAGGCCTTTCTGTCTGTCCCCTCACCGGACCTATATGTAATACCGGGTATGAGGCTTCCCTTCCTTCCTCTTCGTTGTGGCATGAGTGAGCTCTTTGCGCTACGTGCGCTGGGAAATACCTTTTCCTCCAGTGCGTGCTCTCCTTGCAAGCGCTAGGCCCAGGCACGTGTGCGGATCTGGCTCGCCAACCTTCATCACTGGAGGAGCCCCACACCGGTGCATCTGGCCTGTTGTGCATGGTGGATGTGCACTCTCTTCACTTCTCCCCCTCCCCTTCCCTCAGCTCCTTCCTCACTGCGAGGATCTCGGCCCCACCCCTAGGAGGCCGTCGGCTCCTGCCACTTTACTGTTTCCAAATGCACGGACCATGTGTAGAACTGATATCCTAAATTGTACAATGATGATTAGTTGTTTCATTCTCCATGTTATTTACTGAGCTTTTGGGGTTGTGGGATGATGAACTTTTTTTAGACGGAGGCAATGGAATTGTGCAATGATGATTAGTTCTTTCAATCTTCTATGAGCCTTGTTATTTGCATTAGTTTTGTGATGACAATGTCATTATATCTTACCAATTCGCTTTTGCATGTGTTGTTTCGTTTTCATTACTCGCTACATTTTGTGTGTTTGTCACTGAGCATAAGTCCATTGTCAATGATGTCTTCACATGATTTGTTGGCTGTTCTATTACTGACCACACCCCATAGACAACGATGTATTTATTTCTATCCATCTCTGTCCACTTTCTTGCAAAATCCACTTTCTTGCAGGTCTGAAACAACTAGAACTAAGGTCCTGTGGATCAGCTAGATTGGAAAGTGAACTGGTGAGTTCATTTGCTTTTATAGACTGCTATAAGCAAATTTCTATTCCATTAAATGAGTTCATGTGGATCAGCTACCCCATTAAATGATTCATTGAGGAAATATTATGTAGGCTGCTATAGGCAGATTTCTATTCTACAAGATGCTTAGGCTGCTTTAGTTACATGTTTGCAGCTAGGTTGGTATCTTTTTACAGTAGGAATTGTTTTGCTATTTTTTATTGCAGGAAAGAACATCAGTTTACCTCTCACGCTTAAGCATAGTTACTAAGCCTCAAATCTATTTGTTGTACCTGATTACCTACTATGCAAATCAATAGGATGGTACCCTTGTGTATAGTTTCAGTTTGTGGCTTTCATGGTACCTATCTTTATATGACAAGTCTGTAGCCACTGTATCGATGAGTAGAATAGCACTTTGCAGAATAGTGTAGACATGTGTGTGGCTTGCCCAACTGTTTAAATTAAAAATATATTTTTTCGTTCCAGTAGTCCAACTACGACACCCTTGCTTCGTCCATGGTCGCATGCACTTTGTTATAAGAAAGTTTTCGTCCATGGTAGCAGAATTAATTTGCGTTGTTCGATTGTTTTCGTCATGGGCGCTCGCACTTTATTATAAGAAAGTTTTCGTCCATGTTAGCATAATCAATTTGCGTCGTTCAATTGTCTTTCTAGGACAAGCACGACAAAAACTTTCTTATAACATAGAAAGTAATTTTTTTGTTCTAGTAGTACAACTACAACAGCCTTACTTCATATTTTGCTACCATAAGTTTACGAGATATGTACCAATCGCTATGATCATGGGTCTGTTTTCCAGTTAGCCTCTGCTAAATAAACCTACATCGTTAAAAACGCTATATGCAGCGGCCTTAATTGTTTATTGTCCCATTGCAGGTTCTAGTTCCTCGGCTCTTCAAGAAAGAAGAGTGATTTTTAGGACCCGGAAGGACTCAAAGTTTCGATTTCTGCACGCTGCTTTTCTTATGTGCTGCTCATTACCTTTCACACAGTTAGAGTGATTTTATATCTCCACCTATACAATTAGATTGGCTACATTTGTATCAGCTATAGGTACACACGCGGGCTCAAATATATCCTTATGAATATTTATGTCCATCTTTCTTCCATTATTGAATCATGGTTTTGTAATGATTTGCTTATTTTAACAGCTTCACTTGCCTATTAAAATTGTTGTAACTTCTAAGACAAAAAATACAACAATATGTTTACAAAGTGTATTTAACCTGCTATGAAGCCAACGCACAGCTGTAGTATTTCTGATGTACAAAAGCATCCTCATGGATGCTCAGTAGTATCCTCATGCTGATTTGACATTCATCTACTGCAGGAATTTTAGTGCAGTATTTAATTCAGTTCCTACCAGTTTGATGGCCATTTGCGCTCGATTATGTGTGCGTGCAACTAGTTTTCTCAGATTCTCCTGCCATTACTTCATAGACCAACTTATAGCTGTGTTTGCTCTGTATTGCACTAGACCCTCTTGTTGGGTTTACTTTCCAGCCTGTATATGTACAACGTGAACGCCAATGCAGCCGGCTAACTTGGACTGCCCACTATCCAAATTATGCATGTCTATTTAGTGTAGAGACTAATTTCTTTGCCCTTGCCGTGTAGCGATGAAGCAGTAATTTCCTACCGATTCAGTCATCACCTAGGATTCCAATACGATCTGTTGTTTTGGCGAGAGCCTTTTTTTAACATTTTACTTTACATTTCAATTCATGCATCTATGTCATTTATTTCTGCTCGTGTTAACCTCTTCAACCATGTCAGGTTACTGCCTGTTTTTAGACTGCTTTTACTTGCCTTCTCAATGCACACATCATGCCTCCAGGATCTGGTAAATTTCCGAATTCTCAAACTGAATCTCCTTATCTTATGCCTCGCAAACCACAGAGAGCTAACAAAAGTAAATCTGCATATAGATTCATCCACCTGGAAAAGCTTCTGTCTCCACGGACAGTAACCTCTGAGACCGAGAAGCGAGATGCTAACAAGGTCATCACCGACAAGGTCATCACCGAGTGCTTGACCTACAATGTTTAATTACCTAGACCTGTCACTGTGTGTATAAACTATGTGTCATCATATCATCACTGCCGTTGCTACCTAGCATGAACCCTAATGTATAAAGCTTGCAAGTGTTGTCAACTGTTATGTTAGCTCTACAAACCAGACCTGTGCATCTAAGGTGGACCATTACCGCGCTTATCACATCTATCTATGTAAAATATATGTACATACCATCATCATGCTACGGCCCTAAGTATTTGTCATGTCAGTTGCTAAAGATTAGATGATTGTTCAATCCTGCACTACATCTTTGGTTGGATAACCGACGCGCGCAAGGGCGCGCATGATGGACTAGTGCTACACTAAAGCAACATCAAGGAGGTCTAGATGTGGAAGCGCTAGGTGTACCTGCTCAGTCACCCCTGAGGAACAGAGGAGAATTTGGAGACCCCAACACCAGTACCAACATCGACTCATACCCATAGGAGGAAGTCTTAAAAATATGTAATAAACACACGTAGATGTGTGAGAGAGTGTTAGTTTCTTTCTTTTACTGGTTGAACAATTGATACTTGTGTGGTTGGATGATTGTCATAATAAACAATGTTTAATTTGGATTTTTGATATGATTGTGATGACTTGTGGGCATGTCCACGGTCATTTAGTTCAAGGCTAAGGCTTAAGGATATTATGAATAAATAGTTGGGTTTCTTTTTATCATGCTGTCCATTCTGTATCATTCTGAGTAGTCCATCTTTATCAGTTTATATCTCATGTTCTAGATGTCCAATGGTCATGAAAATTTTATGGAGATAAGTAGACTTCTACATCTTTCTTTTGGCTCTAGAATCACCTCAATACCTATTATAAATTGTGAGATACAATTGTTGTAAGTTGAGATTTCTATGCTGTCAGAATTCTGGAACAGTACTACTTGTTGTCTGTTTTTGACTAAGTAAACGTCAAAATCTGAAAAATTGTTCTAAATGAAAGTTGTAGAGAATTTCATAATATTTCCAGAAAGATAAAATACACAATTAGATGATAAATAGAGAGTGAGATATTCTTGTTTTACTGCACTGCTGTTTGACCAACTCGCCGAAAAAGTTCACAACAATTATCTTTTTGTGTACCCTACACATATCTCTTGTCTTGATCTAGTAACACCTACTCTTATTAGACCATTATCTTTTAAAAGTTATATGCTTGGATATGTGAGACTTATGCGATGCATCAACAGATGGTGAACACTAGGAGGAACAACCAGGGAGGCGAGGACCTGCCACCACCACCTCTAGTCACAATGGAGTAGTTTATGATGATGCAGACACAGTTGCCTTCAGCAGATGGCCTAGAACATGCAGAACATGGGGCATGGGAATGGGAATGCACCCCCTCAAGTCAGAGATAAGAGGGGAGAGTTTCTGAAAGGACAGCCACCTGTTTTCAAGCACTCCACTGACCCACTTTAGGTAGATGACTGGCTACGTGCTATTGAGAGGCAATTGGATATTGCCTAGTGCGATGACAAGGAGAAGGTTCTGTATGCCTCTAGATAGTTGCAGGGAGCTGCACTGGATTGGTGGCACTCATTCCGCTTTGGCCATATTAAAGCTAATCCCATCACTTGGCCTGAGTTTCACAGTGCCTTCTGCTCTCACCATGTGCCTGCGGGATTGATGATGCTAAAGAAGGAGTTCTTGGCTCTCAAGCAAGGGAGCATGACTATTTCTGAATATCATGACAACTTCATACAATTGTCATAGTATGCCCCTACTGAGCTGGAAGAGGATGAGAAGAGGCAGGAGTTATTCATGGAAGGTTTGAATGATGGTCTCTAGTACCAGCTGTTGTCTCATACATTTGCTAGTTTCTAGCAGTTGGTGGATAAGGCCTTGGTGATAGAGAACAAGTGCCGCCAGATGGAAGATAAGAAGAGGAAGTTTCAAGGATAGCAATCCAGGGAGCAACTCTCGCTTTCATGCCAATCCTCAACTATACTCAACCACAGCAGCGCTATCAAGGTCAGTCTGGTCTAGTTAACCACAACCAGCAACCCTAGTGTGCACAGCAGCAGCAGCAGTACATGGCACCAACTTAGCGCCAGCAGCAATCCAACAACATCCCTATGAGGAATAATGCCCCCAATGCTCCATAGAAGAATAGCGCACCAAAGGCGCCAAATGCAGTTAATGATACTAGATGCTTCAATTGTGGAGAGCCGAGACATTACTCAAATAGATGCCCCAAGAGGATGGCTAACATGCAGCAGAACTATGTCCGGGGGAAGGTGAATCATGTAACTGCTGAAACAGCTCAGGAGGCACCGGATGTGGTGATCGGTACGTTTCCGGTCAACTTAAACTCAGCTACAGTACTTTTTGATTCTGGTGCTTTGCATTCCTTCATAGCATATACATTCATAAAAGAAGCATGGTATGCCTGTATGTGTTATGAAGAAACCCATGCTAGTAAACTCACCCAGAGGGGAAATGAAAGAAAATTCGATATGCTTAGCTGCTAGTCTTAGCATAAGGGGGGTAGAATTTCAAGCTAACCTTGTAGTCATAGACTCATCTGGTATTGATGTCATCTTGGGTATGGATTGGTTAAGGTCCTGGAAGGTAGTCATTAATTGTGGGAACAGTTCTGTGAATCTTACCACTCCACCTGGAGAGAAAGTTGAGTATATGACAACACAGTCAGCCACATAAATCTACTAGGTTAATCAATTGGAGGGCACAACTATAGAGGATATATAGATAGTAAATGAATATCTAGATGTCTTCCCTAAGGAGTTACCAGGTATGCCACCTGAACGAGACATTGAGTTTATAATTGAACTTTTACCTAGAACTGCACCCATAGCTAAGAGACCTTATAGAATGGGAGTGAATGAATTAGCAGAACTTAAGAAATAATTAAGGGAATTGCTAGATAAGGGTTATGTCCAATCTAGTTCTTCACCTTGGGGTGTACCAGTATTGTTTGTAGAGAAGAAAGATGGTACACAGAGAATGTGCATAGATTACAGATCACTTAATGAGGCCACAATTAAGAACAAGTATCCACTGCCTAGAATCGATGAACTATTTGACTAGTTGAAAGGAGCTTGTGTGTTTTCCAAGATCGACCTCCGATTTGGCTACCATCAGTTGAGAATAAGACATACTGACATCCCCAAAACTGCTTTTGTGACCCTATATGGACTATATGAGTTCACAGTCATGTCCTTTGGTTTGACAAATGCACCTGCTTACTTCATGTATTTGATGAACAAAGTATTCATGGAGTACCTTGACAAGTTTGTCAGTAGTGTTCATTGATGATATATTAGTATACTCTAAGAATGAAGAAGAACATGAGGAACATTTGAGGTTAGTGTTGCAGAAGCTTAGAGAACATCAGCTCTATGCTAAGTTTAGCAAATGTGAGTTCTGGCTAAAAGAAGTATCTTTCCTTGGTCACATAATCTCTAATGGAGGAGTAGCAGTAGATCCCAAGAAGGTTAGAGATGTGTTGAGTTGGAAGCTACCTCAGGATGTATGTGAGATTCAGAGTTTCCTTGGTATGGCCAGGTACTATAGGAGATTTATCGAGGGATTCTCTAAGTTAGCAAAACCTATGACTGCTCTGTTAGAGAAGAATGCCAAATTTGTATGGACTAAGCAATGTTAGGACAATTTTGAGGAATTGAAGAAGAGACTGACTTCTGCCCTAGTGCTAGTCTTACCTGATCTTACCAAAAGCTTCTCTATCTATTGTGATGCCTCACGGTAAGGTCTAGGCTGCGTTCTTATGCAAGAGGGTAGAGTTGTTGCCTATGCATCCAGACAGCTGAGGAAACATGAGTTAAATTATCCGACTCATGATCTAGAGTTAGCAGCTGTGGTACATGCTCTCAAGATTTGGAGGCATTACCTAATTGGTCATAAGTGTGAGATTTATATGGACCATAAGAGTTTGAAGTATATATTCACATAGTCAGATCTGAATCTGAGGCAGCGTAGATGGCTAGAGTTAATCAAGGATTATGACTTGGATATACACTATCACCCGGAAAAAGGCTAATGTTGTAGCAGATGCCTTGAGTAGGAGGAGTTATGTGAACATGGCCTATACAACTCAACTACCTAAAGAGTTGTGTGAGGAGTTCGAGTATCTAAACTTGGGTATTGTGGCTAACACCATGGAGTTAGAGGTAGAACCTACTCTAGAACGAGAGATTCGTAAGGGACAACTGAATGATGAGAGGATCAAGGATATCGCTAAACGTATAGTGATTGGTAAAGCCCTAGGATTCCACATGGATGGTCAAGGAACAGTATGGTTTGGCAAAAGGATTTGTGTGCTAGAAGTGAAGTCTATTAGGGAGTCTATTTTGAGGGAAGCTCATGACTTGGCCTATTCCATACACCCGGGGAGTACTAAAATGTATCTTGATCTTAAAGAGAGATATTGGTGATATGGACTAAAAAGAGATGTAGCTGAACATGTGGCCATATGTGATACATGCTAAAGAGTAAAGGCAGAGCATAAGAGGCAAGCAAGTTTACTACAGCCTATGAAGATAACCGAGTGGAAATAGGAAGAAGTTGAAATGGATTTCATAGTGGGATTACCCCGTACACAGAGAGGATATGACTCTATCTGGGTAATAGTAGACCATCTGACAAAAGTAGCACATTTCATTCCTATCAAGACAACTTATTCTGGTGCAAAGTTAGCAGAGCTATACATGGAAAGGATTATATGTTTACATGGAGTACCAAAGATTGTTTCAGATCAGTTCAGATCACATTTTTGGCAGAAATTGCATGAGTCCATGGACATGAAGTTGAACTTTAGCTCAACTTATCATCCTCAGACAGATGGGCAGACAGAGAGGACAAATCAGATTTTAGAGGATATGTTGAGAGCTTGTGCTCTATAGTATGGAACAAGTTGGGATAAAAGTTTGCCCTATGCCGAATTCTCTTATAATAATAGCTACCAGAAAAGTCTTAAGATGGCACCGTTTGAGGCGTTGTATGGCAAAAAGTGCAGGACACCACTGTTTTGGAATCAAACAGGGAAAAGTCAAGTCTTTGGACTAGATGTTTTGCAACTAGCAAAGAAACAAGTACAAACCATAAGGCAAAACTTGAAGGTTGCACAATCTCGACAGAAAAGCTATGCTCACACGAGAAGAAGAGATTTGGTGTTTGAAATTGGTGTCTTTGTTTATCTCAAAGTTTCACCTATGGGAGGAGTTAAGAGATTTCATACTAAGGGAAAGTTGTCATCCAGGTATGTGGGACCATTCAAGATCATCAACAGGAGAGGAGAAGTTGCTTACCAACTGGAATTACCAGAACAACTCTCTTGTGTTCATGATGTCTTTCATGTGTCGCAACTTAAGAAATGTTTGAGAGTACCTGAGGAACAACTACCTTTGGAAGAACTAGATATCCGAGAGGATCTATCATACAAAGAATATCTAGTAAGAATCTTGGAAACAGCGGAGAGAATCACAAGAAGCAAGATAATAAGAATGTGCCAGGTTCAGTGGAACAGACACTCTATGGATGAGGCAACATGGGAAAGAGAGGAAGATCTGAGATCTGACTATCCCAATCTCTTTGAACCATCTGAATCTCAAGGACGAGATTCATCTTAAGGGGGGTAGGTTTGTAACACCCAAAAATTTCAACTGCAAATTAGCAATTAATTTTGAGCATTTATTGAATTTTGTATGTATTTTTAACATAGGCTAAATAATAAATTTTGGGTAAATAAAATTAACTATAAGGTTTAGAAACATGATTAGTTGCATTCATGCCGAAGCATATTATTTTTGGTTGAGTGTAGGGCTAGAATGGATGAAGTTGAATTCAAATATCATTTGAATTTGGCTAGATTTGAAAACTAGAATTGGAAAAGAATTTGATTTAGAAAAAAATTGCCTTTCTTCCTTTTTAGCACAGCCTAGGAATTAGGCCTGGCCCTTTTCCTACCTCCCCTTCTAGGCTTGGCCTACTTGGTTGCCTAGCCGCTCCTTCCCTTCCTTCCCGCCTCCCGTTTCCTTCCTTTCTCCCCCGCACCGGCTCATTCTGCGCCGGCCCGCTCCGCGCCTTGCCGTCTGCTTCATGTCGCACATGCACGTGCGTGTGGCCTAGGCCAATGCCCTAGCCTACTTTGCCTGCTCCACTTTGGCCTTTGCCCACATGCGCTCCCTTCTCCTCTCTCTTCGCTGCCTCGCTGGCCACGCATGTCAGCCACCCCATGCCCCTTTCCTTTCTTCTCCGCAGCACTCATTTCCTTCTTCGATGCCCGGCGATGGCGCGGCCAAGTATGGCAAGCAGCCACCGGCGCTCATGCAAGGCAAGCGGACAATCCTGCCCGAGCGCCCTGCTCCCCTTCCAGCTACAGCACCTCGCCCGACCTTTAAAACCCAAGTCGCACCCCATTCTTCTCCCCTTTCCCATCTGCTCGAGCTCACACTCACCGCCGCCGTAATTCACCCTCTCCCACGCCTCGAACCTCGACGCCAACATGACTCGAGGCTCCACCGTGTTCTCCCATAGCCGTAGGTATCGCCAATTTCACGTTTTGGTCACCCTTGCTCAGATTTCCCCTCACCACGCCGTTGTTTTCTCTCTCTAGCCGCCATCGATGATGGCCCGTGCCTCGGAGACCTTCTCAGATGCCGCGCTCCTTTCTTCCTGACTTGCGGTGAGCTCCTAGTTCTTCCCATGCCATCCGTTCATCAATTTGCGCACTGGAACGCCATATCGGCGACCTCCAGACCCCGCTGGCCATGGCAACACCATGGAACCGACCCATCGGTGCGTTCCCCCACCTTGGTTTGCCTTGCATCGTGTTCGCACACGCCTGTGGATCATCCCTGTGCATTCAGTTTCGATCAGGGAATTCCAAAGTGCCGTACCAGTGTTTGCCGCCGTTCCCACCTCGCCATTGGCCATGGCATGCTTGTCGGTGGTCCTTCCGTGCGACCGGCGCTGTCGGATCTATTCTGGATGGCCGAGATCTAACCGTGCCGGTTGGATCATAATCCATCCACAGTGGACCCATAGACCCAGCCAATGGTGCCGTGTCAGTGCGTCCACCGCACGCGTGGTGCACCGCACTAGTCCGTGCATGCCATGTATCACCCAGTCAGCAGACGTGGTCAAACCACGGTCAAGCCATGCTAGTTTTGCAGAAAAACCCTTCTATTTTTGGTGAATCAACCCGCAGTCCATAATAGTTCAAATTAATTATTATTTAGTCCTATTTTTATTTGTTTAGGTCCCTGTATTTTCTAGAAATAGTACGCACAGTCCAGTAGCCATGTAAATTCATATTTTTAATTATTTTAATTCAAAATAAGTTCAATTTATTTACAGAAATGCCATTGCACCTTATTTCAAGCATAACTTTAGCGTTTTAAGTCTGATTTGAGTGATTCTTTCGCTCATGTGTTCGTAGCAGTACATAGAATAGTTTTATAAGATTTTCAACTTATGTTTCTACTATTTGGTGTACTATTCTAATAGAAGTCTATGTTGTATGCATGTAATGATTGGATTGATGCTTGATTGGTGATTTGGAACACGATTAGAGGGTGAGTCATTTGAGGTGACTGAGGACCCACAATAGGATCAATAGTACTCCTAGGACAACTTTGAAAAAGGCAAAATACCAAAGGCCCCTTGTACCTATGAATTATTACACTTCATATTCATGCATGTGTCAAATTTGATATAGCTTTAAGGACTTTACCTAGATGATTACTTGTACCACATATCCTTGTTACCTAGGGTTAGGGTATGCATTTTGGATAGATGCTGCAATGCTTAACATAGAATAATAGTTAAACATGACTAAAGACATTATGCAATGAGATAACATGAAGCTTTTTAGCAATAGTTAGGGGGCTAGAGTACGGGGTTGAGTACTCTAGTGCCTCTCCATAAGGACTTAATCCTGAAGTGGCCACCCAAGAGGTTTTGTCCAACCCCGAGTGTCATATGGCTCTGACTTTAACCTGTTAACTAGATTGTACTAGCTCATCTGTAGCTTTCTATAAGGGCAAGAGGGGGGCACTAGTTGGTATGTCTCCTTACCTGCTAGGGTGTGTGTACCGTGCCACGTGCCCACACGTGCCACTCCTAGAGGAGGGCCACATACGGCTAGATGGCTGAAACCTTAGTAGCTACGACTTGTTAGTGTGACTAGCTAAGGATTACATAGTGAAACCCTACCACACTTCCTAGGTAGAGGTGTAGTGGGCTTTGCAAACCCTGGCATTGGGAATCATGACTCGGTGGGTAAAGTTGTACAATTTCTGCAGCAATATTTAACTTGTTATAATAGTCGTGCTCATGGATACGAGCGGTCTGGATCCTTCATGATTAGTGGCTACTGTGGATGGTTGGGAATTGATATAAACATGATTATACCTTAATATCACATGGGATTTGGGATTGTTCACTAAAGTAGTGATTTAGGATGCTAAAATTTGATCAACTAAAATTACGAACCGCAGTCAAACAGTGTCAAGCCTTTGAGCCTCATAGATCCCTTTGATATACGTGCTAAGCATGGTGAGCTTACACTTGCTTTACATCCAATGAAAATCCTAGATGGGTAACAGATAGTGGATATGAAGATTTTCCGGAGGATGTCCAGGACTACTAGGGAGATGTTCACCAGTTGGAGTCCTTGTGGTAGATTGGGTAGTATTTCTGCTATGTTTGTAATAATATTGCCATTGAGCAAACTTTGTATTGACATTGTGATGAGATATACGATGTAATAAGTACTTTACTTTGGTGCTATTACAATTTGTGATATATGTGTGTGTTTGGACATCCTGGGCGCACATATATGAGTACTTGGTTTTGCTATGCAAAATTGGGTGCGACACATTACTTGTAGCATGTTGATTTGTTCGTCCACTTCCTATGAGTGAGTGCTTTTATTGTAGATCCGTTTTATGGCACTCGTCTCCTTTTTCTTTGTCCCATAGCTGAAGTGGTGGTTTGGAGGGTTCATGTCAAACAATGAAGAGACATGGCTTATATTCATTGTTTCCTGCAAAATGTTAGTGGACACATACCCGAGGGAGTATAACAAATTTGAACCACGGGTTGTTGTCCATAATTTTTTGTGATTTTTTCATCTATGCTATTGAAAGAATGGTTTTAGGATTACATTAGCATAGATTCTATTTATCATGTTTCATGTGTTTGCTGCATTCTAGCATGGTTCAAGGCAAACATAACTTGCAACAAAAGATAAGTGAATAAACCTTGATACTTATAGTTCTTCCATTCATGATGAATGAGCTGTGTCTTCTTTGCGCGAAGTTATTTGGAGTTCATCATATGCCTTGCTTCATCTCTGATGTCAGTTAATCTCGGAACTTCCCCAAATTGAATGTGAGAGTTTTCTACAGGGGTTATTCCAACAAAATAACTAGTGTCTACACAAGCAATTTTTAGTTCAATAACCAAACTAGACTCCATGTCTAATTGGATTAAGGAAGGCTATTTAACCTAAGCACCATGCTTAATTTAAATGCCTTTGGAAGTATGTACAGTACTTCCAAACCAAAGCATACTATGGCAGACAAAAGTAACATGAAAGCATTACAGAGATTTATTCAAATAGAGATGAAAGAGCATGATCAAGGTGAGATATTTTTTTACTCAGCATGAGCCTTCATGTGCTCATAATTTTTCTTTGTTTATTAAAGATGGAAATGGGATAAATATATGCATGGAACTAAATATGCTGTGGATTTGACATAAGAAAATCCAAACTAAATGGGGTGGATGCATGGATTATTCAAAGTAAACATGCAATGGAATGCGAAAACTTAAAAGATAACTACTCATCAAGTTTAAAGTCCATGAGCAAGACTCTCTTACCATGATTAGATCATACTTACCATGACTCACATGGAATTTGTGAGTTGTGCAGCATTTGTTTCCATCACTTGAGATGTGATTTGAATTCTTGTGACGTTGACCTTTTCTCCAATCTACAAATGGTTAGAATAATATATATATATATATATATAATATATATATATGCAATACCTATGAGATGGTAGGGTTCCAGTGTTGGTGGATCATTAATGTTCAGACAACCTAGGTTCTTCGATGTTTCTCTTCATCTCTTATTTTTCTTGTGGAAACTTACCGAAAGGTCGCAACGGCATCTGCTGTCCTGTCTTTTCCACAATTTGACAGAACAGGGGTAATCCTACTAAAGCTAGTGATAACTAGATTAGTAGACATTAAGATCAATATCAAAGTCTTTATGCCAATTGTTTCCCCAGCAACGGTGCCAGAAAGCTTGTTGGTATATTTTAAACGCACACAGATAAATCCGCAAGCGCACGGATACCATTGTAGCTTTCACCTAGGAGTATTCCAGAGTATCGTATTTATCCACAGGAAAACAATGTTTAAAGAAGTTGATAATTCACCATAATGTATCTACTAACTAGTATACTAACTAAACTAAAGTGGGGGTAAGTGTTGTTTATGATAAGAGTTATGAATAATGACTCACACTCAAGAGAATTACATAATAAATGAGTAGTCTAGCTAAGTTGAGAGGACAACGAGTGAGTTCAAGGTTCCTAAATACTTCTCTATTACTTTGGTTCTATAGGGTATAACTAATCATGGGTAAATATAGCAATCATACACAGTAACCCTTTGGAGCAACAATACCTTTCCAACTCTCGAGGGGGATGAGAAAGCGTAGTTGGGGGGAGGCTGCCTAAAGCTCTACAAACATCAATCCTAACATGGTGGATTACAATGGCCTAACAGAGCTGTCACCCCAGGGGCTACCACAACTAACTGTAGGATTGAGCGTAATCTCAGGTAACCTATAGTCTAGACACCATGTCTATACTATAGATTACTACTCTAGTCACATATGATAACTAAAGCACTCGATGCAAGCGGAGATCCCATGCTAAGGTATGATAACTATACTAACCATACACATGAAAGGCTTACAAGTAGATAGAGAAGATAAATATATTAAAACATAAGTCTTGCAAAGGGGAGATACAAAGATATACCCAACCTCCGAAGATTTCTCCAGAACCTAAGCATGGCTCAACTCTCCTTAACTCTCAACTAGAGCTATTCTACTTCTACATCTTGAGAGCTGGCTCTAATCCTGATGAGGAGGATATGAATTAGGCTTTTAGGGATCTGGTGAGGGAGGGGGTAGGGGCTGCTATATATAGGCCAGAGGTAGAGTAGCGGCCAAGGAATCAAGGTGGAGTAATGGGGAAGGACTCTAGGAGTAGGGGGCAAGGAATTGCCATATCATCGATCCACGTCAACTCTCCCGACCACCGTTGGATGAACCGACTTAAAACTGTCTTTGCATCAACGGTCTAGATCTTAGGAAGGTGTACGCGGTGGCAGAGGGTGAGGGGCACCCTCATAGGCCGGGCGACCTCCCTATTGGGCCAGCTGGCCCACTATGGTGCCAGGTGGGCTCCTCCTTGTGGTGGCGAGGCTTGGGCTACATCTTGAGTCATCTTTCGTAGGTTTCACGGGTTGAATCACTTGTTGATGTCAGTTTGCCTATTTAGAGTGTATGACGGTGGTCCCGGGAGCTGTTTTCTAGATAAATCCTTCTACATTCACATATTCACCAAAGCTCATGGAATTCATTAGTTTAAACCCTATAACTATGTTTGGTGATGGAATTAAGTGTATATGTAGGATATATTAACGGTTTATGATTCATATTAACAACCATCAATAGCAACTATTCATTATTTCCATTACAAGAGATTATCTTAGAGTATTTTATTTATTGAGCTCTTTAAAACAGAAAACTAGACATGTCTTTTTATTTTGTTTTTAGGTTTTAAGATCACACCTTACTAATATAGACAAATTTTTATTTTGTTTTAGTTTCCTATGCATCTTTTTATTTCTTTAGCTAATATAAAGCAAACTCAAAAACAGTAAAACTAAAGGAAAGAAATACTTAGCTAGATACACAAGGGATGCTCCTCCCCCAAGCTGGATGTTGCCGTGGTCGATTGTTGAATGTTGAGTGATCTTTCTCAGAGCGGGTTTGTCAGCGTATGTCCTTCTCTTCCATGGGTGGAGCGAGAAGACTTTAGCCGAGTGAACTTTCTCTTGGTCTTATTTATCATCCTATAGAATACTCCATCAAAAACACCTAAACTCGTGGCATAGATTAGGATAAGGGGTTAGCGGTCAACAATTTGGAGATTAGTTGTGCTTGTGGGTTTAGACAAAATTTCTAGCAAGATGTCTATCTAATATATTTCTGGATTTTCTTATTTATATAATGCAAAAAGAAAATATGCATATATGGCATTTTTAATTTTTATGCCACCACGGTGAATATTCCCGCGGGCTTTTACACCATAGAATTATTCACATGGGCTTAGGATTTTTATAATGCAATAATGAAAATTTTATTCTCTTTTACTAATGCAATGCTAATGCAGAAAAGTAAATATGCTAAAGAGACAAATAATTTATGCAATGCGGAAAAGTAAATATGGATAACTACTGATGTTACATCATGGCGAGGGTTCAGAATTTTAAGTTCTCTAGACAGGACTCGGCTAGAGGAAAATCCTTCATTCCTTGGGTGCATCATCCGGTCTCAATGGTGGAGACCCAAATGGCTGCACATCTTGTGATGTTGACACAGACGACGTCACCTTTTCCTTCCATACCTACTTGGTTTGTGGAATTAACTTTGGCAGAGTAGGTTCATCTTTTATAGGCTCTTCAGGTTCTTCATCTTCCCATTCATTCCATAGGGGTTGGTTCTTTTGATGTCGGGACGTTAGGTGTCTCCTCCTAGGGTGGGTCTTCTTCGGCTGTTCATAAGTAGTATAACTATTGAAATAATAGTGTACCTTTTCTCTAGGGAATTGGAAGTGGACTTGTCCATATCCGACGTAGATGATTGCATTGGTGGTGTTGAGGAACGACCTTCCTAGGATGATGGGTGTATCATCCTCTTCTTCTCCCATGTCCAGAACCATGAAGTCGACAGGTGCAAAGTGATCATGTATTCTTACCATGACATATTTTGCCATGCCTTCCGGGAATCGGATTGATTGATCCACCATCTTCAATTACATATATGTAGGGTACTATAAGGAAAATGGGCCCTGGGCCCATTTACTTTAGATTTTGGTGTTTGATGACCAACATAACCAAATTGGACTAATGAATTTGCAAGTGATTGTTTCGTAGTTCAATAGGATGCAAGATGAGACTTGAACAAAGGTGACGTGGTGATCTGATGATCAACACCTCAAAGAAGACCTTAGAAGCACAAGAGAAGACCTAACATATCAAGCAAAGTCCAAGCACGAAGATAGGAACCAAGCCGCACGCAACATCACAAAGAAACAAGCTCACAGAGGTGACCGGACGCTAGAGAAAAGCGACCGGACGCTCCGATCAGGAGGCTCAGCAACAGCAGCAGTGACTGGACGCTCGACCAGACACTGGCGGCAAACTGACCGGATGCAGGACAGCAGCATCCGATCGAGTACAGAGAGGTTCCAGAGTGGCAAATTTGTGACTGGACGTGTTCGGTGGCATGTGACCGGACGCTGGCAGCGTCCGATCAGTGGATCGTGGCTCCAACGGTCAAGACGACCGGACACGTCCGGTCAGGATGTGATCAGCGTCCGGTCAGTAGCAGAAAAGCGGGATTTCATCCCTAACAGCTACTTTCTTAGTGGGGCTTATAAATACAACCCTCAACCAGCCAAATGAGAGGCGTGGAGCTAAGGAAACATACCAAGAGTGTTAATACACCATTTTAGTGATCTCCACTTGCATAGTGCTTAGTGTTGTATTAGGTGATTAGTGTAGGTGCTTTGCGAATTGCTTAGGTTGATTAGACCACTGCTTATGTGCTTGCTCTAGGTTTAGGCCTAGTGTTTAGTGAGGTTTGCATACCTCTTACCACTCGGTGCTTGCGCGCACCATTGTTGTACTTCGGAGGGGCTTGTAGTCTTGCGAGATCACACCAACCGCGTTTGTGGTGTGGCCGCCACCATATACCGGAGGGAATAAGGCCCATGGTGTTTTGGCCGTAAGCTTGATAGTGAAGACGACAGGGAGCATCCAGGAGAGGCTTGCCAGAACGCATGTCAGAGACCCACTTGCGCGTGGGGAAGGCCCGAGGCTATCCACGGAGTTACCCAACCGTGAGCTTGGCCCTTGCGAGGGGCTCCAACGAGGACTAGGGGGAAGCTTGAGCGCTTCTCGATACCTCAGTAAAAATACTAGAGTCATCGACAATAGTTTGCATATCTCTACCTTGCTCTTTAGCTTCTGCATTTACATTGATTGTATTACTCCTTTTGCGGTAGAGATAGCAACACATTAGCAAAACCATAGTTGCACAGTTAGATAGTTCATCTTTTGCATAGGTTTTGCTAAGGTTAAAAAAAGAGGCCATAGTTTAGAGTTAGATTTTTAAGTTGCTAATTCACCCCCCCTCTTAGGCATCATGGTCCACTTCAATTGGTATCAGAGCTGGTTGGCTCAATTTGGATCTTTGGCTTAACCGTCGTTGAGCCGATGCTATTTAGAGTGGTTGGGATGGATACCTCTAGGCCTCCACACTTTGATGGCACTAACTTCCCCTATTATAAAGCTAGAATGGCTTGCTACCTTGAGGCGGTTGATTTAGATGTTTGGAGAGTCACTCGTGATGAGATAAAACCCATTAAAAATCTCGAAAAACCCACAAAGAGTGATGAAAAAGAAATGCACTTCAATGCTAGAGCTAAAAATTGCTTGTTTGAATCTTTTAGTATGTATGTGTTTAACCAAGTGTCCACTTTAAATACGGCACATGAAATTTGGTTAAAACTTCAAGAGCTCCATGACGGCACATCTAATGTTCATGAGCAAAAACATTGTCTAGCTAAACAAAATTATGATTCCTTTACAATGAATGATGATGAGCTTGTTCATGATATGTATTCTCGTTTAAATCTAATTTTCAATGAGCTCCATTCAATAGGACTAACAAAGCTAGATGATGTAGACATCGTAAGGAAGATCATCTCCGTGCTACCACAAAAGAAATATGCAAGCATCATCACCATCCTTCACAATATGGAGAACTTGAGCACCACGACCCCGGCCATAGTCATTGGCAAGATAGTGGCATTTGAAATGCCACGCAAGATGGGTCAAGACGAAGCCTCTTCATCAAGCAAAGGCAAAGCTCTCACATGTGGCGAGAAAAAGAAGATGAAGGGCAAGCAAGTTGAGACAAGCTCAAGCTCAACCTCCTCAAGTGAAGATGAAGAAGAAGATGAGGATGATGATGACTCAAGTGATGATGATCAATCTTCCTCCTCCACCTCCGACCTTGATGAAGAATCAATCAAACTAATCAACAAGGTGGAGAAGATGATCCAAAAGCTCAATGTCAAGGGTGTGCCCATCCAAATCCAAGATCTCATTTTCACAAATCAAAGAAATAAGCAAAGAAAGAGAGGATGCTATGGATGCGGCGAGTTGGGGCACTTTGTGGAAGCTTGTCCAAATAAGTCCACACCCAAGAAAAAGAAGAAGGCATGCAAGAAACAATCCCTCACATCAATAAGGACATGGGATGGTTCTTCAAGTGAAGAAGAACACCATCACAAGAGGCGAGGGCGCAAGCACTCATCATCAAGCTCTTCTTGTGTGTGCCTTATGGCATGAGGTAACGAAAGCTCATCCTCTAGTGAGAGTGATAGTGATGATGATATGCCTTCTTATGAAGAAATTGTGCAACAAAACCTTAATTATGCTAAAGTTTGCACTAGTCAACAAAAGAAGCTTGGGAAAAATAAAAGAAAAGCTAGATAGTTCACAAGAAGCATACAAAACTTTGCTTGAACAATATGAGAATTTTGCTAATCTTAATGTTCAACTATCTACTAAAATTGAGCAACTTGAGGCTAGTGCAACAACAAATGCATGCACAATCAATGATGAGCAACTTGTAAAGAAAAATGAAAAATTAGCTAGCTCACAAGATGCATATAAAAGTTTGCTTGCTAAAATGGAAACCATGTGCAAACATTGTGATGAGCTAACTAATAAAGTCGCTAATCTTGAAGCCGTTAGTACAACTCCCACTAAGGCATCTAAAAGGAAAAGTTCTAACATGTCTAAAAAGGATGCCTCTACTTCTTATAATGATTTATGTTTAGACTCGCCTTTGTGCAACCAAGTTTGTGTTGAGAAAGTTGTTGTAGATACATGCACACAAGAGGTTGCAAAGGAGAATGAGCAACTCAAGCAAGAAGTAGCTCGCCTCACCAAGGACTTGACTCAAGTGAAAGGCAAGGCGAAGCAAGCCCAACTTCATCAAGATAACACCGTCAAGGGAGTGAAGAAGCTTGATGAAGGACAAACCATGGTTTGCTACATCTGCCACAAGGAAGGTCACAAGTCCTATGAGTGCAAGGTGAAGAATGGGGGAGGAGCAAAGAAGAAAGAGAAGAAGCAAACAAGCAAGCTCTCCAACACCTACACCAACAAGGTGGACAGAAGGCCTCCACACCTTATCTCTTGAAGAAGAAGAAAAATGACAAGGTGGTGGCCATCAAGGTGAACAAGCAAGTCAACAATGGGGCCAAACGCTTTTGGGTGCCAAAGGAAATCATTTCCAACATGAAGAGCACCAAGAAGGTTTGGATCCCAAAAGGGAAGTGAGAAGTCCTATGGACTTCGGGAATTTAGAGACTTAGCAAAGTGTGGATGCATTTCATGGGGTGCATCATGATGGACAAAGACATTGCTAAGTGGGTTAGTGAATACTATGGACCCAAATTCCCCTTCCCATGTTAGGTAACTAGATTCAATTTATTTCAATTGGTATTAGATTTGATTTTTTCTACAATTGGTATCTTTTAGCATCTAGTTACTCTTCATGCCTAGGATTGCATTTGCATTCTTATATATTTTGTCATGCATACACTAGGTATTTCATATGGTAGGCTTGCTCGGTTTCATTCTTATTGCTTGGAGCAATCCTACATGGTTTAAAATTGTTTAGGAGCATGGCACATAGCTTGTCTTACACTTGTTCATCTAATATGTGCCAAAGTCCAAATTGTAGATAATCTCTCCCTGATATCACCTTCGAAAATGACTCTCACATTCATATGATGTCATCTTTCAAGTGGTATTTTTTTTCTAAAATCAATGTGCACATTTCCTACAAGTATTCCACACTTGTGTGCACAAATTTAGGGGGCGGTTACTCTACAAGTTGGATACTTTGAAACTAACACCTTTTCAAGCTTATCATGTGTGTAGTAGTCTCATTGCAAGGAAAATAGAGTCCCCGAAGATAAGCATCATACTTCAAATATCCACCACCTATTCACATGTGGTATTTCTAAACCGATATCATCATGTTGATTTCATTTTGATATTTATATGCTTTCTCCATGCATTATATAGACTAAATTTCCTTGTGCAATAATTTGCCAATTATGCATATGCTTTGCCTTCTACCATATGTATGCATATATTTAGGGGGAGCTTAATCTATATAATGTGAGAGTCAAATTTTGTGACCTATTCCACTCTACACATAAAGGATCACAAAGTTTGACCCTCCCTTGTGCTACTAATATCTTCCTTTTTGGTGTTTGATTCCAAAGGGGGAGAATTTAGAGGACCAAAAGCAAGCATTAATTTGTAATAATGGTCCGAAAAAGGGAGGATAGTGGATTATGGATTAGCCTATGTAATAGGGAGAATTTGTAGAAAGCAAGGCTTAAATCCATAATACCACATAGGGACATTTGCAAGGGCAAGATAAGTTTTTATGTAGTCTTACAAGTAGTATCTTTTAGCATCATATAACCTTGACCAAAAGCAAGCATTAATTTGTAATAATGGTCCAAAAAAGGAAGGATAGTGGATTATGGATTAGCCTATGTAATAGGGAGAATTTGTAGAAAGCAAGGCTTAAATCCATAATACCACATAGGGATATTTGTAAGGCCAAGATAAGTTTTTATGTAGTCTTACAAGTAGTATCTTTTAGCATCATATAACCTTGCCCCTTGCATTGCATCCTAGCAAATAGATAGGTTTTAAATTCATTTTTTTATTATTTGCTTGCTTTGGTCATGTTGTCATCAATCACCAAAAAGGGGGGATTGTAAGGAAAATGGACCCTAGGCCCATTTACTTTAGATTTTGGTGTTTGATGACCAACACAACCAAATTGGACTAATGAATTTGCAAGTGATTGTTTTGTAGTTCAATAGGATGCAAGATGTGACTTGGACAAAGGTGACGTGGTGATCTGATGATCAACACCTCAAAGAAGACCTTAGGAGCACAAGAGAAGACCTAAGATATCAAGCAAAGTACAAGCATGAAGATAGGAACCAAGCCGCACGCAAGATCACGAAGAAACGAGCTCACAAAGGTGACCGGACACTGGAGAAAAGAGACCGGACGCTCTGATCAGGAGGCTTGGCAATAGCAGCAGCGACTAGACGCTGGTGGCAAACCGACCAGACATAGGACAACATCGTCCGATCAAGTACAGAGAGGTTTTAGAGCGGTGAATTTGTGACCAGACGCATCCGGTGGCATGTGACCGAATGCTGGCAGCGTCTGATCAATGGATCACGGCTCCAATGGTCGGGACAACTGGACGCGTCTGGTTAGGACGTGATCAGCATCCGATCAGTAGCAGAAAAGCAGGATTTCGTCCCTAACGACTACTTTCTCAGTGGGGCTTATAAATACAACTCCCAACCGGCCAAATGAGAGGCGTGAAGCTAAGGAAACATACCAAGGGTGTTGATACACCATTTTAGTGATCTCCACTTGCATAGTGCTTAGTGTTGTATTAGGTGATTAGCGTAGGTGCTTTGCGAAGTGCTTAGGTTGATTAGACCACCACTTATGTGCTTGCTCTTGGTTTAGGCCTAGTGTTTAGTGAGGTTTGCATACCTCTTACCACTCGGTGCTTGCGCGCACCATTGTTGTACATCGGAGGGGCTTGTAGTCTTGCAAGATCACACCAACCGCATTTGTGGTGTGGCCGCCACCGTGTACCGGAGGGAACAAGGCCCACGACGTTTCGGTCGGAAGCTTGATAGTGAAGATGGAGGGGAGCATCTAGGAGAGGCTTGCTAGAAGGCATATCAAAGACCCACTTGCGCGTGGGGAAGCCCCGAGGCTATCCACGGAGTTACCCGACTAGGAGCTTGGTCCTTATGAGGGATTCCTTGTGAGGGGCTCCAACGAGGACTAGGGGGAAGCTTGAGCATGTCTCGATACCTCGGTAAAAATACTGGAGTCGTCAACGGGAGTTTGCATATCTCTACCTTGCTCTTTAGCTTCCGCATTTACATTGATTGTATTACTCCTTTTGTGGTAGAGATAGCAACACATTAGCAAAACCGTAGTTGCACATTTAGATAGTTTATCTTTTGCATAGGTTTTGCTAAGGTTAGAAAAAGAGGCCATAGTTTAGAGTTAGATTTTTAAGTTGCCTAATTCACCCCCCCCCTCTTAGGCGTCACGGTCCACTTTAGGTACAAAGGTTCATTACCAAATAAGTATTCATATGTTACCTTGGACATTATGTTGACTCCCGATCTAATGTCACATAAGGTCTTGTGGAAGATTCTTTGTCCAATGGTACACTCAATCATTGGTACGCCAGGATCATCCTTCTTGGCAAGGAATGGTGAAGCGAGGAGGTGGTCGTACTTAGATCGGAGTGTGTTGATCATGTTGACTGATTCTTCTGGTGATAGCCTGGTCTTGTTCTTCCTCCTTCTCCTATTGTTTTTCTTCTTGGTCACTGTTGTTTCTTCGGGCAGGTATGCTTTTTATGGATGACTAGGAGATTGTAGGATCTGATTCTTAAAAGAAAACTTCTCCTTTCTATCCTTGATTGTGAAGCGGATCTTGGCACTGTCTGCGTAGATGATGGCTTTTGCGGTGCTTAGTAAAGGTCGGCCCAAGATGATGGGTGCCCTTACATCTCCACCTGTTTCTAAAACCACAAAGTCTATGGGAACATATGATTGTCCTACTCGAACAATGGCATCTTTAGGAACTCCCTTGGGGGTAGCAGAGTGACTGATCTGCAAGCTGCAAATGCATGTTTGTGTACAACAAAGGATCTCCTAAAATTTTCTCATAGATTACCTTAGGCATGATGTTGACACTTGCTCCGAAGTCATAGATAGCTTCTTGGAGAATGTGAGGTCCAATGGCGATGGGGATGATAGGTCTCCCTGGATCACCTTTCTTGTCCGGCAAGGTATAATCTATCCACCTTCCTGTCGATGGCTCCGTGTAGTAGTAAGTTGCATTGTGAATATCGATAAGATTTGTAATTTCTAGATCTTCTGGCTGCCCTAGAATCTTACCTTTGTCGGATGGAGGAACAGGCAAACAGCAGCTGCCAGCTGAGCTATTTGTGATTCTATCATTTTATTAAAGCTATACTAGTTCTTAATGGCAGAAGCAAAGCTATCCATTCTATTATTTATGTTCTCTAGAATCTTATCATTGGTAGTTACCTTTCTAGATAATCCCTTCAAAAGTTTGGATTGGTTAGGAATTAATTCTCTCAAAGGTGGTTGATTGAAATTATTATAATTGTTACCTTGATAATTACCTTGGTAGTTTGGCCTCTATTGCTGGTTCCATCCTTGATTCTATTGAGGATGATAGTTATTGTTGTTGATGTAGTTCACATCCACATTAAATTTAGGGCAACTGTTCCCTGAATGCCCAGTGTTTCCACACTCTTCACATGTCATGCGAGAATCATGAATGTGCATGACTTCTTGCTTTTCATTGGATTGGTCTTCGAGCTTCTTTATGAGCAGGTCCATCTTGGTAGATAGCATGTCTACCTCCTTGAGTTGATGCATACCTCCGCCTCTCTTGCAGGTCTGAACTCGTTCTTCATTCCAACCTTGGTTGGAGGCCATCTTCTCTACAAGAGCTATCACAACTGGGAGTGTGTGACAGGAATGCACCTCCAGCAGTAGCGTCCATAGTCTCATGGGTACTATTGGTCAACTAGTGGTAGAAAGTTTGCATGAGTAGCCAATTCTCCATCCCATGATGAGGGCATTCTGATATGTAGTCTTGAAAACGTTCCCATGCCTCAGGGACATATTCATCATGTTGCTACTAAAACTTGAAATTCTCCCACGCAGAGCATTAGTCTTGCCTATGGGAAAGAACTTTGCTAGGAAGGTAGTGGAGCAGTTATCCCATGTAGTATTTCTATCTTTGTTGGCATAGAACCATTGCTTCGCCTTTCCCAAGAGTGAGAAAGGGAAAAGGCGAAGTAGTATGGCGTCTCTCGTTACACCTTTGATGGTGAAAGTGCTACGGATCTCCAGAAAGTGTTAGAGATGAGCACTCGCATCTTCATGTGCATTTCCACAAAACTGTCTTGCTTACACCATGTTTATGAGAGCTGGCTTGAGCTCGAATCCATTGTCTCTGACATTGGCTGTCGGTCTAGTACGGATGTTGGCCGTAGTTGGAGCAGACAATTCATGGAGAGTCTTGTCAGCCATGGCTTCAAATTCTGGTGTTAAGCTTCTCCTTGTCTGGTTGTCTTCTAAATCTAAAGCTGAGACTTTCTTGAGTTTAGCTTTAATTCTCCCGATTAATGCTTCTAGATCTTCAATGTAGTTCATCGGAAGATCAAAACTGGTCATACATTACCCTGCATAAGATATAAAAAGTAGACCGAACAAGGGTAACTCTACTTGAGTAGAGGTCAATGGTTATCTCAATCACATCAATAAGTATAAGTTTATCAATACTTGCTTCTTGCCTAGCTACCTTCCCATGCAGTGACGCCAGAAATGCTTGTTGGTATTTATTAACTTGTCACTTGTTTTAATAGCCACCTATTAATTACCTACATCTCCTGGCATTACTTTACTAGGTTGTCATCCCTAGTGATGGTGATAGAGATGCTTGTTGGTGCTTCCTAGCATCACTACTAGAAAGGGTCACTGGGACGGTGATAGGCAGTGCTACGTCATAGATCATGCATGCGTGCCCTCTTCTACAGACTCCACGAGCGGATCGTGTCTGGTTGCCTCACGTGAGTCAGATCGGGTCACTTGGGAATTTAACCGGCTATGGCTAGTAATGAGAGAGGGCACCGGTGAAAGCCCTAGTTTGGTTTTGGATAACTGATGAAACCTAGCACTAACCTTTGTCATGAGCGATGATATCAGCTAGGTTGGTGCAATCCAAGTGATTGAGCAAGGTGAGGTCCATGGAGTTGAAAATGGACATAAGATGATGATGATCAAGCTCAACTTGGAAAAGAAGAAAGAGAAAAACAAAAACCAAGAAGATCAAAGCAAATGTATATGATAGGTTTTTGTTTTGCACTCAAGACACCATAGAGGGTGTGAGTGACTTAGGATCGATAGTCGTACTATAAAGAGGGGAAATCTTTGGATAAACGGTTTATCGAGTGCCACTAGGTGACATGATTCATGCATATGCATTTAGGAACCTAGTGTGCTAACTTTGACCCTTGTAAAATTCTTTGAAAATGCTAACACACATGCACACAAGTTCTACACTTTGTGGTTAGCAATTGGGAAGCAAGGGTGAAGTCGTTGTGGACTTAGAAAAAGAAAAGGAGGAGAAAGTCCACGACCGGACGCTGGCCGCACAGTGACTGGACTCACCCTGGGCACGTCCGGTCAATTATAGCGAGGTGGTGCGCTGCGGCCGAGAAAGGCAAGGAATGACCGGACGCTGCCATTAGTGAGTCAGGTCGCCTCTTCAGGCAAGCGGACGCAGGGGTCAGCGCATGATCGGACGTGCAGTGGCTGCATTAGGTCGCAGCTAATGTACGCTGATGTCGATAGGGTTTTCATAGGAAGAGACACGGGGAGCTAACCGGACTCTCGGACACATCTGGTCACTCATGACCTGACGTGTCCGGTCGACAAAAAACGTCTCTGGAATCTTACTAGAATCGAACGGACGTGGCATGGTTCTACGTCAGGTGCATTGGAGCGGTGCGTCCGGTCGGTTGTTTGACTGCGCGTTGAACGTTTAGTGACCATTGGCATCCGATGGCTGAGGTTTAAACAGGGACACCTGGCGACCATCGGATCGACTAGACGCTGGCTGACCGGACATTGGGCTACGTCTGGTTAGTGCGTCCGGTCACCCCAAAAGTGCCCAATGACTCTTTGAGTCTTAGGGCTCTATAAATAGGAAGATACCAGCTTGGGCCTCACTCTCTTTGCATTTTGACATACTTGACATCCTTGTGAGCCTAAGCAAACACCTCTCACTCATCTCCATCATTGATTCATCATCATAGTGAGATTGGGAGTGATTCCAAGTGCATTTGCTTGAGTGATTGCATCTAGTGGCACTTGGGGATCGTTGTGGCTATGAGTTTCTTGTTTCTCTTAGTGGTTGCCACCACCTAGATGGCTTGGAGCAGTGGAGGAGCTTCAGCATGAGTTGGTGATTGTTCGTGGCTGGCTCTGGTGTTTGTGAGGGGTATTGTGCCTTTCCTGACAGAGGGACAAAAGGTAACTCTAGTGGATTACTCATGTCATTGAGTTACCTCACTTTTGGGTAGGTTCTTGCAGTGTCCCGTTGTGTGGACAAGGTTCATGCAACACCTCTTAGCCACCGAACCACCAAGTGTTGATCGACACAATGAGGACTAGAGTGTCGACAAGCATATGAACCTCGGGAGAAAAATTGGTTGTCTCTTGCCCTTTGGTATTCTCCCGGTGATTGAATTGGTATTCATCTTGTGATTGGTTCACTCCTCTATGTGGCGGTATAATCACCCTACTCACTCATTTACATTCCCACAAACTAGTTGTAGCAAGCTCTTTAGTGTAACTAGAATTGAGAGCTTGCTTTGTAGTTTAAGTTCATCTAGTGGAGCTCTTTAGTGTAGCAAGTTTGAGAGCTCTTAGTGAGTAACAACATAGCCTCTTGTGTGCTTAGTGATTATAGTAACTAGAATTGTTGGATAGGTGGCTTGCAACCCTTGTAGAGCTAGAGCAAGTTTGCATTTCGCTATTTGTCATACTAATCAAATTGCTCTAGTGATCATGTAGATTTTTAATAGGCTATTCACCCCACTCTAGCCATATTAGGACCTTTCAACTGGGCCCCTCATGTGGGTGCACTCTGGGATGCAGCCCCCGAGGGTAGTTCCGAGAGTATGTTCGCCATGGAACGTGGGATCTAGACCTTTGGGACAGAGGTTTGGGTCGCAACTGAGGGCGGACGCGGGCGTCGGCCCTTTGGTGTGGTTAACCGCGTGGTTCCTCAAAAGGATGTGGTCGGTTGAGGCCATTCCCTGGGTAGGTTCATTGCGAGCCGTGGACCTTTGGTTTCCCGAACGAGGATGCTACCACCGGAGGTAGTTCCAAGAGTGTGTCCGCTGTGGGCTACATGTCCTAGATCTCTATGGTAGAGGTTTGGGTCATAGCCGCAGGCAGACGCGGGTGCTGACCCTTTTATGCTGGTGAACTTGTAGTTTTTGCAGCGGATGTGGCCGCCGAGGGCCATTTCACCAGCGAGTCCACCGGTAGTGCGAGGAGCCATCGCTTCCTTCTCAACAAATGAGAGTGCGCGACTATCACCTACCTAGCGTGCCAACTGTTAGTGTTTTGTAAACTGGACTAGTAAACTTATACTACTATCACACTGCTCTAGGAAGATGATGGTAGCATCCAATATACAAGAGGATTTATACTAGTTTAGGCCAAAGCCCTACGTCCAGTCTCAGAGATGATCGAGTGTGTGTTCCTCGCTTGAATGCTCTGAAGTTCTTACAATGGGGTGCAAGAAAGGTGGAAGAGACGAATGGACCTATGCTAGGCAAAGGGGTGCTTGAAGAGAAGCTCTAGGAACCCTACTACAATGGTGAATGAATGGAATGGTAGAGGATGTCCCTCAACCCCCGAGATGGGTGCCCTGGCTACCCTTATATAGAGTTCAGGGTCAGGGCCTGTACAATGAGGAGGTTCTCCTGACCGAAGGGTCGAGAGCCTAAGGGAGGGCCTAGCTAACTTGGCTTGCAAGTTATGCCGTCTTTTGGTGCATGTCTGATCATGGCTATCGTCATGGTCTTCTGGCCATGTTGCGGCATGGTGTGACATAGCAATCGTGCCAGTTGTGGTGGCACTATAGCCTCGATGATGGTTTGTTAGCTATAAGGAAAATGGACCCTAGGCCCATTTACTTTGGATTTTGGTGTTTGATGACCGGGTGCAAGAGATGACTTGGATGAAGGCGACATGATGATCCCACGATCAACACCATAACCAAGACCCTAGAAGCACAAGAGAAGACCCAAGATATCAAGCATAGTCCAAGTACAAAGATGGGAACCAAGTCGGACACAAGATCGCGAAGAAATGAGCTCGATAGAGGTGATCGAACGCGGCCCTTATAAGGACCGGACACATCCGATCAGTTGCTCAACAACAGCAGGCGTTAGTAGATGTGACCGGACGCTGAGCAAAGCAGTGACCGGACGCTGAGGACTCTATTCACTATCATAGCAATAGCTTAGCACTGACTGGACGTTAGAGGGTGATCGACCGGATGCAAGAATAGTAGCGTCCAATCATGTCCAGAAAGGTTCTAGAGCGGCGCCAGCGTGACCAGACGTGTTCAATCGAGTGAGACCGGACTTGGCCCAGAGTCTGATCAATGTGCATGCTCAATGGTCGGGATGACCGGGCGCGTCCAGTCAGGACGACAGCAGCGTCCGGTCAGTAGCAGAAAGCTAGGTTTCGTCCCCAACGGCTACTTTCTCCATGGGGCTTATAAATAGACCCCCCAACCGGCCATTTGAGATGTGGAGAGATATGGGAACATACCAAGGGTGTTGATACACCATTTTAGTGATCTCCACTTGCATAGTGCTTAGTGATTCATTAGGTGATTAGCGTAGGTGCTTTGCGAAGTGCTTAGGTTGATTAGACCACCGCTTATGCGCTTGCTCTAGGTTTGGGCCTATTGTTTTATGAGGTTTGCATACCTCTTACCACTTGGTGCTTATGTGCACCATTGTTATACATCAGAGAGGCTTGTAGTCTTGTGAGATCACACCAACCGTGTTTGTGGTGTGGCCGCCACCGTATACCAGAGGGAACAAGGCCTGCGGCGTTTCGGCCGGAAGCTTGATAGTGAAGACGGCGGGGAGCGGTCCGGGAGAGGCTTGCCGGAA
This sequence comes from Miscanthus floridulus, assembly GCF_019320115.1. NCBI lineage: Eukaryota > Viridiplantae > Streptophyta > Magnoliopsida > Poales > Poaceae > Miscanthus > Miscanthus floridulus. The sequence continues at coordinate 83,044,066 of NC_089589.1, forward strand.
GGCACATCGGGGACCCACTTGCGTGTGAGGAAGGGCCAGGGCTATCCATGGAGTTACCCAACTAGCAACTTGGCCCTTGCGAGGGATTCCTTGCGAGGGGCTCCAACGAGGACTAGGGGTAAGCTTGCGCGCGTCTCGATACCTCGGTAAAAATACAGGAGTCATCGACGGGAGTTTGCATATCACTACCTTACTCTCTAGCTTCTGCATTTACATTGTTTGCATAACTCCTTTTGCGGTAGAGATAGCAACACACTAGCAAAACCGTAGTTGCACATTTAGATAATTTATCTTTTGCATAGGTTTTGCTAAGGTTAGAAAAAGAGGCCATAGTTTAGAGGTAGAGTTTTAAGTTGCCTAAATCACCCGCCCCCCCTCTTAGGCGTCACGGTCCCTTACAAGTGGTATCAAAGCCGATTGGCTCAATTTGGACCTTTGGCTTCACCGTCATTGAGCCGACGCTATTTAGAGTGGTTGGGATGGATACCTCTAGGCCTCCACACTTTGGTGGCACTAATTTCCCCTACTATAAAGCTAGAATGGCTTGTCACCTTGAGGTGGTAGATTTGGGTGTTTGGAGAGTCACTCATGATGGGATGAAACCTATTAAGAATCCCGATAAACCCACAAAGAGTGAAGAAAAAGAAATTAATTTCAATACTAGAGCTAAAAATTGCTTGTTTGAATCTTTTAGCATGGATGTGTTTAACCAAGTGTTCACTTTAAATATGGCACATGAAATTTGGTTAAAACTCCAAGAGCTCCATGATGACACAACTAATGTCCGTGAGAAAAAACATTGTCTAACTAAACAAAATTATGATTCCTTTAAAATGAATAATGATGAGCTTGTTCATGATATGTATTCTCGTTTGAATCTAATTATCAATGAGCTCTATTCAACAGGATTAATGAAGCTAGATGATGCGGACATCGTGAGGAAGATCATCTCCATGCTACCACAAAAGAAATATGCAAGCATCATCACCATCCTTCACAACATGGAGGACTTGAGCACCATGACCCCGGCCATAGTCATTGGCAAGATAGTGGCATTTGAAATGTCACGGAAGATGGGTCAAGAAGAAGCCTCGTCATCAAGCAAAGGCAAAGCTCTCGCATGTAGTGAGAAAAAGAAGATGAAGGGCAAACAAGTTGAGACAAGCTCCAGCTCAAGCTCCTCAAGTGAAGATGAAGAAGAAGATGAGGATGATGATGATGATTCAAGTGATGATGATCAATCTTCCTCCTCCACCTCTGACCTTGATGAAGAATCAATCAAACTTATCAACAAGGTGGAGAAGATGATCCAAAGGCTCAATGTCAAGGGTGTGCCCTTCCAAATTCAAGATTTCATCTTCACCAATCAAAGAAATGAGCAAAGAAAGAAAGGATACTATGGATACAGCGAGTTAGGGCACTTTGTGGAAGTTTGTCCAAACAAGCCCACACCTAAGACAAAAAAGAAGGCGTGCAAGGACAAAGCCCTCACATCAATAAGGTCATGGGATGATTCTTCAAGTGAAGAAGAAGGCCAAGCACTCATCATCAAGCACCTCACGTGTGTGCCTTATGGCATGAGGTAACAAAAATCATATCCCTAGTGATAGTGACAATGATAGTGATAGTGATGATCAGCTACCTTCTTACGATGAAATTGTGCAAGAAAATCTTAACTTTGCCAAAGTTTGCACTAGTCAACAAAAGAAGCTTGAAAAATTAAAAGAAAAACTAGATAGCTCACAACAAGCTTATGCTACTTTGCTTGAACAATATGAAACTTTTGCCAATCTTAATATGGAGTTATCTACTAAAATTGAGCAACTTGAGACTAATGCAAACACAAATAATTGCACAGTCAATGATGAGCAACTTGCAAAGAAAAATGAAAAATTAAAGGAAAAGTTGGCTAGCTCACAAGATGCTTATAAAAGTTTGCTCGCTAAAATGGAAACCATGTGCAAACATTGTGATGAGCTAACTATTAAAGTTGCAAATCTTGAAGCCGTCGGTACAACACCCACCGAGGCACCTAAAAAGAAAGGTTCAATTTTTGACATGATTAAAAATGATGCCTCTACTTCTTGTAATGATTTATGTTTAGACTCACCCTTGTGCAACCAAGTTTGTGTTGAGAAAGTTGTTGTAGAAATATGCACACAAGAGGTTGCAATGGAGAATGAGCAACTCAAGTAAGAAGTGGCTCGCCTTATCAAGGACTTGACTCAAGTAAAAGGCAAAACAGAGCAAGCTCAACTTCATCAAAATAACACCATCAAGGGAGTGAAGAAGCTTGATGAAGGACAAACCGTGGTTTGCTACGTGTGTCCCAAGGAAGGCCACAAGTCCTATGAGTGCAAGGTGAAGAATGGGGGAGAAGCTAAGAAGAAACAGAAAAACAAAAAGGAAACAAGCAAGCTCTCCAACACCTACACCAACAAGGTGGACAAAAAGGCCTCCACACCTTATCTCTTGAAGAAGAAGAAAAATGACAAGGTGGTGACCATCAAGGTGAACAAGCAAGCCAACAATGGGACCAAACGCACTTGGGTGCCAAAGGAGATCATTTCCAACATGAAGAGCACCAAGAAGGTTTGGATCCTGAAAGGGAAGTGAGAAGTCCGATGGACTTCGGGGAATTTGGAGACTTGGCAAAGTATGGGTGCATTTCATGGGGTGCATCATTATGGACAAGGTAATTGCCAAGTGGGTTAGTGAATACTATGGACCCAAATTCCCCTTCCCATGTTAGGTAACTAGATTTATTTTTTTGTAATTTCAATTAGCATCTAGTTCCTTTTCATGCCTAGGTTTGCATTTGCATGTTTAAATCTTTTGTCATGCATACACTAGGTATATCTTATGGTAGGCTTGCTCGGTTTCACTCATAACCCTTGGAGCAAACCTACATGGTTTTAATTCTTTAGAAGCATGGCACACAGCTTGTTTTATAATTGTTCATCTAATATGTGCCAAAGTCTAAATTATAGATAATTTCTCCCTAATATCACCTTCGAAAATAATTCTCACATTCATGTGATGTCATCTTTCAAGTGGTATTTTTTATTTTAAAAATCAATGTGCATGTCTCCTACAAGTATTCCATACTTGTGTGCACAAATTTAGGAGGAGGTTACTCTACAAGTTGGATGCTTTGATACTAACACCTTTTCAAGCTTATCATGTGTGTAGTAGTCTCATTGCAAGGAAAATGGAGTCTCCGGAGTTAAGCATCATACTTCAAATATCCACCACCTATTGCAAGTGGTATAAATCAAATTGGTTTCCACATGTGGTATTTCTAAACCGATATTATCATGTTGATTTTACTTTGGTATTTATATGCTTTCTCCATGCATTATATAGATTAAACTCCCTTGAGCATTAATTTGCCAATTATGCATAAACTATATTCTTCATCATATGTATGCATATATTTAGGGGGAGCTTAGTCTATGTAATATGAGAGTCAAATCTTATGACCTATTTCACTCCACATACAAGGATCACAAAGTTTGACCCTCCCTTGTGCTACTAATGTCTTCCTTTTTGGTGTTTGATTCCAAAGGAGGAGAATTTGTAGGACCAAAAGCAAGCCCGATCATAATGGTAATAAATTACAAGTGGTAATGGTTTGAGAAAGGGAGGATAGTGGATCATGGAGTTAGGGGGAGGCTTAAATCTATAATGCCACATGGGGACATTTGCAAGGGCAAGATAAGTTTCCAAAGATGTTTACATGTGGCATCTATTAGCATCATATAATCTTGCCCTTTGCATTGCATCCTAGCAAGTAGATAGTTTTTAAATTCCAAAATTTTTATTATTTGCTTGCTTTGGTCGTGTTGTCATCAATCACCAAAAATGGGGAGATTGTAAGGAAAATGGACCCTAGGCTCATTTACTTTGGATTTTGGTGTTTGATGACCAACACAACTAAATTGGACTAATGAATTTGCAAGTAATTGTTTTGTAGTTCAATAGGGTGCAAGACATGACTTGGATGAAGGCGACATGATGATTCTACGATCAACACCATAAGCAAGACCCTAGAATCACAAGAGAAGACCCAAGATATCAAGCATAGTCCAAGTATGAAGATGGGAACCAAGCTGGACGCAAGATCACAAAGAAACGAGCTCGACAGAGGTGATCGGACGCGGCCCTTATAGGGGCCAGATGCGTCCGATCAGTTGCTCGGCAACAGCAGACATCGGTAGCTATAACTGGACGCTGAGCGAAGCAGTGACCGAACGCTGAGGTCTCAAGTGACCGAACGCGACGATGACTCTATTCATTGTCATAGTAATAGGTCAGCACTGACCGGACGCTGGAGGGTGATCAATCGGAAACAGGAATAGTAGCGTCTGTTCATGTTCAAAAAGGTTCTAGAGCGGTGCCAGCACGACTGGACACGTCCGATCGAGTGAGACCGGACTCGGCCTAGAGTTCGATCAACACGCGTGCTCAACGCTCAGGACGACAGCAGTGTCCGGTCAGTAACAGAAAGCTGGGTTTCGTCCCCAACGACTACTTTCTTCATGGGGCTTAGAAATAGACCCCCAACTGGCCATTTGAGATGTGGAGAGCTGAGGAAACATAACAAGGGTGCTGATACACTATTTTAGTGATCTCCACTTGCATAGTTCTTAGTGATTCATTAGGTGATTAGCGTAGGTGCTTTGCAAAGTGCTTAGGTTGATTAGACCACCGCTTATGCGCTTACTCTAGGTTTAGGCCTAGTGTTTAGTGAGGTTTGCATACCTGTTACCACTCGGTGCTTGCGCGCATCATTGTTGTACATCGGAGGGGCTTGTAGTCTTGCGAGATCACACCAACCGCGTTTGTGGTGTGGCCGCCACCGTGTACCGGAGGGAACAAGACCCGCGGCGTTTTAGCCGGAAGCTTGATAGTGAAGACAGCGGGAGCGGTCCGGAAGAGGCTTGCCGTAAGACACACCGGAGACCGACTTACGGGTGGGGAAGGCCCGGGGCTATCCACAAAGTTACCCGACCGGGAGCTTGGCCCTTGCGAGGGATTCCTTGCGAGGGGCTCCAACGAGGACTAGGGGAAAGCTTGCGCGCTTCTCGATATCTCGGTAAAAATAGTGGAGTCATCGATGAAAGTTTGCATATCTCTACCTTACTCTCTAGCTTCCGCGTTTACATTGTTTGCATAACTCCTTTTGTAGTAGAGATAACAACACACTAGCAAAACCATAGTTGCATATTTAGATAATTTATTTTTTGCATAGGTTTTGTTAAGGTTAGAAAAAGAGGTCAGAGTTAGAGTTTTAAGTTTCCTAATTCACCCCCTCTTATGCGTCACGGTCCCTTACATCAGCGGTCCTAATGTTAACTACTGTAAAGGATAAATAAATCAAAATACATCTTTTGATGTATAAACTCAGCATAAATTAATCAAGAAGGTAAATCTAGTGCGACAACTGTAAGCTTATTTATGATAGACAAAGCAAGAGCTCAAAAAATGTCTCTTGAGTCTTTGGTATAACGATGCTTCCGTTTGCTTATTATCTACTGCATCATTAACAACAGAGCACCCAATTAACCATTAAAACTAGCGTGAGCCCCCACGCTGCGCGTGGGAAGGAGGGCGGGAAAAAAGAGAAGGAAAAAGATGTAACGGGTGTGTACTGTTCTGTAACGGGCGCATACTGTTACTTGCACTATTCTGTATCGGGTTGATACTGTTCTTTATCGGGTGGTGCTGTTCCTTATCAGGTTGAGCACTGTTCATCACGAAGCTGGTACCTGGTACTACTGATCTACAAGTCTTGGGGAGCGTCAGATGAACAGTGATTGTGGACAAATTGAAAGTTCTTATATAGAAGATGTGAGGTTATTGTAGTGGAAAATATTGAACCCAAAACACGACAAGTTCCAGATTTAAAGGAGCTAGATGTGGTACTCAGTCTCGGGTGAGTTTGCATTGGGTGGCAAAACTACAGTACTACACTGATTAACTGCAGATACTATGCACTCAGATGGCAGGGTCATATGTGGTTGAGAAAAGATTATTTTCAGCACTTAATTTCACATAGTTTGTAATTCAAGAATAGCATCGCATATCGAAACAAGCAAATTGTTTGTCCATGCCAAAATACATCTTGAAGAAAAGTACGAAACATAATTCTTCGTATCTATACCTAATATTAAAGAGACAAAATTTCTACCACCCTAAAATTTTCATCCAACCCTCACTTTCCTACTCTTTTTACAATCTGAAAGCTGAGATTTCCTAGAGGTCAAAAAGACGTGTTGGAATTAAAGTTAAAACAGAGTTGGAGAACAAGTTGGAGACGGACATGAGGTCTCAGATACGACATGTACAAATCAAACCGTCATCCATGTATTAACGAATTCGAGGAAGAATACAATTTAGAAACCAAATCATGATGGCAAAAAAAATCAGAAGCAAAAAGGTTCGAACTTCAAACAAGAAAAAAGAATCCTGTAGCGGGCAGCCAATCTGAAAGCTGAGATTTCCTACAGGTCACAAAGATGTGTTGGAGTTAAAGTTGTTAGATATTATGGGCTTGGCCCATTTATTTAATAACTCTATTAAACTCTATGATCCGTACATGTGCATTAATGGTTTTATACCATATGGGAATTTAATCGAGAGGCGACTCTACTTAAATACTTGGTCATTGGTCGATCTATTTGAGAAGTAAAAGTGGATCACCTGGATGCCACACGCGCGCCGCCGCCGCCGCCGCCGCCCGGCCCGGCCCCGTGGGCGTGGCGTGGCGTGGCAAGGCAGGCGGGCGGACGGGCGGGCGAGGCCTTTATTTTTGAAACTGACGAATTGATTGGAATTGATTGGAGGAGTTTCTGGTAACTCCCGTGACTCCTGGCTCTCCGTCTCCATCTCTCCCACCGCAGAAGGGAGGTGTGACGCCTCGGTGCCGTCGGCTTCTCGTCTTCTGGCCTCTGCCTGGCGGACGGGCGGGCGAGGCCTGATTGGAATTGATTGGAGGAGTTTCTGGTAACTCCCGTGACTCCTGGCTCTCCGTCTCCATCTCTCCCACCGCAGAAGGGAGGTGTGACCCCTCGGTGCCGTCGGCTTCTCGTCTTCTGGCCTCTGCCTATATGCCTCTTCACGGCATCCTTTTCTGCACTGCATCGAGCGGGACGACTACAACAACAAAGCACCACCATGGCTTTTCCTGGTGCGAGCGGCTCCGCCGCAGGGTATAATCTCCTTCACCCTCTTCTGAGTTTCATTATCAGTATCATGATGTTCCTAGGCAATATTGCTTTAATATTCAACATGCTCTGTTTGGTTGATTTGGATGATTATGCTAGTACTGGTTTTCTGGTTCCTTTTAATTTTGTGATCATCATGATCTTAATATTTGAGAACACATCTTTTATATTTGTGATCATGTCTGTGATGCTTCAGTTATATAAAACGATCATGTCTGTGATGCTTCAGCTATGTAAAACAATGTTTCACATATGTTTCGGCTCTATAATTTGTCTTATCATCATGTTAACATTTGTCATGAACTGTTTCTGTCTTTTCATTCATGACTTCACTCTCTTTTTTATTGCGTTATTTTTATGGATTAAAATAAATATGAAAATGCCTTATTTGTCAACAATCCAAAAACGTAATTTCAGGTCATTTTCATCTGTTGGCTTTGCGGGCATGCTAAAGCCTACGCCGTTTGAGGGCACTCACTACAAGAGGTGGCGTGAGAAAGCCCTTCTGTGGTTGTCGGCCATGCGCTGTGGTCATGTGCTCAATGAGCAGCCTGCTACTGTGAGATCCGATGAGGATGAGCAGGCTTGGGGACATGCTGAGACCATGTGCAAGGCTGCACTGTTGAGCATCATCAATGATTCTCTGGTTGATGCCTACATACCACTCCCGACTGGCAGAGCTGTGTGGGAAGCCCTTGAGGCCCGGTACGGTCTTTCCGACGCCGGTTCTGAGCTGTACATCATGGAGCAGTTCCATGACTACAAGATGGTTGATAACCGTCCTGTAGTCGAACAGGCTCATGAGATACAGGGACTGGTGAAGGAATTGGAGCTGTACGGCTGTCCTCTTCCTGACAGGTTCGTGGCAGGTTGTATTATTGCTAAGCTGCCACCTTCCTGGACTGATTTTGCTACTACCTTGAAACACAAGAGGCAGCAGTTTAGCATTGCTGAACTTGTTGGCACTCTTGATGTTGAGGACAAGGCAAGAGCAAAGGATGTTAAGGGAAAGAGCAAGGGCGGGAATGGTGAGGCGACTACTAGTGCACATGTGGTGCAAAAGTTTTGTCCTAAGCCACAAAAGAAGAAGCCCCAGCAGGAGCTTAAGCAGAAATCCACTACCTTCTTCAAGAAAGGTAATAATAAGAAGATGGGATTAGACAAGGCAAAGATGAACTGCTTCACTTGTGGGAACACTGGGCACTTTTCTAGAGAGTGTCCTGAGGCTAAGTGGAAGCCCCCACCAAAGGCGAAGACAGTCAACACCATTGAGACTGATGCAGACGCTGCTGGGTATGGTAATTTATCTGCATTTACAGTTTGTTCCTCACCTGATTGGTGGGTTGATACAGGTGCAAATATACATGTGTGTGCTGATAAGTCCTTGTTTTCCTTTTACCAGGTCGGGAGGAGTGGAGCCTTGCTGATGGGGAATGGCGCGCGTGCTGGTGTTCATGGTGTTGGTACGGTGGATCTGAAGCTTACTTCGGGGAAGACCGTGCAACTCAAGAACGTGCATCATGTCCCCTCAATAAGGAAAAATCTTATTAGTGGCTCTCTGCTATGTCGAGACGGTTTTAAACTTGTGTTTGAGTCGAATAAATGTGTTATGTCAAAGTATGGAACCTTTGTTGGAAAAGGCTATGAGAGCGGAGGCTTGTTCCGCTTGTCTTTGGTTGATACTTTACCTCTTGCAGTGAATAATGTCGTTGATAACGTTAATGTTGAGATGAATGTTTGGCATTCTCGATTATGTCATATTAATCTTGGTTGCATGTCCCGCTTAGCTGGTTTGAATTTAATTCCTAAATTTGACGTTGCCAAAAGCTCCAAATGTCATACATGCATTGAGGCAAAACAACCTCGCAAGCCTCACAAGGCAGCTGTGGCGAGAGAGTTGGCACCACTTGATCTCATCCATTCCGATATTTGTGAAATGAACGGAATTTTGACAAAAGGTGGTAAGAGATACTTCATAACGTTCATAGATGATTGCACTCGATATTGCTATGTGTACCTAATTAAAACAAAAGATGAGGCATTACATTATTTTAAAACCTTTAAAGCTGAGGCTGAGAATCAACTTGAAAAGCATATTAAACGGTTGCGGTCCGATCGCGGGGGAGAATATTTCTCTAATGAATTTTCTGAGTTTTGCGCGGTGCACGGTATAATTCATGAGAGGACACCTCCATACTCACCACAATCCAATGGGATTGCTGAAAGAAAGAACCGCACTCTAACTGACTTGGTGAATGCCATGTTGGAGACAGCTGGTTTATCTAAGGAATGGTGGGGTGAGGCAATTTTAACTGCGAATCATGTCCTAAATAGAGTGCCCACAAAGAACAAAGAAATAACTCCATTTGAGGATTGGGAGAAAAAGAGATTAAATATTTCTTATCTTCGCGTTTGGGGTTGTTTGGCCAAAGTGAACGTGCCAATAAACAAAAAGCGAAAGCTTGGACCAAAAACTGTAGATTGTGTTTTCTTAGGCTATGCCATTCATAGTGTGGGCTATCGTTTTTTAATAATAAATTCTAGTGCTCCTGATATGGCTGTTGGAACGGTCATGGAGTCTAGAGATGCCACGTTCTTTGAGAATGAATTTCCAATGAAAATAGGTGCATCTAGCATGTCTAGTCATGATCCTATTCCTGAACTTCATGAATCAAATATACACGCTGATGATAACACCCATGAGCTTGAGCAAAATCCTGAGGAGGATGATAATACTGTCACTCGAAGGAGTAAGAGGCAAAGAGTTGCAAAATCCTTTGGAGAAGACTTTATTATATATCTCGTGGATGACACTCCCACAACCATTTCTGAGGCATACTCTTCTCCTGATTCTGACATGTGGAAGGAGGCAGTGCAAAGTGAAATGGACTCCATTATGTCCAATGGGACGTGGGAAGTGGTTGACCATCCATTTGGTTGCAAACCTGTGGGTTGTAAATGGGTGTTTAAAAAGAAGCTGAGGCCTGATGGTACAATTGAGAAGTACAAAGCTAGGCTTGTTGCTAAGGGTTATACACAGAAGGAAGGTGAAGATTACTTTGATACTTACTCACCTGTTGCTCGATTGACGACCATTCGTGTGTTGCTATCCCTGGCTGCCTCACATGGTCTTTTCATTCATCAGATGGATGTCAAGACAGCCTTCCTAAATGGAGAGCTTGAGGAAGAGATCTACATGGATCAGCCTGATGGGTTTATTGCAAATGGTCAAGAGGGTAAAGTTTGTAAGTTATTGAAGTCCCTGTACGGCCTAAAGCAAGCCCTCAAGCAGTGGCATGAGAAGTTTGATAAAACTTTAACATCAGCCGGCTTTGCTGTGAATGAAGCTGATAAATGTGTATATTATCGGTTTGGTGGTGGTGATGGTGTGATACTATGCCTATATGTGGATGATATATTAATATTTGGCAACAATCTAAATGTGATTAAAGAAGTAAAAGATTTTTTGTCGAGTAACTTTGAGATGAAAGACTTGGGAGAGGCTGATGTTATTCTCAACATTAAGCTTTCAAGAGAGGAAGGAAATGGTGGGGTAACTCTTATGCAGTCTCACTATGTGGAAAAGATCTTGAACCGATTTGGGTACAATGAGTGTACGCCTGCTCCTACTCCGTACGATCCAAGTATTCATTTGAGGAAGAATCACAGAATTGCAAGAGACCAATTGAGATATTCACAGATAATTGGTTCTCTTATGTACCTAGCTAGCGCAACCAGGCCTGATATCTCGTTCGCTGTAAGCAAACTGAGCCGGTTTGTGTCAAATCCGGGAGATACTCACTGGAATGCTCTTGAGAGAGTGCTGCGCTATTTGAAAGGGACAATGAGTTACAGCATTCACTTTTCCGGGTATCCGAGGGTACTAGAGGGTTATTGTGATGCTAATTGGATTTCTGATGCGGATCAGCTGTATGCCACGAGTGGATATGTGTTTCTACTTGGAGGTGGTGCTGTTTCTTGGAAGTCTTGCAAGCAGACTATCTTAACGAAGTCTACAATGGAAGCAAAACTGACCGCATTGGATACCGCTAGTGCTGAGGCAGAGTGGCTCCGTGATCTCCTGATGGATTTGCCGATTGTTGAGAAACCAATCCCAGCAATTTCCATGAACTGTGATAATCAAACTGTGATCACTAAGGTAAACAGTTCTAAGGATAACATGAAGTCCACAAAGCATGTGAAGAGACGTTTGAAGACTGTCAGAAAACTGAGAAACTCCGGAGTAATTGCATTGGACTATGTCCATACATCAAATAATCTGGCAGATCAATTCACTAAGGGTCTGTCACGCAATGTGATAGAAGGTGCGTCGAGGGAACTGGGTTTGAGACCCACATAGAGCCATCAACAGTGGTAACCTATCCTATGTGATCGGAGATCCCGTGAATTAGGATGGCGAAACAAGCTATTGATTGACTGAGGGAGAGACCCCTTAGATTATAGCTCAGTTTGTTGGAGATGCACCGTCTCTCCAATACTGTTAGGCAGGATGATTAAGTTCTTAATGTGATCCGAGCGGCTTGGTATAGCGGGGATGTTGTCCTACAGAACATCCTATAAGGAACACACCTATATGAGCTCGATTGCTAGTCACAATCTATGAGATGTGGGTAATCTCTAGATGCTCATGAAAAGGCCTCGAAGTGTGACTTATATGCTTCAAACAGAGGGAAGGCACTTGGCAGCCTAGTATCAGTTAAGAGGCTATGTGAAACTCATCTCGCACAAAACTGTCAATTCAAGGTTCTGTCCATTGTTCAGTTGTGGATGAGTGTAGCTAGCCTTCTAGATGGATGTTCAACTTAACAGTCTCCATCGAAACACTGGTATATAAAAGGAATGTGGTTCTGAGAACTCCAAACTGCGTACCCTAGAGTTTGGTGGGGATTGTTAGATATTATGGGCTTGGCCCATTTATTTAATAACTCTATTAAACTCTATAGTCCGTACATGTGCATTAATGGTTTTATACCATATGGGAATTTAATCGAGAGGCGACTCTACTTAAATACTTGGTCATTGGTCGATCTATTTGAGAAGTAAAAGTGGATCACCTGGATGCCACACGCGCGCGCGCGCGCCGCCGCCGCCGCCGCCGCCCGGCCCGGCCTGGGCCCGTGCGCGTGGGCGTGGCGTGGCGTGGCGTGGCGAGGCGAGGCAGGCAGGCAGGCAGGCAGGCGGGCGGGCGGCGGCGAGCGAGCGGACGGGCGGGCGAGGCCTTTATTTTTGAAACTGACGAATTGATTGGAATTGATTGGAGGAGTTTCTGGTAACTCCCGTGACTCCTGGCTCTCCGTCTCCATCTCTCCCACCGCAGAAGGGAGGTGTGACCCCTCGGTGCCGTCGGCTTCTCGTCTTCTGGCCTCTGCCTATAAATCAAATCCTCCCTTCTCGGTTAAAATCTCTTGGCGAAATACACCACTTTCCAGCAGCGCAAGTTCTTCCCGTTCCATCTCCGGCGAGCACCAGAGATGGAAGAGTAGGCCTCCGGAACGCATCTCCGTCGTGGGCTTCACCTGCTCGGGTGAAGACGGGCGATTACGTTTTTGGGGAGTGTCGGTGGTGGCACGACTACTCGCTGGTGAACCTGTAGCGGTGCCTCTTCACGGCATCCTTTTCTGCACTGCATCGAGCGGGACGACTACAACAGCAAAGCACCACCATGGCTTTTCCTGGTGCGAGCGGCTCCGCCGCAGGGTATAATCTCCTTCACCCTCTTCTGAGTTTCATTATCAGTATCATGATGTTCCTAGGCAATATTGCTTTAATATTCAACATGCTCTGTTTGGTTGATTTGGATGATTATGCTAGTACTGGTTTTCTGGTTCCTTTTAATTTTGTGATCATCATGATCTTAATATTTGAGAACACATCTTTTATATTTGTGATCATGTCTGTGATGCTTCAGTTATATAAAACGATCATGTCTGTGATGCTTCAGCTATGTAAAACAATGTTTCACATATGTTTCGGCTCTATAATTTGTCTTATCATCATGTTAACATTTGTCATGAACTGTTTCTGTCTTTTCATTCATGACTTCACTCTCTTTTTTATTGCGTTATTTTTATGGATTAAAATAAATATGAAAATGCCTTATTTGTCAACAAAAGTTAAAACAGAGTTTGAGAACAAGTTGGAGACCTGGGGTCTCAGATCCGACATTGTCGGTGTTTCGTAAACCGGACTAGTAAACTTATACGATTGCTACGCCGCTTTAGGAAGACGATTAGACATGAGGATTTATACTGGTTCAGGCCGGAGCCCAATGTCCAGTCTCAGAGATGATCGAGTGCGTGTTCCTCACTTGAATGCTCTGAAGTTCTTACAATGGAGGTGCAAGAAAGGTGAAAGAGACAGAAAGACCTATGCTAGGCGAAGGGCTGTCCGAAGAGAAGCTTTAGGAGCCCCACTATAATGGTGAATGAATGGAATGTTAGAGGATGTCCCTCGACCCCCGAGATGGGTGCCCTGGCTGCCCTTATATAGAATTCGGGGTCAGGGCTTGCATAAAGAAGAGGTTCTCCCGACCGAAGAGTCGAGAGCATGAGGAAGGGCATAGCTAACTTGGCTTGCAAGCTACGCCGTCTTCTAGTGCATGTCTGATCGTGGCTATCGTAATGGTCTTCTGGCCATGTTGCGGCATGGTGTGACACGGCGCTACCGTGTCGGCCATGGCGGCACTGTAGCCTCGATGGCGGTTTGTCAGCTGTCCTGTGCAACGCGGTTTCCGTCGTGGCCTTTGTCATCGTCTCCTGGTTCCCAGGGGTGTCGTACCCAAAGTAGGTAGCTGCCCAAGGTCCTCGATCGCTTGATCGCTTTGCGGGACCGAGGGCCACGGCCCCGATTGTCGGAGTCGGGGCACTCTGCCGGTATGGATGACCTTTTCGTCGAGCCCCTTGTTGTGGATCCCCACCCTGTAGTGGGTGTGATCGTACAAGCGTCTAGTCGGTCCATATTTAGACGGTGGGTGTCTCGTTAGTGCGGTATGGCACGGGGATGTTGTCTGACCGGGGCGAGGTGACTGCTATCCCCTCGGTCCTTGCAGGGTCAGTACGGTATGCTTGCTCTTGTCAGGGCAGGCGCGCCTAGCCACGCTTGACCTCCCTCCATCCCTTCCGGGGGTCGTGACGGGGAGAGGTTGTGTATTAAGACGGGTGGAAGAGGTCGGGGATGACCCCGGCCTTGGCGGCTGGCCCGCTCCGCTTGGCTTTCGCTGGGCCTCGGTCGTTCTGACCTTTGTTAGCCATTGTTTTGCGGGCCATGTGGCCTGCTGACTAATCGGTGTCTCGAGACATCCCAGAGTTACGACCCCGACACACATGTACAAATCAAACCGTCATCCATGTATTCATGAATTCGAGGAAGAATACAATTTAGAAACCAAATCATCATGGCAAAAGAAAAAATCAAAAGCAAAAGGTTCGGACTTCAAACAAGAAAAAAGAATCCGGTAGTGGGCAGCCGATTGGATTCGCCGACTTCGATGCAAATAGCAAACCCATCGGCATGACAGAAACAAAGTGCTTCCCACGCCGCTCCTGCTTGCAGCTTGCACGAGCTCGTTCATTCGCTCGCACAACCAATCACATGTCTGCTCGAGCTCGACCAACGTCGCACAACATGCGCCAATCACGAGTTCACTGCCCAGTGCCCAGCCCTTCAACAGATGCCCTGCGCCGATGCTCGACAAGGCATCCTCAAGCTATCTCCCCCGCGCTAACGCTTGACAGGGCTCCGACTATCTGCTAGGTCGATGTCGGAGCAAGAGCAGGAAGCAGGGAGCTGTGCGGGTTTGAGAGATGAGCTATGAGAAGAGAAAACATGCATGAGAGATAGATGATTGGAGAACTGGAGAGAGAGGACAAATGTGGATGCAGCCCTGTTCGGCTGACCTTAAATCCGGCTTGTTCGGCCTCTTTTTTCAGCCGGAACAATGTTTTTCTCTCACAACATTTTAACCAGAACAGTATTTTCAGCCAATTTCAGCCAAATTTCAGACAAGCAAACGGGGTAGGAATATGTGGAGTATGTATTATTTTCCAAGTTTTCACCTGCTTGGCTGCTTTGAAGGAGGTAGCAAAATTTCTTCCCAACTACAAATTCTTTGCCATGAGTTTGGTTCACATGCTACTGTTTAGGAAGATTACTATATAGCTACATTAAAAATGTTTTATGCAGATTTAGTTTGTTTCCACTTGGGTCGAAGTTCTACACATATGGACCAATGCAAAATATATTATATATAAAGCTAACCCATGCAATTAACTAATTGGCTCCCGGTCACTTGAAGTAGCATGATAAACCTTTTATATTATTAAATAAATAAACCTTTAGGTGTATGATATGTATACGTTCCGTTGCAACGCACGGACATGTTGCTATTTTTTTTATGAAAAAGATAAGTTTTAGGTCCTGTTTAATTGTTTTAAAGCAACTCCAAGGGGACTCTCATCTATTTTCTTCCTAATTGTTAGGAATAAATATTTTGATAAAAAAATACCATCGACAGCTTCTTTAATAGGATATCTAAATATATATGTCCTCTATTCTAGATTTCTTGCTAGCTAAATATGACGAGGATAGCTACTTAGAGTATATATACATAAGATATAGAAAATGTGTTGGAGGATGTAAAAATATAGAAAGCGTTTTTATTTAAATGACTCTCTAAATAATGATTTAGAAAATAAATTTTAGAAAGACTCTTGAAGATGCTCTTATCGGATTTGAACGTGTTAGTGTTTTTTCCGTTGCAACGCACGGGCATATTTGCTAGCAAAACAAATCTAACAAAATCCTAGAATCATATGGTTGTCAGTCTATCCATCCAACCAGCCTTTGCGATCCTAAAACACAGCAGCAACAGGCCACAGGTGCACAGCACGTGAAGTAGCCAGCTTTCCGACATGGATCCATGGCGAAGTGGAGCAACAGTGAGCAGCCTCCCAGTGCGTTTCGTCGTCACACCCAAACCGGAATCCAAAATGCTCCGAAATGTTCCTGTTCCAAATAGTGCCCGGACGCAAGAGGACACGCCGTCGCCACGCTGACCTCATAATTGACGCTCTGGGCACATGGCCTGCCTGCAACGCATGCACCTACCTGGTCTGCAGTACAATGCATAACAACAATGCAGTGAGCAGTTAACCATCCACTTAAAATTAAGCAGAGGCTTAACAGAAAGTTCTACCAGCACATACCAACCCCCACTCAACAACTCTTTTGGATTGCAAGACCAAACAAAAGTGGTGGCACCCTAACTGAAAAAAAGTCAACACTCAGTGACAGCCCCATGCCTCATCATCAAGGTTGAACTGTTGAAGAGGTTTGCTGAAAAAACTTTGCACATCTACAATTGTGCTGAGCAATGTCTGTTTACCGCAGTTAACATTCCGGTTTCCTTTGCACAGAGCTCAAAGCAGAGGTGACACAGTGGGAGTAGATTAGGCCTGAAGGGTTCTGAAAGAGTTCCAAAAATGACAACAGGGTTGTCATTTTTCAAATATAAGCCAAGCATGTCCTACCAGCAGAAGTTCCAGATCCATTCACGCGTTGCCTGTAGCGAATTTAAAGAATAATAGGCAGGGTAATTAAGCCCCAGAACAGAGTGTTAATCTACTTGTTACCAGCAAGCTAATTACTAGTCATTACCAAAGGCAAATACGCACAGCATCGCATCCCTCGCTTCTGTCCGGCATTCCGGCAGCCTGATGAGGGACAGCTATGCAATGCAATAAGTGATCGCCATCCATCTGCTCCCACCAAACCACTGAGAATTTCTCCCCTCATATCAAAGGCTCAAAGCGATGCTCAACTTTGTAACCACTTCGTTCGTCCTCAGTCCAGCTTCGCACTGCAACTGCAACCACTTCACCACCTCCCAGCAATGGAGCTAGAAGGGTTCATCATATCCTCAATAATCTCCCTTGCTGGATTCTTGTCAGTGGTTTCGGCATCGACATCACAGCAGCAATGCGGCGGCAATGGAGCACCTGCTGGAGTGAGAGCTGGCTACTGGTCGCCGCCCTCAAGCCGCTACTCCCCGGTCAGTAGCATCGACGCCTCCTTGTACACTCACCTCTACTACAGCTCAGTGTCCATCGACGAGACAAGCTATGCTGTCGCGCCTCAGCAGACCGAAGAGGAGGGCTCGCTGCTCGCTGCGTTCTCTGGTACCGTCAAGTCCAGGAGCCCCTCTACCAAGACCATGCTGTCCATCGGCACAAATGAGTACAGGGTGGATGCGTCGAATACCGCCTTCTCCAAAATGGCTTCAGACAAGAACCTCCGGGGTGTGTTCATCAACTCCTCCGTGGAACTGGCTCGAGCCAACGGCTTCGACGGCCTGGATTTGTCGTGGATTTTCCCAGTCACACAGATGGACATGGAGAACCTTGGAGTCCTTCTTGCGGAGTGGCGAGCAAGGATCATGGAGGAATCCGCGACCAACTCCTTGTCTGGTCCTCTTCTCCTGACAGCAACACTCTACTTCTCCAACCACCTGTTTGACATGCCTGACGGCAACCTCGACTACCCCATAGATGACATCTCAGACAACCTCGACTGGGCGAATATCCTCACCTTCGGCTTCCACGGGGACAGCAGCGTCACCACAGCTGATGCACCTCTCTACGACAAGTCGTCGCACTTCTCAGTGAGCTACGGGGTCATCTCATGGCTGGATGCAGGAGTTCCTCCATGTAAGCTGGTGATGGGGATACCTCTGTTTGGAAGATCATGGTTCCTCAGGAACAAGGCCAAGAATGGGCTAGGATCGCCGACTGCCGCTGCCGGAACAAAGCAGAGGAAAAGCAACCAGACTGGGATAATTGCATATGGAGAGGCTGAAGAGTACCTGAACTCTGAAAGCACCGTTGTCACCTATGACAACCAATCAGTGGCAGAGTATTTCTACAACGGTGACCTCTGGGTCAGTTTCGACGGCGCACAGGTAGTGCAGCAGAAGCTAGAGTTTGCGGCGAGATCTCAGTTGCTTGGCTACTTCCTGTGGACCGTCGGCTTTGACGACTCAAACAGCACAATATCCAAGAAAGGTCAGTAACTACTCGATTATGATGACATATGTAAATTGATTTAATCTGCTAAATACTCATCTTGATATAGCATATGTTTGATATAACATATGTAAATTAATGGAAAAGTGCAAACATTGTCTGATGCAGCATCGGAATCATGGCAACAATATGCTCAAGGTGGTTTTGGAATCATGCACGCAGGAGGTTCAAACCAATATGTTGCATTTAATTCATCTTCAGTATCACTTGGTAGCTGGTATTCAAAATCTCTCAGCTGTTTGCTGTCTTCAGTACTTCTGTTGGTGATTCTGTTTCAAGAATAATATCAGTAAACAGGCCAGAAATGTAAAAATAGTTTCAGATGATATATTCATCAAAGTGAATGTCTAATATATGCTCTGTTGTATTTATTGAGTTCTCTCACAGTCGTTCTTTGCCCAAAAAAAAGTGTCACATCATGTTCAGTGATTAATAGCCACATTGTGTATGAATGGATTGTTTCTTTTTTCCTAAGAGGATCTCCAACAGACACTCTATATTTTCATTTAGATATCCACTAGGCCCCGTTCGCTGGTCTGAAACTTGGTTGAAACTGGCTGAAAACACTGTTCCGGCTGAATTGTTGTGAGAGAAAAACACTGTTCCGGCTGACAAAAGAAGTCGAACAAGCCAAATATGAGGTAAGCCGAACGCTCTCCCATAAAGATTCCCTCACCATGATTCCACGCACTCCCACAGATTAGCCATAACGCTCTCCATACTCTATTGATCTATATTTTATTAGTATTCAAATTAACATCAATTGATATATTTCTTCTTGAATTTTGAGAATTAAATCGATACTCTTAAGTTCAAGTAGTTTACAAAAACAGTCAGCTTTGAAAAAAGTAATTTAAAATCTACAATACCCTGTTTGGATGATGATATTAGAGGTTAGAATTGGAAATTGGAATCAGATTTCCTAAATGCCTCTGTTTGATTGTACGTGGAATTTAGATTTTGAATTAGAGAGTCGAGACCCATTTCCTTGGTATTGGACTCTAACTAGAAGCGGCATCTCCCAATATAGAGCCTGGCCCCTCGGTATTGAAACAAATTAGACCTTAATAATTCTCTCAAGCTACCTGTTGCAGTAATTGATATAATTGACAAATATAGAAAGGATTGTCTTTGGAGAGGCAAAGACTTTAATAGAAAAGGCTATAACCTTGCAGCATGGAACATAGTAATGAGACCCAAAGATAAGGGAGGATTGGGAGTGGTCAACTTGACTTTGCAGAATGAAGCCCTCCTTAAGCAACTAGACAAATTCTACAACAAGAAGGATGTCCAATGGGTGCACTTGATTTGGGAGAAGTATTATCCCAGTGGGGTTCTACACTTAAGGAGAGAAAAGGGCTCATTTTGGTGGAAGGGTATCATGAGATTACATCTGAAATATAGAGGTGTGGCTATTCTTGGCAGCTTGACTCACCTAATAAGGGTGATACTGTGAGTCTTTGGGATGATGTCATTCTTGGCAGCTTGATGTCACTGAAATATCCCACCTTGCATAGCTTTGCTAAAGACCCCTGCCTCTCTATGAATGCAGCTATTCACTGTGATGATGTCATGGTCGGCCGCACGTACCGCCGGAGCCGACGGGCCAGGGATGCACGCCGCGACGCCGAACGCGCTGAGCGCGCGCTGGATGAGCGTGCAGGCGTGCTGGACGCCCAGGCTAGGGCCACGCCTAGTGGGTAAGCATGGAAATAGGAGATAGCTTTTAATTAGTTTCCTTTTATGTTTTATTTCCCTAAATTATAGGAGCTGTGGCTCACGTCAGGTTGGGCCTTAGGCCATATATATAGAGTCTGTATTAGGCTATTGGGAAGCAAGCAAGAATTATCAATCCAATCTACTATCTCTCTCTACTGACTTAAGCCTGCGGCTAGGGTAACCTCGCCGGAGAAGACAACGGACCAAGGCTACGAACTCCGTAGCCGAGGGCCGGCTACCCGGGGGTTTAACGCCCTTGACAACCTGGTATCACGTTCCAGAAGATCCTCGTCGCGCCACTCCGTCTCGCCGCCGCCCGCTGTTTCCGCGTCGCCGCCGCGGGACCCTCTCGCCGCGTCCCCTGCCTCCGGCTCCTCCTCAGCTGCGTCCTGTTCAGCCGGCATGGGCGACGCCGCCGACCTCAAGGCGTCCGTGGAGGCGCTCACCAGCGCCGTGAAGTCGATGCAGACCTCCATTGAGGCCAACGCCAAGGCAATTGCCGCCCTCGCCTCCGACCGCACGTCGTCATCCGGCACCAAGTCGGCGTCGGGCGAGCACCACAACGATCGTCCGCCAAAATTCCAGAAGATGGATTTCCCCCGCTACGATGGCAAGTCCGACCCGCTGATTTTTATCAATAGATGTGAATCATATTTTCATCAGCAGCGGATCATGGAGGAGGAGAAGGTCTGGATGGCCTCCTACAACTTGGAGGACGACGCGCAGCTATGGTACGTCCAGCTCCAGCGGGATGAAGGCACGCCGCCTTGGCGCCGTTTCACGGAGCTGCTGCACCTGCGCTACGGGCCCCCACTGCGCGCGGCGCCCCTGGCCGAGCTGGCAGAGTGTCGCCGCATCGGCACCGTCGTCGACTACCAGGACCGTTTCCAGGCCCTGCTACCCCGGGCTGGGCCCCTCGAGGAGACGCAGCGGGTCCAGCTCTTCACCGGCGGGCTCGGTCCTCCGCTCAGCTTCGACGTCCGCGTCCACAATCCGCAGACGCTGGCGGCAGCGATGAGCCTGGCGCGCCTACTGGAGCTCCGCGAGCAGCACACTCAGGCGCCTGCTCGAGCTGCGCCCCGCGGCTTGCTGCCTGCACCAGCACCGCGTTTGGCCCTGCCGGCGCCGCCACTTCCAGCCCCGGCCGCGGCTGAAGGCCGGCCGCTGAAGCGCCTGACGTTCCAGGAGCAGGACGACCGCCGCAAGCGGGGGCTTTGCTTCAATTGCGACGAGAAGTACACGCGGGGGCACAACCGCGTCTGCAAGCGGCTCTTCTTCATCGACGGCGTCGAGCTTGACGAGGTCGCTGCCACGGAGTCCCTGGATACGGAGGCGCCGGTCTTCTCGTTGCACGCTGTGGCGGGCGTGTCCGTCTCCAACACCATACAGCTCCAGGTGGCGCTGGGGCCTGCTACCTTCGTGGCCCTCGTCGACTCCGGGTCGACCCACAGCTTCATTGGCGAGGCGGCTGCGCGGCGCACCGGGCTGCCTATTGAGCCCCGGCCACGGCTTACGGCAACGGTGGCTAACGGGGAACGCGTGTCCTGCCCGGGTGTGATACGCCAGGCCCCGCTCTCCATCGACGACAGCACTTTCCGCGTCGACCTCTTCGTCATGCCATTGGCGGGCTTCGACGTCGTCCTCGGCACGCACTGGATGGCCACGTTGGGGCCCATTGTTTGGGATTTCAACTGCCCGCACCATGGCGTTCCAGCAAGGTGGCCGCGCGGTGTGCTGGCAGGGCGCTCCACCGCCGACGGCGACCACCCTCCATGCTGCGGTGGCCACGGACTCCCTCCTCGACGAGCTGTTGGATTCGTTCACCGACGTGTTCGCTGAACCGACCGGCCTCCCACCACCCAGGGGCCACGACCACCACATCACCCTCAAGCCGGGTGCGGCTCCGGTGGCAGTTCGCCCATACAGGTACCCGACGGCCCACAAGGATGAGCTGGAGCGGCAATGCGCCGCCATGATGGAGCAGGGCATCGTTCGCCGCAGCGACTCCGCGTTCTCGTCTCCGGTCCTCCTCGTCAAGAAGCCGGACGGGGCGTGGCGTTTCTGCGTCGACTACCGCGCCTTAAACGCGCTCACCGTCAAGGACGCGTTTCCGATTCCGGTCGTCGACGAGCTTCTCGACGAGCTCCATGGCGCTCGTTTCTTCTCCAAGCTGGATTTGCGCTCGGGGTACCACCAGGTGCGCATGAGGCCCGGCGACATTCACAAGACGGCGTTCCGCACCCACGACGGCCTCTACGAGTTTCTGGTCATGCCGTTTGGGCTGTGCAACGCCCCGGCGACATTCCAGGCCCTCATGAATGATGTTCTTCGCCCGTTTTTACGTCGCTTTGTCCTCGTTTTCTTTGACGACATCTTGATATACAGCAAGTCATGGGCGGACCATCTTCGTCATCTTCGCGCCATCATCACCGAGCTGCGTCGTCACCGCCTCTTCGTCAAGCGCTCCAAGTGTGCGTTCGGGGTCACCTCGATCTCCTACCTCGGCCACATCATCTCGGAGGCGGGCGTGGCCATGGACCCGGCCAAGGTGCAGGCCATTCACGACTGGCCGGTGCCTCGGTCGGCGCGCGCGGTCCGTGGTTTCCTCGGGCTGGCGGGGTACTACCGCAAATTCGTCCACAACTATGGCTCCGTCGCTGCACCGCTAACCGCCCTCCTCAAGAAAGATGGCTTCTCGTGGGGCGAAGCGGCCCAGTTGGCTTTTGGCGCGCTCAAGACGGCGGTCACGTCGGCGCCCATCCTGGCCATGCCGGACTTCTCTAAGACTTTCGTCGTCGAATGCGACGCGTCGTCCCATGGCTTTGGGGCGGTTCTTGTTCAGGAGGGACACCCGATCGCTTTCTTCAGCAGGGCAGTCGCACCTCGGCACCGCGCCCTGGCCGCCTACGAACGGGAGCTCATCGGTGTCGTGCATGCTGTCCGTCATTGGCGGCCGTACCTATGGGGCCGGTGCTTCCTCGTCAAGACGGACCACTACAGTTTGAAGTACCTGCTGGACCAGCGCCTTGCCACTATTCCGCAGCACCACTGGGTGGGCAAGTTGTTGGGTTACGACTTCTCCGTGGAGTACAAGCCAGGGGACCGCAAACGCTGTGGCCGACGCGCTGTCCCGGCGTGACACCGAGGAGGGGGCGCTCCTGGCACTTTCTGCGCCGCGCTTCGATTTCGTTGACAGGCTTCGGCAGGCGCAGCTCGCTGATCCCGCGCTCATCGCCCTCCAGGACGAGATCAGCAGTGGCGCGCGTGGTCCTCCCTGGACAGTGGCTGACGGGCTGCTGCAGTATGGTGGGCGCCTCTTTGTTCCGCCTGCATCACCCTTGCTGGAAGAAATTATGCGGGCCATCCACGACGAGGGACATGAAGGGGTACAGCGCACGCTGCACCGGCTGCGGCGCGACTTCCACTTTCCGGACATGAAGCGCCGGGTGCAGGATTTGGTGCGCGCGTGCGCCGTCTGTCAGCGCTACAAGTCCGAGCATTTGCACCCGGCCGGTCTCCTGCTGCCACTGCCTGTTCCGCAGGGCGTTTGGACTGACATTGCTCTCGATTTTGTGGAGGCGCTGCCCAAGGTCCGCGGGAAATCAGTTATACTCACCGTGGTGGACAGGTTCAGCAAGTACTGCCATTTCATTCCGCTGGCACATCCCTACTCCGCTGAGTCTGTCGCCCAGGCATTCTTCGCGGACATTGTTCGTCTACATGGGGTTCCCCAGTCCATGGTGTCAGACAGGGATCCGGTCTTTACATCGACGTTTTGGCGGGAATTGATGCGACTACTGGGCACCAAGCTGCATATGACCACGGCGTTCCACCCACAGTCCGATGGGCAGTCCGAGGCTGCTAACCGGGTCATTATCATGTACCTGCGGTGCATCACCGGAGATCGGCCGCGTGAGTGGCTGCGCTGGCTTCCATGGGCGGAGTTCGTCTTCAACACCGCCTATCAGACTTCGCTGCGGGAGACACCTTTCCGCATTGTCTACGGCCGGGATCCGCCCTCTATCCGGTCCTATGAGCCAGGGGAGACGAGGGTGGCGGCGGTTGCCAAAAGCATGGAGGAGCGGCAGGAGTTCTTGGCTGATGTTCGTCTCCGACTGGAACAGGCTCAGGCCGTGCAGAAACGGCACTATGACAAGGTTCACCGCCATGTCGCATATCAGGTCGGTGACTGGGCTCTTCTTCGACTCCGGCAGCGCGCGGCTTCTTCCTTGCCACAGGCGGTCACCGGCAAGCTCAAGCCGCGTTTCTTCGGGCCCTATCGCGTCGTCGAGCTGATCAATGACGTCGCTGTCCGCCTTGCTCTTCCGGAGCGCGCCCGTCTTCATGATGTTTTCCACGTAGGGCTGCTCAAGAAGTTTCAGGGGCAGCCACCAGATGCTCCACCGCCCCTGCCGGTTCTTCACAACGGCGCCATTACCCCAACTCCAGCACGTGCGGTGCGTTTCAGGGTGGCGCGCGGAGTCAAACAAGTTCTCGTCCAGTGGCAGGGTGAGTCTGCAGCGTCGGCGACATGGGAGGATGTGGAGCCTTTCCATGCCAAGTTTCCGGAGTTCCAGCTCGGGGACGAGCTGCTCCTCGACGGGGGGAGAGATGTCATGGTCGGCCGCACGTACCGCCGGAGCCGACGGGCCAGGGATGCACGCCGCGACGCCGAACGCGCTGAGCGCGCGCTGGATGAGCGTGCAGGCGTGCTGGACGCCCAGGCTAGGGCCACGCCTAGTGGCTAAGCATGGAAATAGGAGATAGCTTTTAATTAGTTTCCTTTTATGTTTTATTTCCCTAAATTATAGGAGCTGTGGCTCACGTCAGGTTGGGCCTTAGGCCATATATATATAGTCTGTATTAGGCTATTGGAAGCAAGCAAGAATTATCAATCCAATCTACTATCTCTCTCTCTCTACTGACTTAAGCCTGCGGCTAGGGTAACCTCGCCGGAGAAGACAACGGACCAAGGCTACGAACTCCGTAGCCGAGGGCCAGGCTACCCGGGGGTTTAACGCCCTTGACAGATGATATTGTTGATCTTTTCAGAATCCCAATGACCAGGCAAGCCTTCAATGAACTGCAACTGCTAAGCTCAGAGTTTTCAGTCTTCTCAGTCAACTCCAATGAAAACGACAGTTGGTCTTTCATCTGGAATAGCAGCACTTATTCAGTTAAAAAATTCTACAGACAGCAGTTCCTGAGCCTCCAACCTCCTAAGCATCTAAGATGGATTTGGCAGTCCAAGTGCATGCCCAAAATCTAGTTTTTTGCGCGGCTGCTTCTGAATGACAGACTTAACACCAGAAATATTCTTAGAAGTCGTAATAAACGTCTAGAAGAAGGGTACAACTGTGTTCTTTGCCATGAGAACGTCGAGGAAACAGCCTATCATCTTTTCTTTGATTGTTCAGCAGCAACAACGAGATGGTTCTCTATTGGCATCACTTGGATGATTCTATGGACATATGTCAGAAAATAGTAAACAAGATAGTAGAGACTGGTTTTCCTTTCTTCATGTAAGTATTTATGGTGGCAACTTGGTGCATCTGGAAAGAAAGAAACAGCCTTATTTTTTATGGAAAGGTTCCTAGCGTAAGTCTCTAGAAGGCCAACTTCAGAAAAGAAGTTCTGCTTCATCTAGTCAGATTTCAGCAACATCTTCACTCGAGTATCATCTCCTGGCTAGACTCCATTTAGGCTTAGTTTTTTCGTTTTCTTTGTTAGCTTTTGTTTAGGCTTGTTTTTCTCTTTCTCTCTTGTTTTCTTCTTCTTTCTTTGTGTTGAGTGGTGGGTTCTTTTCCTTTCTTTCTCTGAGCTATCCTCCTGATAGCTCGCCCCCTGTAAGCTGGTTCTTGTCTTAAGTAAGTTGGTGGTTCCGGGGGGCTTTGCCCCACGGGTTGTGTTAAAAAAAACTCACCTCCTGTCAACCACCTAGGCACGCAATCCTCGTTGCCAGACACCTCCACTGGAGGACCCCACTGCTGTCATGACACAAATCACCTGCTAACGCCTCCGACCAGCCCCGCCCCTAATGGATCCACACCCTACCACCCACGAACCTATCGGTGCCACCAGGGCTAGGGGAGAGTGAGGAGGCCGGCGCAATGGATGATGGCGTGTTCCAAGAGGAGTGGCCATCAGCGTAGCTCTTGATGCCAATGTACTCGGAGGGGTGGACTCCATCAAGGACGAGCGCTTGGCGCAGGTGTCCTTCGGCGTGTGCAACTAAGGAGCCAGGAATCCCCTCCGCCGACGGCCTGCAGCAAGGGATCCAGGATCCCCTTCTTCCTCAAGTCTGGCCCTATCCTCTCCCGCTTCTTTCTCAACGCAGGCTACTTCCTTAGCACTCCTCCATCGCCATTGAATCTTTGAGTGTACCCGCCTTTTGACGACGACATCACTCCTTTGGATGCAAATGTTGTTCCTCTGTCAACTATGCAAGGACCAATTAATAGAGCTCTAAGTGTGACAATTAAATCTATCAGTGAGCTTGTTCCTAAATGATACTTTTCATGATTATGAGAATCGATTACTACCTACCAATATTTTTGTTCTTACAAATATTGGAGAGGGTCGTGAAGGACATGGAGGGGTGTTGGAGCGTGGAGGTGGAGAGGACCAGCGTGGGAGTCCAAGTCACGATGGAGCCACAATCCAACTTGAGTTAGAGTTCACCTCGATGCATATAGAATCCAATTTTGACGTTCTACATATCCACGAAAAGCTGAGGAGATAAATTTTACAGTGCAACCAGAATTAAGTCAAAACTCCTTCTGAGTCAAAGGGAATCATCAAAACAATTGGGTGTAATCTGTCATGGTGCTACGTTAGTGGCTCACCGTATTTTGAGCCGTTTCCTCGTGTATCATGCGGGAGCCTGTTAGGGGTGCGTTTAGGGGTTATATCCTTCCCTAAGACCTAATAATTCATGGCCACCACTTTCTTTAGAGTTTGGGTTTTGTTGAGTTCTAATTTTGACCGTGAAACAGACATTCTTTATGGCACTTGTAATGCTGAGTTCCACTGTTGTGAATAAGGGCCCTGTTCTTGTTCTTTTTCGACGGTATCGGTTAGTCCTTTTGATTCAAGAACTTAAACCATTCAGTTTGAAATACTTCATCCCTGATTGCAATATTAGATTGTCCTTTTACGTTTTTGTTTGTGTTCTTGATTAGCTTGTCAAAAAAGCCTTCTTGGCAGTTGGCATGGTCAATTTTGTTGTGCATGATTGATAACCAAGAGAACAGTGATGCAACAGCTATAGGGATTCGAACCATACTTGATTAGAATTCCATAACATGAATCTTGAGTTCTCCATCAATCGACTCATCATACCTCTCAGAAGATTGCCCCAACACCTCCGTCAAATGGTATCAAATTTTAGGTTGCCCGTTTTGTATATCTTTGTTTTTTTCCTTTAGATTGGTTATAAAATCTAGGAAAAACACCCACATATTCTTGTACTATAGCCCTCTTGTTTCCTTGCAATTTTGTTTCCGATTTGCTTTGTTGGGTTTGTGTCTGTGATCGTTTCTAGTTGTTGGTTTAGTTCTTTTTTATCATATACTTCAATCGCCCGTGTTGTATTGGTTCACGTCGTTGTCTCATATCCACCCTCTCCAACAGCAAGTCAAGCCACCACCACTCACTTGACTTGCCCCCACAAGCCGCCTTGTGTGAATTCTTGCTCCGCAAGCCCTAGTTAGGTTGCAAGCCGCCTTGTGTTTTTCGCCTGTGCATCGTAGCCCTCCTTGTTCATCTAACGAAACCTAATTTGCAAACTTTCATATACATGTGAAGCTTTGCCCTAGGTTTGTTTCTCTTGTTGAAAAGTTTTGCTCAACTGTGATCTATGTTGGGTAATTTGGGTAATAGGGAAGCTTTGCCTGACCCCAAGATTGAAGCGAGCTATGTGTCGTGAAAACCTTGTTTGACCACTGTTCACTAAAACGAACATAAGTTTTGCATATGAAGTCGAAATCAGACATTCTTTTCTGATGAAAAGATAAAGTTCAAGGCTGCTATGAAAAAGCCCTATTGGGTATTTTGACCCGTAAAATCAATTGTTTAGGCTCTCAAAATGGGAATCTCGGTTTCTAGTTTTTCTTGTTTTTGCCTCTTAAATTTTCTTGCTTTTTTTTCTCTATTCTTTGTTTTTGATCATTTGTGAGTGATTCGTATGAAAGCATCTAGGCCCCTAGTTTGGTTTCGGTAATTAATGACGACACGAGATTACTATGACTAACGTGTGTTTTGCATAGGCAATTTAAGTTAGGTCATGATAATAGAAATTGATTGGGCAATCATGGTTGTCATGCCCCTGTCGATGGAAATCGTTTTGGTTTTCAAAGGATGGACGACAAGGTTAACGACGGACTAGTTCTAAGTGTCGTTTCGTGTTGGAGAGACACTTAGAGTAGTTTAGGACTTTATTTTTCCTTTGGCCGTACTATTAAGGGGGGTATGGACTAGTAGCTGGACCTAAGTGAGTCTAGTGGGCTAGGTGTGGTGCACACTTGTGAAACCTAGCACTAGGTAGCTCAGGAATAGCCCTAAGATCAAATGGAGTCAACTTCATTCACATAGGATTTCAAGTTGCAAGTGAATGGAGGGTCAAATGACTGACCAGACGCTGGTCTGATTGTGACCGGATGCTGGAAGGTGAGTCCGGTTAGTTCATTTGATCAACTGCAATCATCTGGTACTGACCGGAAGCTGGTCTGATTGTGACCAGACACTGGAAGGTGAGTCCAGTCAGTTCATTTAACCAACTGCAGTCGTCCAGTCAGTTCATTTAACCAACTGCAGTTGTCTGGTACTGACCGGATGCTGGTCTGATTGTGACTGGACGCTGGAAGGTGAGTCCGGTCAGTTCATTTGATCCACTACAGTTGTCTGGTACTAACCGAACGTTGAGTGGAGGAGCACCGGACGCTGGGGTGCCTGCGTCCGGTCAACATCAGTAAGGTTCTAGAGAGGATTTTTGATGATCGGACGCGTCTGGAGGGTGCTGACCGAACGTTGGTCAGAGTCCGGTCAGAGCTTATGGCTCTCTCTAACACAGTGGAGGGCACAACTGACTAGAGCGTTCGATCAGAGTGATGACTCAGCCTCCAAACGTTATGTTATGAATGAGGGGGTATAAATACTTACTCCACTCGTCCATGGGAGGTCTCTTGCCCATTTGT
This sequence comes from Miscanthus floridulus, assembly GCF_019320115.1. Classification (NCBI taxonomy): domain Eukaryota; kingdom Viridiplantae; phylum Streptophyta; class Magnoliopsida; order Poales; family Poaceae; genus Miscanthus; species Miscanthus floridulus. Next base: position 83,073,307 of record NC_089589.1, read on the forward strand.
TCAACTGAGAAACATCTTTGGAGTGCAAGGGAGAGCAAGAGCCAAGTGAGGTGATTGAGATTTGATAATCCAAGATTATAGACCTCATTAGTGCAAAGGGAGTAGCAAGTGTGCATCCACCCTTCTCATTAGGGTCGTCTTGGTCAAGTGAGAGTTTGTGCTAGTTACTCTTGGTGATCGCCATCACCTAGATGACTCGATGGTGATTGGGAGCTTGGTGATCATCTGGCGGAGCTTGTGGATGACCTAAGTCATGTTGTGAGTGGTTGTGGGCGATTCACCGCGATAGAATGTTAAAGAATCAGCCCGTAGAGAGCACTTGATCCTTGCGCGGATCAAGGGGGAGCTACACCCTTGCATGGGTGCTCCAACAAGGACTAGTGGGGAGTGGCGACTCTCCGATACCTCGGGAAAACCTCGCCGTGTTCCTTTCCCTCTCTTTACTTTGAGCATTTACATTTGAGTAATTTATTTCATGTCTTTACATTCCTAGAATTGTCATGCTAGAGTAGGATTGGAACCTAGGGTGCAAAACTTTTGTGCGGGAAAACAATAGAAACACATTTTAGACACAAGGGATGATATGGGCTAAGTGTTGGTCTTAAGTATTGCATAAATTTAGAATTAGCCCAATTCACCCCCCTCTTGGGCATCTTGATCCTTTCAATTGGTATCGAAGCCTCGTGCTCCATAAATTAGGCTTAACCGCCTAGAGCAAGATATCCCACGGGGATGGACCTCCTCCTATCTTTGGGGGAGATGATTTTCCTTATTGAAAAAATTGCATGGAAGCATACCTAGAGACTTTAGATGTTGGAGTTCTTAGATCTGCCTCGCAATGCTTCCCAAAACTTAAGGATCCCGCCAATCTTCAAGGTGATGAGGTTAACTACGAGAAGTGGAATGCAAAGGCTAGAAACACCCTCTTTAGAGGTCTTTGCAAGGATGTCTTTAACCATGTGCGGAACCACAAAGACACCCATGCACTATGGTCGAACATTTGTGCACTCCATGAGGGAACCAAGAGTGAGCGTGAGGAATGCTATGACCTTGTGATAAAAAAGCTTAACTCATTTGAGATGCTTCCTAGAGGAAGTGCCAATGAGATGTATTCACGCTTGAATGTTCTTGTAGAGAAAGTCAATGGGCTTGGACTCACACAAATACAACCATCCGATGTTGTGAGAAAGATCTTGAGTGTCCTCCCCATTGACAAGTATGGGCATATTGCGGTGCTTCATCAAGGTGATCTTTCCACCGCTACACCAACCCAAATATTGGGGAAGATCAATACACATGAGATGTACATGCACATCACTCCACAAGATGGATCTTCTTCCACCAAGAAGAAAGATTTGGCATTCAAGGCTAGCCAAGAGAAGAGGGGCAAAATAAGAGTTGATCATGATAGCTCAAGTGATGATGAGATTGATGATGCAAGTCTTGCTCTCATGGTGAGAAGAACCGCCAAGATGCTCAAGAAGCTAAATAAGAATGGTGTCAAGTTTGATGACAAAAAGAAGAAATTCTTCACTAGTAGTAGAAGAAAGCCCATCTCCGAAATGGATTGCTATAATTATGGAGAACTTGGTCATCTAGCTCATCAATGCCCCAAACCCAAGAAAGACAAGTACAAGAAGAAGTACAAGGGAAAGAAAGATGACTCAAGTGATGAAGATGATGATGAGAAGAAGAACAAGCCATACAAGAAGAAGGATGGCAAGAAGAAGGAATTTCACAAGAAGAAGAAGAATGGCAAGGCATACATTGTTGGTGATTGGCTCATGGACATTGAATCATCAAGTGGCTCATCCAACAATGAAAGTGAAAATGAGAAGGAGAAGGTGGCCGCTCTTATGATTGATTCTTCACTATCTTCATCGACACCGCCACCATCATCCTCTACACACCTATGCTTATGGCCAAGGGTGAACGAAAGGTACAAAAGGATGATGACAGTAGTGGTGATGATAATGCTAGCAATGATGAAAGTGGTAGTGATAGTGATGAAGAATTTGAATCACCTTCTTATGATGATCTTGTCAAGTTGCTAAACCAATACACTAAAATCATTAGAAAGACAAGAGCTAAAAATGAAAAGCTAGAACTTGAGAAGGACTCACTCTTAGCAAAGTATGAAATAGCTGAAAAAGCTAGTGTTGAGCTTAGAGAAGAAAATAAAATTGTGTCATCCAAACTTAAGGACCTCAAAACCTCTAAAAAGGAGCTTAGAGAAAAACATGATAAACTTGAGGGGATACATAATGAGCTTATCACTAGTTACAATTTGCTAAAAGAAGAGTACACCAATCTCAAGATTAATCATGACAATCTTGTTCTTTCTCATGAGTTATTATCCAATGAGCCACATGATGCTACTAACAATGTTATTAAGATTGATAGAGCTACATCATGTGATGACTTGATTATTGAGAGCATTGAGCAAGGTTCTAGTAGCAAAGGCAAGAAAGTGGTTGAGTCCGACAACTATGATGATTATGTCAAGCTCAAGAATGAGAATGAAAAGCTCAAGAAAGATCTTGAAAAGCTATCATCCACCAACACAATTGTGATAGAGAATCTTGACAAAGATTATGATATGGCTCTTGAGAATTAGATGCTTAAAGAAGAGAACAAGAGACTCAAGATTGAGAAAGATCATGATGAACTTAGAGAAGAAAACAAGAAGCTCAAGTTGGAGAAAGAACATCTCAAGACCAGTTTGAGCAAGTTCACAAGAGGCCAATATCTCCAAAGTGAGCTACTCATGAACACCATGATGAAGATGGATAGAAGTGGTATTGGGTACTTGGCAAATCAAGAGAAGAAAACTCAAGCTCAACATCAACAACAATACAAGTCAAAGCCTAAGCCAAAGACATGCTTTGAGTGTGGACAAGAAGGACACTTTGCTCATGAGTGTCAAACTCCACCACCACAACCCTTACCCAAGCATGCTAGACCCTTTGCCTTTAATGCTCACTATATGCTTAGAAATGATTCTAGTGGAAAGATGAAAGTCATGTTCTTAGGTCCACCCAACAAGAATATGCCTAAGCAAATTTGGGTTGCAAAGTCACTAGTTGAGAAAGTTAAGGGCCCTCATCAAGTTTGGGTCCCTAAACAACAAGCTTGATCTCTTGTGCATAGTTGAACTACAAGGCCGGTGGAAGTCATTGGGTTATTGATAGTGGTTGCACTCAACATATTGTAGGGTTGAGATGGCGGACTAGAGGGGGTGAATAGTCTTTTCTAAAATTAATCGCGTTGGCTAACCGAAACAAGTGCGGAATTAAAATGATCGGTCTAGCCAAAACTACACCCCTCTATCTATGTTCTCTAGCACCTTCCAAAGATACTAATCAAGCAACAAAGGTGCCGGGCTAGCTAGAGCTCACCTAACCAATTCTAGAAGCAATGTCACACAAACCTATGCCACTAGTACTTTAAGCAACAAGAGAGCTCCTACACATGCTAGTAAGCAAAAGCACAAAGCCACCTAAATGCTCACTAGCAATGCTCAATAACAAGGCAACCAATGCCAAATTAGAGAACGCAAATACTTAGATACACAAACTAAGCAAAGTGACTAACAAGGTTACACAAACCAAATTAGCCACGCAAGGGAGCTACTTCCATGCTACACAAGCAAGAAGGTTACTAGTAAGCTACACAAGCTAACTAATTACAAGAGCAACTACACAAGCACAATGTATATGAAAGTAATTACAAGCTTGTGTAACAAGGATGCAAACCAATGGGAAGAACAAGGTTGACACGGTGATTTTTCTCCCGAGGTTCACGTGTTTGCCAACACGCTACGTCCCTGTTGTGTCGACCGCTCACTTGGTGGTTCGGCGGCTAATTGGCATCACCCGCTAAACCCGCACGTCGGGCACCGCAAGAACCTACCCTAAAAGTGAGGGTAGCTCAATGACACGCTCAACTAGAGTTTCTCTTCGTGGCTCCCGCGGGGCGAGCACAATGCCCCTCACAAAGCTCTTCTCCGAAGCACCGCACAAGCTTCTTACGGGCTTCGACGGAGACCACCACCAAGCCATCTAGGAGGTGGCAACCTCCAAGAGTAACAAGCACCACCGGCTTGCAACTCGATCACCTAGTGCCACTCGATGCAACCTCACGATGCAATCACACTAGAATCTATCTCACACACAATCGAATGATCACTATCAAGTGTATGTGAGATGGAGGGCTCCCAAGCACTACTACATAAGCCACCAAGGCTCTAGTATGCTCAGCTGCCGGCCCAAGGCCAACCATGGCTTCTATTTATAACCCCACGAACAAATAGAGCCGTTACCCCTTCACTGGGCAAAAGTTGGGATGACCGGACGCTCTGGTCAGATCGACCAGACGCTAGACCTCAGTGTCTAGTCGTGCGATGCACGCCATGTGTCCCCTTCTTCAAATGTTGTTCATCTGATCTCAACGGTCATCTGACGACCGAATGCTCTAGCTTGAACTGACCGGACGCAGCAACCCCAGCGTCCGGTCATTTCCAGTAAGGTACCAGACATGACCGCACATGTCCGGTCGATCGCGATCGGACGCAGCACCAGCGTCCGGTCACCTCCAGCAACATTGCTCTGCCTACGTCATCACACGTCACCTTGACCGGATGCACTCTATCAGCATCCGGTCACTTCCAGCGCTAGCGTCCGGTCAAAGACCGACGCCTACCTGCTGACTGCCACTACTGACCGGACGCTGGAACCCAGCGTCCGGTCACTACGTGACTAGTGTTCGGTCCACTCTGTGAGACCCTATCTTTTCAGAATAGGGTGCCAGTGGCACCGTTGGACTATCCGCACTCTACAGGCGGACACTCCGCCAGTGGAGTTCTGAACCCTTCTCACCTCCGTTCCATCGCCGAGTTGATCCACATCAACTCTAACTTCATCTCCTTTGTAAATGTGCCAACACCACCAAGTGTACACCACCATGTGTATGTGTGTTAGCATTTTCACAATCATTTTTCAAAGGATTAGCCACTCAACTTGCCACTGCCACTCAATCCTAGCGACGATGCAAAGTTAGATCACTCGAGTGGCACTAGATGACCGATATGCAAACAAGTTTGCCCCTCTTGATAGTACGGCCATCTATCCTAAACCCTGGTCATCAAACTTCTCTACACACCTATGACCGGTGAAATGAAATGCCCTAGGTTATACCTTTGCCTTGCGCATTCCATTCCATCTCCTCCAATGTCGATGCAACACATGCACCAACATGATCAACAATGATATGATCCACTTCATATCATCACGTGATCATATTGGTTCATCGATCTTGACTTCACTTGCTTTTCACCGTTGCCTTCGTCCATCGGCGCCAAGTCTTGCTCAAGCTTCACCGCCACGCGGTCCATCGCTCCAAAGCCTCCGACTTGCCCTTCACGCTTGCAACCGGTCCATCAAGCCAAGTCTTGTCTTGATCTTCTCCACCTTGATCACATGACTCAATGTCATGTCTCATGTGCAATGAGCTCCTTCATCATCACATGTGTGAGCTTTGCAACATCTCCAAGCCATTTTCACCTTCATGGCATATGTTGCTCACACACATGTACCTGTGGACTAATCACCTGTGTATCTCACATAAACACAATTAGTCCACCTAGGTTGTCACTCAATTACCAAAACCACACAAGGACCTTTCAATCTCCCCCTTTTTGGTAATTGATGACAACTCTACAAAGATATGGAAATTAAGCTCTTTTGGATTCATGTTGCTTGCCCAAGCAATTTTACCATGTGAAAATGATTTTGGACAAGTACCACAAACCCAAGATGGTAGTATTAGCTCCCCCTACATATGTGCTAGAGTGTTTGATTTGAAGCTCGCACATATGCATAGATTAAAATTGTGGGAGAGTAATTACTACTAAATGATGCTAAGGTGTATAGAATAAACCTTTGAAGCGTGTACCAATCGGAGTTGCACCTTTAAGTTCATCCTTAGCACCATGGTTAGCTAGATATCACTTGGAAATAAAAACACTAGATACCTTGTGAGATCAACATTAAAAGCAAGGTACTAGCATTACTTGAAAAGCATACCAAGTGTCTAGCTATCATCCTATGCATGCTAGTTATCAAATCATTATTCAAGTTCTACAACTAGCATACACCACACAAGCATGCATATTGAATTTGAAAGCTTATGCAATGCAAGCAAGCACATGAATATGCACATATCAAATGCAATCAATCAAAGTTCATGAGCTTGCTCCCCCTACTTGTGTGCTTCTCTTGTCCAAGAAATTTTGATCCATCTCTTTTCTTCAATGTTGCTCCCTCTTTGTCCATATCCATGTCCAACCTCTACTTCTTTGAGCTTTTATATCTTATCTCTCCTCCTTGTACAATCTCAATCTCAAAGCTTTCATATCTTTGTACAATCTCTCCCCCTTTGTCATCAATTTCCATAAAAGGTGTGCTTCTCATTGATGCAAAGGTATGCATTTGGGGTAGATGGTTGAGGCTTGAATCTTGCATTTTTTATGGACATCATTTGATTGGTGGAATGACACCACTTGAAATACCACTTGTAACTTATACCACTTGTATCTTGTGTAGGGCTTCTTGAGATACCACACATAGGATCTTTAATCTTGATATCAATTTGTGGTACACCTCCCCCTATGTGATAGCATGGGTCATTCATTTGATACACTTGAGCTCTTGTAGGTGAGGGATGCATTCTTCATTTGATGATCACTTAAAGTTGAGGATCACTTGTGGAACCATCATCTTGGATGATTGATACCATGTGTAGATGTGATACCACTTGAAAGAATCTTTTAGTATGGAACCACTTGTTGGATTTATCAATAAGAACCATTTCTTGAACATTTGCTATCTTCATGAGTACCACTTATAGGATATCACTTGTGAGTTGATCTAGACATTACTTGTAGATTCTTGATGAAATACTTGAGTCTAGATACCATTTGAAACAAACAAACTAGATATCCATTTGCATTGTTGTCTTGTGCTTGTACTCTTATCACTATCATGAGCTTCTATGATTGACTTGAACTAAATTGATTTGCCTAAGCTTCCAAGTCCGGTTTGAACCAATGACAAGCTTCTTCACACCTCTTGCAAGGGTTATCTTGCCAATGTTGTACTTGTCACTTGTTAGCAATCCAAATTGAGTCAAGTACTTGGGTTCACTAGCTCATGAACAAATTCATATACTAACCACTAGATCAAGTAATCATTCAAACAATAGTGGTAGGCTATGAATTTAAGCATTTCATTTGTTATGCATGATCCTATGAAGCATGTACTATATGCACTAACCGCATACTAGTAAGGGATGAAATGATCATGCACATTACAATGATACCTTTGCTATGTTGGAGTAGAGGATAGTCACATAGATTCCAATTCATTACTCCAATAGCAATGTGAAGTCCAATTATAAGCTTGGTGAAGACCAATAGATACCATGTTGAATTTCATTCTTCACCCATATGAAATGAATACCACTTATGATCAAGTGCACTTTCTTGTTGTGGTTGGCTTGCTTTATCTTTTGATCTTTGCTTGCATGAGAGTATCAATTTGAGAATACCACTTGAAATATCATGACTAGCTCTCTTTTGGGTGTTGCTTGCTTTTCTTGATCAACCCTTTTGATTGCTTCAACTAAGCATCTCAAATGTTCCTCGGATCACCACTTCCATGTTAGCCTTCCAAGTACCACACTTGGTTCACCTACACATAGGCGGCAAGCCCCTACACTAGGGAGAAGTGACCTCTCTCCAAGAATCATTCTTGATACTCACTTGAAATGACTTGATTGATTGATCCAAGTGATGGACTTAACTTGATGAGTAACCTTGATTCCTTCTTTAAGTCCTTTTCTTTCTACTTGTTTAAGTCCTTTTCTTTCTACCAAATGATTCTCCAATAGTCACTAGAACTTAAACTTCATACTTCATCTTGAGTTTGATCTTGATCTTTCAATTTGAGTACCGAATGTGTGCAAAGTACACTCCACAATCAAATAGCCTTGTACTATTTGCTTGTCATGCTTCTAGATCATCTCAAAACCAAACTTAGGTAGCCTCAATACTTATAAACATGTTTCCAACTTGAGGACCTTTCAATCAAAGTGACTCTAGATCAATCCAACATTTGTCACTTTTCTAACAGATTTTGTACCCTTCAAAGAAATAAGCATATCTCCCAAAGTACAAATCCAAGTACCATAAATGTTGTGGAGGTGTACTTCACTAAGTTATCTAGCAGCTGTAAGAATTTGAGCTTTATTTGACTTCTAGATTGCTACCAGATTTCAATTCTTCCACCACTGCTATATGCTGAAAACTGCTGCACTATAGCTGACAAGAACCACTCCAAAACCAAAGCATTTCTTATCCTAATTTTCATGAAATTTCTACAACATCTCATACCATAAGTCTAGAGCATGTACACCAATTTTAATGCCAATCCAATAAGTTTTGATCACTCAAACATGGCTAAGATCATAGCTAGCTCAGATTCTCAATTATAGGACATATTTCAACAATTGAGCTATACTTCATCAAATATGAATCAAATTTGAAACTAACTTGTTTGAATACTTCCATAAGACATATATCCATTCAAACCACTTACTAAAAGTCATCTTATGAATTTATCCAACACAAATCAATCCAACCTTGACTACTAATCAATTATCCATTCAATCAACTTATAGCAAGCAACTTTGCATATTTATCCAATTCAATCAACTCATATGCACCCAAATGAAATGATCAACAAGAGATATACCTTGGTTAGCTCATGATCATCCAACTAGCAAGCTTCAACTCAATTATTTGCAAGTCATCAAATATATCCAATAAATTACCAACAACTTGAATTTGACACTTGTATGTTGTAGCACATTTGGACTTCACTCAATTTGTCATGGCATTGGGACAATGATCATCACTTAGCAATACTTGGCTCAACTACATAATCAACAAGATGAATATCATTTGAACCAAGCCTCCAATGCCGATGGTACCTACAATCAATCATCCACTTTTTGATGGTACCCAAACAAGTTTGGGTCCTCTCAAGTTAGGAGCAACATACTTAGGCATAGCCTTAGTATGAATAGCGGGATGTTTTGCAATAGCAACCATAGAGGTACCATTACCATCCTTCCTAAGCATATAATCATCATCAATTGAAATAGGCTTAGAAGTTTACCTAGGGGACATGAATGTGCCATGTGTCCCCTTTCCCGGCATGAGTAGCACTTTCTCTTTGATTGAGCCTTCTCTTCCTTGCTCATAGTGGTGCTTCTCATTGCCTTGCCTCTCATGGATTGCTTGAGCCTTCTTCTCAAGCTTGGTAGGACACTTAGAGGCAAAGTGTCCCATACTTTCCACACTTGAAGCACTTGATGTGAGCATAATCTTTCTTCTCATCTTCATTCTTGCTCATCATCTTGGCATCTTGAGTTTGCATTGGATGCCTTGCCTTTCCACCCCTTCTTGTTTTCTTCTTCTTATCATCAAATCACCACCATCTTCATGGTTGATCTTGATTTGCTCTTGGGGAGTCTTCTCTTGCTCAACTTGTGGCTTTGGTTGAGGCTCTTCTAGTTGCTTCACCAATTGCTTGGTTGGGCACATTGAGGTAAGATGACCCCAATGTGCGACACTTGAAGCACTTCACATGCTTTAGCCTCTCTTCTTCTTTTATCTTCTTGAGCTTCTCAATGTTAGGGCAACCATTTGCAAGGTGTCCCGCTTCATGACACCGGTAGCACATGGTATGAGAGAGCTTTCTTTGTTGTAGCTTCTTCATCTTTCTTTCTCTCTTTCTTTCGCCCTTTGTCATCTTCTTCTTGAAGCCAAGGCCACACTTGTCACCATAGTTTCTTTGAGTCTTCAACATGTGCTCAAAGGTGACTTTTGAGTTGTAGCACCTCTCTAACTTATTGCTCAAGTTCTTCACTTCATTTTTGAGCTCATTGTTCTCCTTCAAAAGGTTAGTCTCACAAGATATAGAAGTAGAACAAGCATCTATATGTGAAGAGCATGGCATATCTAATAAATCATCACAAGAGGTGGATACATGCTTCTTGCCTACATCACAAGGGTTAGCAACAATTTGTGATTTATCATTTGATCCATGTGATGAGCTCTCATTATTTTTAAGTTTCTTTGTAAACATTTTAATGAGAGAAGCATGTTGTTCTAATAATTCATCATGAGATGCAAGTAGTGTCTCATGATTCAATTTTAGCTCATCATGTGAAGATTTATAAGCATCAAGTAATTTCTTATGTTCTTCACAAGAGTTCTTTAGAAATGAGTTTTCATTTTCTAATTTCAATGTTTTAGCTTTCTCATTTTCTAAAGACATGGTCATGCTAGCAAGTCTACTAACAAGCTCATCATATGAATCAACATGATCAACCACATTATCATTTGTTACCTTGGTGTCACCTTGTGACATGAAGCAATGTGGTGATGTAGTTGGAGAGCTTGTAGTAGCATCTTCATCAAGGCTTGAGCATGAACCATCATCACCATCAAGTGTGCATGGGGTAGCATCATCACTTGCAACACTTGTGGCATCATCATCAACCTTGTCAAGTGAACTTGTGGTAGATCGATCATCATCATCATCACTTGACCATGAGGTGGAGCAATCTTCCACAATCACCAAATTGTGGTTATGCTCAACACACTCATGTGCCTCTATCTTGGACTCATCATCATCATCGGAGACCGTCCCATATTTCTCATTGAGATAACTCCAAATCTCATGGGCGGTCTTCATGTCAATGATCTCTCCAAATATACAATCATGCAAAGATCTATACATGATGTTAGTAGCTTGGATGTCGAGATCTAGGCATTTCTCTTGTGCTTGAGTTAGATTATCTTCATCCAACACATGAGAAAAGCCTACATCTACCATCCACCACATTTGAGGGCAAATAAACTTAAAATTGCATATCATCCAATTTTTCCATCGTGTAAAGTGTGTGCCATCAAAAATGTGTGGACAATCAACATCTAGCCCATAAGCCACCATCCTCTCAGGTCGGTGAAGACCACAAATGAGAGACCTAGCTCTGATACCACTTGTAGGGTCGAGATGGCGGACTAGAGGGGGGTGAATAGTCTTTTCTAAAATTAATCGCGTCGGCTAACCGAAACAAGTGCGGAATTAAAACTATCGGTCTAGCCAAGACTACACCCCTCTATCTATGTTCTCTAGCACCTTCCAAAGATACTAATCAAGCAACAAAGGTGCAGGGCTAGCTAGAGCTCACCTAACCAATTCTAGGAGCAAGGTCACACAAACCTATGCCACTAGTACTTTAAGCAACAAGGAGAGCTCCTACACATGCTAGTAAGCAAAAGCACAAAGCCACCTAATGCTCACTAGCAATGCTCAATAACAAGGCAACCAATGCCAAATTAGAGAGCGCAAATACTTAGCTACACAAACTAAGCAAAGTGACTAACAAGGTTACACAAACCAAATTAGCCACGCAAGGGAGCTACTTCTATGCTACACAAGCAAGAAGGTAACTAGTAAGCTACACAAGCTAACTAATTACAAGAGCAACTACACAAGCACAATGTATATGAAAGTAATTACAAGCTTGTGTAACGAGGATGCAAACCAACGGGAAGAACAAGGTTGACACGGATGATTTTTCTCCCGAGGTTCACGTGTTTGCCAACACGCTACGTCCCCGTTGTGTCGACCGCTCACTTGGTGGTTCGGTGGCTAATTGGCATCACCCGCCAAGCCCGCACGTCGGGCACCGCAAGAACCTACCCCAAAAGTGAGGGTAGCTCAATGACACGCTCAACTAGAGTTGCTCTTCGTGGCTCCCGCGGGGCGAGCACAATGCCCCTCACAAAGCTCTTCTCCGGAGCACCGCACAAGCTTCTTGCGGGCTTCGACGGAGACCACCACCAAGCCATCTAGGAGGTGGCAACCTCCAAGAGTAACAAGCACCACCGGCTTGCAACTCGATCACCTAGTGCCACTCGATGCAACCTCACGATGCAATCGCACTAGAATCTCTCTCACACAATCGAATGATTCACTATCAAGTGTATGTGAGATGGAGGGCTCCCAAGAACTACTACACAAGCCACCAAGGCTCTAGTGTGCTTAAGCTACCGCCCAAGGCCGACCATGGCTTCTATTTATAACCCCATAAACAAATAGAGCCATTACCCCTTCACTGGGCAAAAGTCAGGACGATCGATGCTCCGGTCCGACGACCAGACGCTGGACCTCAGCGTCCAGTCGTGCGATTGCACGCCAGTGTCCCCTTCTTCAAACACAGTTCGCCTGATCTCAATGGTCATCTGTCGACCGGACGTAGTAGCTTGAACTGACTGGACGCAACAACCCCAGCGTCCGGTCATTTCTAGTAAGGTACCAGACATGACCGGATGCGTTCGGTCAGTCATGATCGGACGCAGCACCATGTCCGGTCACCTCTAGCAACTCTGCTCTGCCTACGTCATCACACATCACCTTGACCGGACGCACCCTGTCAGCGTCCGGTCACTTCTAGCGCCAGCGTCTGGTCAAAGACCGACGCCTGCCTGCTGACTGCCCCTACTGACCGAACGCTGGAACCCAGCGTCCGGTCACTACGTGACTAGTGTCCGGTCCACTCTGTGAGACCCTATCTTTTCAGAATAGGGCGGCAGTGGCACCATCGGACTGTCCGCACTCTACGGGCGGACACTCCGCCGGTGGAGTTCCGAACCCTTCTCACCTCCGTTCCATCGCCGAGTTGATCCACATCAACTCTAACTTCATCTCCTTTGTAAATGTGCCAACAACCACCATGTGTATGTGTGTTAGCATTTTCACAATCATTTTTCAAAGGATTAGCCACTCAACTTGCCATGCCACTCAATCCTAGCGACGATGCAAAGTTAGATCACTCGAGTGGCACTAGATGATCGATATGCAAACAAGTTTGCCCCTCTTGATAGTACGGCCATCTATCCTAAACCCAATCACAAACTTCTCTACACACCTATGACCGGTGAAATGAAATGCCCTAGGTTATACCTTTGCCTTGCGCATTCCATTCCATCTCCTCCAATGTCGATGCAACACATGCACCAACACGATCAACAATGATATGATCCACTTCATATCATCACAGTGATCATATTGGTTCATCGATCTTGACTTCACTTGCTTTTCACCATTGCCTTCGTCCATCGGTGCCAAGTCTTGCTCAAGCTTCACCGCCATGCGGTCCATCGCTCCAAAGCCTCCGACTTGCCCTTCACGCTTGCAACCGGTCCATCAAGCCAAGTCTTGTCTTGATCTTCTCCACCTTGATCACATGACTCAATGTCATGTCTCATGTGCAATGAGCTCCTTCATCATCACATGTGTGAGCTTTGCAACATCTCCAAGCCATTTTCACCTTCATGGCATATGTTGCTCACACACATGTACCTGTGGACTAATCACCTGTGTATCTCACATAAACACAATTAGTCCACCTAGGTTGTCACTCAATTACCAAAACCACACAAGGACCTTTCACATATGACCGGTGATCCTTGTATGTTCACCTCACTAGATGAAGAAGTAGATGGTCAAGAAAGGATTACATTTGGTGATAATTCAAAGGGCAAAGTTCAAGGATTCAACAAAGTTACAATATCAAATGATCATTCAATATCAAATGTGCTATATGTTGCTTCATTGAGTTTCAACTTGCTATCCATTGGTCAATTGTGTGATCTTGGCTTTCAATGTTTATTTACCGAGAAGGAAGTGGTTGTGTCAAAGAAAGATGATGATCAAGTTATATTGAAGGGTTTTAGATACAACAACCTATATCTAGTGGATTTCACCTCCGAAGATGCAAACTTGAAGACATGCTTATTCACCAAAAAATCACTTGGGTGGCTATGGCATAGAAGACTTGCACATGTTGGGATGAGCTCACTCAAGAAGCTAATGAAGAATGAATTGGTGAGAGGTTTGAAGGATGTGAAATTTGATAAGGACAAGCTTTGTAGTGCATGTCAAGCCGGCAAGCAAGTTGCAAACACTCATCCAATGAAAGCTTACATGTCAACAACAAGAGTGCTAGAGCTTCTTCACTGGACCTATTTGGACCTACAACTTACAAGAGTTTGGGAGGAAATCTCAATTGTCTTGTGATAGTTGATGACTACTCTAGATATACTTGAGTGTTCTTCCTTCATGATAAGACCAAAGTGGTCGCATGTTTTAAGAAGTTTGCCAAGAGAGCACAAAATGAATTTGAAGTAAAGCTCAAGAAAATAAGAAGTGACAATAGAAAAGAATTTGACAATACAAATATTGAAGCATATTGTGATGAATTTGGGATTAAGCATGAGGTCTCCGCAACATACACTCCTCAACAAAATGGTGTAGTAGAGAGAAAGAACCAGACACTTATCACCCTTGCAAGAACAATGCTTGATGAGTACAATATACCCGAAGCTTTATGGGTGAAAGCTATCAACACCGCATGTTATGCATCCAATCACCTATTTCTTCAAAAGTTTCTTGGCAATACCTCTTATGTGTTGCTTAATGGGAAGAAGCCAGACGTCTCATTCTTTCGAGTGTTTGGTTGCAAATGCTACATCTACAAGAAGCGGCAACACCTAGGGAAGTTCCAAAGACGTTGTGATATTTGTTTTCTTGTTGGTTACTCATCAAAGTCCAAAGCATATCGAGTACTTAATCATGCCACCGACTTGGTTGAAGAAACATAGATGTGGAATTTGATGAATCTAACGGCTCCCAAGGAGCACATGAGAATCTTGATGATGTAGGTGATGAACCATTGAGGGAGGCCATGAAGAACATTCCGATTAGAGACATCAAGCCCAAAGATGATGGACATGATGTACAAGTGATTGATCCACCCTCTTCATCTAAGGTGCCACAAGATGATGATAAATATGGGAGAGTAGAAAATGAAGATACTTATGTCTCCCATGATCAAATGGTGACACAAGTTCAAGATGTTGATGCTCCACAACCTCCCCCTCAAGTGGTTGATAGAAGAAATTCACCACTACTACAAGCACATCCACAAGATCTCATCATAGGGAGTCCTTCAAAGGGTGTAATGACTCGCTCTAAAAAACTTGCTTCATTTATTGAACATCACTCGTTTGTTTCTTGCATTGAGCCTAAAAATGTATAAGAAGCTCTTCAAGATTTGGATTGGATAAATACCATGCATGAAGAGTTGAACAACTTCACCCGAAATGAAGTTTGGACACTTGAAGAGTGACCACAAGATCAAGAGTCATTGGAATAAAGTGGGTGTTCCGCAACAAACAAGATGATCAAGGCATCGTTGTGAGGAACAAGGCAAGGCTAGTTGCGAAGGGGTTCTCCCAAGTGGAAGGGTTGGATTTTGGATAGACCTTTGCACCGGTTGCAAGACTTGAAGCCATTCATATCATCCTTGCATATGCATCCCGTCATGAAATGAAATTATATTAAATGGATGTTAAAAGTGCATTTTTAAATGGTTTTCATAAATGAACTAGTCTATGTTGATCAACCTCCTGGGTTTGAAGACCCTAGATATCCTAATCATATTTATAGGTTGTCCAAGGCGCTATATGGGCTTAAGCAAACCCCAAGAGCTTGGTATGAGCGCCTTCGGGATTTTCTCATTGAGAAGGGCTTCACCATTGGGAAGGTCGATACCACACTATTCACCAAGAAGCTTGATGGAGAGATCTTCATTTGTCAAGTATATGTTGATGATATCATATTTGTCTCATCAAATGAAGACTATTACAAAGAGTTTAGTGAATTGATGTCAAAGGAGTTTGAGATGTCTTTGATCGGAGAGCTTACATTCTTTCTTGGTTTTCAAGTCAAGCAAATGAGAGAAGAGATTTTCATCTCTCAAGAAAAGTATACCAAGGACCTTCTCAAGAGGTTCAAAATGGATGAATGTAAGCCAATCAAGACACCTATGCCATCCAATGGACATCTCAACCTAGATGAGGGAGGTAAAATGGTTGATCAAACTCTCTACCGCTCTATGATTGGTAGCTTGTTATATTTGACCACATCTAGGGCCAACATCATGTTTAGTGTGTGTATGTGTGATAGATTTCAAGTTAATCCAAAGGAAACTCATTTAGTTGCCATTAAAAGAATCCTTAGGTACCTTAAGCACACACTAAGTATTGGTCTTTGGTATCCCAAAGGAGCTAGATTCCAACTAGTTGGCTATTCTGATTCGAATTATGCTAGTTGCAAAATTGATAGAAAAAGCACATCCGGAGGGTGCCATTTGCTTGGTAGATCACTAGTGTCTTGGACCTCCAAGAAGCAAAATAGCATGGCATTGCCCACCTTCGAGGCGGAATACATTGCCGCGGGTGCTTGTTGTGCACAAATTCTTTACATGAAGCAAACTTTGCTAGACTATGATGTAGTTCTTGAAAAGGTACCTCTTTTATGTGATAATGAGAGCGTGGTAAAGCTTGCTAATAATCCAATTCAACACTCTCACACCAAGCACATAAATATCCACCATCGTTTTCTTAGAGATCATGTTGCTAAAAATGATATATCACTAGAAGGTGTAAGGACTGAGGATCAATTGGCGGATATCTTCAGTAAGCCGCTAGATGAGGCTACATTTTGTCAGTTGAGGAATGAGCTCAATGTGCTTGACTTTAGTAACTTCGCTAAAAATGAGCTTGTGTTGTCCCTTGCATTGCATTGTAATATAAAACATGTTTAATTTTTAGTAATGCACTTAGGGCTTGTCTAACATAGTTAAGATAACCACTGAAAAGCGTGTGAAGAAGCTTAACCTTGGATCAAACTTGACAAGCAACTAGACTTACATTCAAGTATTGCATTGCATGTGCATGTGTGTTGCTTTGTCGTTTCTTTTCAGTTATCTTTTGAGCACCCGCTGTGTTTGTCCATAAATAGGGAGAGCATTTGAAGCTTCTATTGATTCTAAACCCTATTGTGAAGCCACATGTTGCTCCTCACCCATTTTATTGCATATTTTCTTAAAAAATTATAGCCTAAGGCAAAATACTTTGAAAATTTTGAGGGCTTGAGAGAGGTCTCTCACATTAGTCCCAATTGGTGTTTATTTGTGTCTTATTGAAGTTGGGACTTGATTGGGAAAAGGCAGCGCGAAGAAAATTTGATGATTTGCTGAAAAATGGTGACCGGACGCTGCACAGTGTTCCTCCAATGTCCGGTGTGAAGATGGCCCTATGTCCGGTCCAGCAAAGAAGAAGATGTCAAGACCGGACTCTGTTGTGCGTCTGATCATGAGGCACCAGACGCATTTGGTCATCACTTGAGGGGTTTTGGACCTCTCTGTTGTCGACTGGACTCCGGGTGGCAGCGTCCAGTGGTTGCCACCGGTGCGTCCGGTCAATTGAATCAGAGTGGATCTCTAATCCTTTTCTTCTCTATCATACGGGGGCCACCATAAATAGTTTTTAGGTCATCACATCGTCGTGCCCTAACCCGACTCCATCGCCACGCCCGTGCCTGCGCCTCCGCCGCCTAGCCCATGCCTACCCGCGTCTGTGCATCCACCGCCGCGCCTGCGCCCAAGTGAAAGGTCCTAATGGCTAGAGGGGGTGAATAGCCTATTAAAAATTTCTACAACAACACTTAACAAACTAGTTAGACAATTATGAGGTGAAGCAAGTGTTGCGCTAGCCTACTAAAAATGCAAGCCACCTACCATGATTCTAGTTTATATAGTTTCTATCCACGCAATTTCTATGTCACTATACTAAGTTCGTGTGCTCTCAAAGGCTAACTAAAGAGCCACACTAACCAAACTAACAAGCTCTCACAACTAGCTACACTAAAGAGCTTGACAACTAGTTTGCGGTAATGTAAAGAGAGTGAGCAGTTTGTTTATACCACCATGTCGAGGAAGGAGCCAATCAATCACAAGAGTGAATACCAATGAAAACCAATCACCTTGGAATCAAATGATGAACACAATGATTTTTTATCGAGGTTCACTTGCTTGCCGACAAGCTACTCCTCGTTGTGGCGATTCACTCACTTGGAGGTTCACATGCTAATTGGCATCACACGCCAAACCCTCGATAGGGTGCCGCACAACCAACACAAGATGAGGATCACACAAGCCACGAGCAATTCACTAGAGTACCTTTTGGCTCTCTACCGGGGAAAGGTCAAGAACCCCTCACAATCACCACGATCGGAGCCGGAGACAATCACCACCCTCTGCTCGACGATCCTTGCTGCTCCAAGTCGTCTAGGTGGCAGCAACCACCAAGAGTAACAAGCGAATTCCATAGCGAAACACGAACACCAAGTGCCTCTAGATGCAAACACTCAAGCAATGCACTTGGATTCTCTCCCAATCTCACAAAGATGTTTAATCAATGATGGAGATGAGTGGGAGGGCTTTGGCTAAGCTCACAAGTTTGCTACGTCAATGCAAATGGCTAAGAGAGTGAGCTTGAGCTGGACATGGGGCTTAAATAGAAGCCCCCACGAAATAGAGCTGTTGTACCCTGAAAGCATCTAGGCCCCTAGTTGGGTTTCAGTGATTAATGACAATACAAGATTACTATGACTAACGTGTGTTTTGCAGAGGCAATTAAGTTAGGTCATGGTAATGGAGATCGATTGGGCAATGGAGGTGGTCATGCCCCCATGATGGAAATCGTTTTGGTTTTCAAAGGATAGACGACAAGGTTAAGGATGACTAGTTCTAAGTGTTGATTGGAGTTGGAGAGACACTTAGAGTAGTTTAGGACTTTGTTTTTTCTTTGGCCGTACTATTAAGGGGGGTATGGATGGGTAGCTTGACCTAGGTGAGTCTAGTGAGTTAGGTGTGGTGCACACTTGTTAAAACTAGCACTAGGCAGCTCCACAATAGCCCTATGATCCAATGGAGCAAACTTCATTCACGTATGATCGAGAGTTGGAAGTGAATGGAGGGTCAAATACTGACCGGACGCTGGTTTCGGTGCGACTGGACGCTGGCGTAGGATCCGGTCAGTTCATTTGACTGAGGTGAAATCGTTCGGTGTGACCGGACGCTAGAAGGTCAAGTGATCGGATATTGAGAGCCAGCGTTCGATTGTTTTCAGTAAGGGTCTAGAGAGGGAAAATCGTGATCGGACGCGTCCGGTCACACTGTAAACTCTGGAGTTCGGGGTGTACTAACCGGAGCGTCCGGTCAACATGACCGGAGCATCCGGTCACCCCATAGAGGCACATAACGGTTCGTTTTTCAGCCCATGTTATAAATAGAAGCTCCACTCATGTGTGGAGTCACTTTTGCTCATTCCAACAGCTGAAAAACACCTTAGAGAGTGCCAAGAAGAGCAAGGTCCTAGTGAGGTGATTGAGATTTGAGAATCCAAAGAGAGACCTCATTAGTGAAGATCAAGAGTAGCAAAGTGTGCATCCACCTTCTCATTAGGCTTGTCGTGGTCAAGTGAGAGTTCGTGCTTGTTACTCTTGGTGATTGCCATCACCTAGACGGCTTGGTGGTGATTGGGAGTTTGGTGATCACCCAGCGGAGCTTGTGGGTGACCCAACTCAAGTTGTGAGCGGTTGTGGGTGATTCACCGCGATGGAGTGTCAAAGAATCAACCCATAGAGAGCACTTGATCCTTACGTGGATCAAGGGGGAGCTACACCCTTGCATGGGTGCTCCAACGAGGACTAGTGGGGAGTGGCGACTCTCCGATACCTCGGCAAAACATCGCCGCGTTCCTTCCTCTCTATTTACTTTGAGCATTTACTTTGTGCAATTCAATTCATGTCTTTACATTCTTAGAATTGGCATGCTAGAGTAGGATTGGAACATAGGTTGAAAGTCTTTTGTGCGGTAGAATAATTAGGAACACTTTTTAGGCATAAGGGGTTAATTGGGCTAACCATAGGACTTAATTATTGCGAAGAAATTTAGAATTAGCCCAATTCACCCCCCCCCCTCTTGGGCATCTTGATCCTTTCAATTGGTATCAGAGACTCGTGCTTATGTTTTTTTTGGCTTAACCGCCTAGAGCAAGATGTCTCACGGGGATGGACGTCCTCCTATCTTTGAGGGAGATGACTTTCCTTATAGGAAAATTTGCATGGAGGCGTACCTTGAGGCTCTAGATGTTGGTATACTTAGAGCCGCCTCACAAGGCTTCCCAAAACCTCGGGATGCTACTAACTTATAAGGCGATGAGGTAAATTACGAGAAGTGGAATGCAAAGGCTCGAAACACCATCTTTAGAGGCCTTTGTAAAGATGTGTTTAATCAGGTGAGGAACCACAAAGATGCCCATGCACTATGGTCGGACATTTGTGCGCTCCATGAGGGAACTAAGAGTGAGCATGAGGAATGCTATCATCTTGTCATGAAAAAGCTCAACTCTTTTGAAATGCTTCTAAAGAAAGTGCTAATGAAATGTATTCACGTTTGAATGTTCTTGTAGAGGAAGTCAATGGGCTTGGACTTACTCAAATGCAACCATCCGACATTATAAGAAAGATCTTAAGTGTCCTCCCCATTGACAAATATGGGCATATTGTGACCGTGCTACATCAAGGTGATCTTTCCACTGCTACACCAACACAAATCTTGGGAAAGATCAATGCTCATGAGATGTATATGCACATCACACCTCAAGATGGCTCATCCTCTACAAAGAAGAAAGAAAAAGACTTAGCATTCAAAGCTAGCCAAGAGAAGGGCAAAGCAAGGCTTGAGTATGAGAGCTCAAGTGATGATGAAGTTGATGATGAAAGCCTTGCTCTCATGGTGAAGAAAACAGCCAAGATGCTAAAGAAGCTCAACAAGAGTGGCATCAAGTTTGATGGCAAAAAGAAGAAGTTCTTCACAAGCTCAAGAAGAAAGCCAATCTCCGAGATGGATTGCTACAATTATGGCGAACTTGGTCATCTAGCTCACCAATGTACAAAGCCCAAGAAAGACAAGTTCAAGAACAAGAACAAGGGCAAGAAAGATGACTCAAGCAATGAAGATGAAGATGAGAAGAAAAAGAACAAGCCATACAAGAAGAGAGATGGCAAGAAGAAGGGCTTCCACAAGAAGAAGAGTGGAAAGGCTTACATTGTCGATGATTGGCTCATAGACATTGATTCATCTAGTGGATCATCTGATGATGATAGTGACGACGAGAAGGTGGCCGCTATTGCTATTGACTCATCATCTTCACCGCCACCACCGCCATCATCCTCTACTCACCTATGCCTTATGGCCAAGGGTGAATGCAAGGTATCACATGATGATAGTAGTGGTGATGATCATGCTCATAATGATGATAGTGATAGTGATAGTGATGATGAATATGAGTCACCTACTTATGATGATCTTGCTAAATTGCTAAAGAAATACACTAAGATCATTATAAAGACTAGAGCTAAAAATGAAAAGCTTGAGATTAAGAATGATTCTCTTTTAGCTAAATGTGACATAGCCAAAAAGACTAGTGTTGAGCTTAGAGAAGCAAATGATGCTATGTCATCCAAACTCAAGGAGCTCAAATCTTCTAAGAAAGAGCTTAAAGATAAACATGATAAACTTGAGTGGGTGCACAAAGAGCTCATCACTAGCCATAACAAGCTAAAAGATAAATATACTACTCTCAAGATTAATCATGACAATCTTGTTATTGCTCAAGAATTTTTACCCAATGAGCCACATGATGCTACTAACAATGTTGTTAAGATTGATATAGCTACATAATGTGATGATTTAATTGATGAGAGCATTGAGCAAGGATCTAGTGGCAAAGGCAAGCAAGTGGTTGAGTGCAATGACTATGATGGGTATATCAAGCTCAAGCATGACAATGAGAAGCTCAAGAAAGAATTTGAAGAGTTCAAAATCCACAACACCATTGTGCTAGAAACTCTTGATCATGATGGTAACTTGGTCCTTGAGAATGAGAAGCTAAAAGAAGAAAATAAGAAGCTCAAGGAAGAGAGGAACAAGGTTGCACTTAAGGAAGATAAAAGTAGTGATGCACTCAAGGAAGAGAACAAAAAGCTTAAGTTGGAAAAAGAGCATCTCAAGATTGGATTGAGCAAGTTCACAAGAGGCAAGCACCTTCAAAGTGAGCTCTTAATGAACACCGTCATGAAGATGGATAGAAGTGGCATTGGATATGTGGCAAATGTAGAGAAGAAGAAGGCTCAAGTTCAACAACAACAATCAAAGCCAAAGCCAAAGCCAAAGAGATGCTTTGAGTGTGGACAAGAAGGCCACTTTGCTCATGAGTGCCAAACTCCACCTCCACAACCCTTGCCCAAGCATGCTAGACCCTTTGCCTTCAATGCTCACTACATGCTTAGAAAAGATTCTAGTGGAAAGATGAAAGTGATGTTCTTAGGACCTCCCAATAAGAATAGGCCTAAGAAAATTTGGGTTGCAAAGTTACTTGTTGAGAAGGTGAAGGGCCCTCAACAAGTTTGGGTTCCTAAAGCTTGATCTCTTGTGTGTAGGTGAACTACAAGACCGGTGGAAGTCATTGGGTTATTGATAGTGGTTGCACACAACATATGACCGGTGATCCTCGTATGTTCACCTCACTAGATGAAGAAGTAGATGGACAAGAAAGAATCACATTTGGGGATAATTCAAAGGGCAAGGTTAAAGGATTGGGCAAAGTGGCAATATCAAATGATCATTCAATCTCAAATGTGCTATATATTGCTTTATTGAACTTCAACTTCCTATCCATTGGGCAATTATGTGATCTTGGCTTCCAATGCTTGTTTACCGAGAAGGAAGTTGTTGTATCTAAGAAGGATGATGAACAAATGATATTCAAAGGATTTAGATACAACAACCTATATCTAGTGGACTTCACCTCCGAAGATGCAAACTTGAAGACTTGCCTATTCACCAAAACAACACTTGGGTGGCTATGGCATAGAAGACTTGCTCATGTTGGGATGAGCTCACTCAAGAAGCTAATAAAGAATAATTTGGTGAGAGGGTTGAAGGATGTGAAGTTTGAGAAGGACAAGCTTTGTAGTGCATGTCAAGCCGGCAAGCAAGTTGCAAATATCCATCCAACAAAAGCTTTCATGTCAACCGCAAGAGTGCTAGAACTCCTCATAGACTTATTTGGACCAACAACATACAAGAGTTTGGGAGGAAATCTTTATTGTCTTGTGATTGTTGATGATTATTCAAGGTATACATGGGTATTCTTTCTTCATGACAAATCCAAAGTTGCATCTTGCTTCAAGAAGTTTGCTAAGAGAGCACAAAATGAATTTGAAGTGAAGCTCAAGAAGATAAGAAGTGACAATGGGAAAGAATTTGACAACACAAACATAGAAGCTTATTGTGATAAAGTTGGGATCAAACATGAAGTCTCCGCAACTTATACACCTCAACAAAATGGTGTAGTTGAGAGGAAGAACCAGACATTGATCACTCTTGCAAGAACAATGTTTGATGAGTACAACAACCCTGAAGCTCTATGGGCGGAAGCAATCAACACCGCATGCTATACATCTAACCGCCTATTCCTTCAAAAGTTTCTTGGCAATACACCTTATGAGTTGCTCAATGGGAAGAAGCCGGACATCTCCTTCTTTAGGGTGTTTGGTTGCAAATGCTACATCTACAAGAAGCGGCAACACCTAGGGAAGTTTCAAAGATGTTGTGATATTGGGTTTCTTGTTGGTTACTCATCAAAGTCCAAAGCATATAGAGTATTTAATCATGCCACCGACTTGGTTGAAGAAACATATGATGTGGAATTTGATGAATCTAATGGCTCCCAAGGAGTACATGAGAATCTTGATGATGTAGGTGATGAACCATTGAGGGAGGCTATGAAGAACATTCCGGTTGGAGACATCAAGCCTAAAGATGATGAAGATGATGTACAAGTGATTGATCCACCTTCTTCATCAAATGTGCCACAAGATGATGAAAAAGATGGGAGAGTAGAAAATGAAGATACTCATGTCTCCCATGAGCAAATGGTGGTACAAGCACAAGATGTTGATGCTCCACAACCTCCCCCTCAAGTGGTCAATAGAAGAAATACACCCCTGCTTTAAGATCATCCACAAGATCTCATCATAGGGAGTCCATCAAAGGGTGTAATGACTCGCTCACAAAAACTTGCTTCATTTATTGCTCATCACTCTTTTGTCTCTTGTTTTGAGCCTACTAAGGTTGAAGAAGCTCTTTAAGATCCGGATTGGATAAATGCCATGCATGAAGAGTTGAACAACTTCACTCGCAATGAAGTGTGAACTCTTGAAGAGCGGCCAAAAGGAGCAAGAATCATTGGAACAAAATGGGTGTTCCGAAACAAGCAAGATGATCAAGGTGTTGTTGTGAGGAATAAGGCAAGACTAGTTGTAAAGGGATTCTCTCAAGTTGAAGGTTCGGATTTTTGAGAGACCTTTGCAACGGTTGCAAGATTAGAAACCATTCGTATCCTCCTTGCATATGCATCACATCATGAAATGAAATTATATCAAATGGATGTGAAAAGTGCATTTTTAAATGGCTTTATTAATGAACTAGTCTATGTTGATCAACCTCCCGGGTTTGAAGACCCTAGATATCCTAATCATGTTTATAGGCTGTCCAAGGCACTATATGGGCTTAAGCAAGCCCCAAGAGCTTGGTATGAGCGTCTTTAGAACTTCCTCATTGAGAAGGGCTTCACAATTGGGAAGGTCGACACCACACTATTAACCAAGAAGCTTGATAGGCATATCTTCATTTGTCAAGTGTATGTTGATGATATCATCTTTGGATCATCAAATGAAGACTCTTGCAAAGAATTTGGTGAATTGATGTCGAAGGAGTTCGAGATGTCCATGATTGGTGAGCTTACATTCTTTCTTGGTTTTCAAGTCAAGCAAATGAGAGAAGGGATCTTCATCTCTCAAGAGAAATATACAAAAGATCTTATCAAGAGATTCAAGATGGATGAATGTAAGCCAATCAAGACACCAATGCCAACTAATGGACATCTCGACCTAGATGAGGGAGGTAACACGGTTGATCAAACTCTCTACCGCTCTATGATTGGTAGCTTGTTATATTTAACCGCATCTAGGCCCGACATCATGTTTAGTGTGTGTATGTGTGCTAGATTTCAAGCTAAACCTAAGGAGACTCATTTAATTACCGTAAAAAGAATCCTTAGGTATCTTAAGCACACACCAAGCATTGACCTTCGGTATCCCAAAGGAGCTAGATTTGAATTAATTGGCTATTCTGATTCGGATTATGCCGGGTGCAAAGTTGATAGAAAAAGCTCATTCGGAGGGTGCCATTTGCTTGGTAGATCACTTGTGTCTTGGTCCTCCAAGAAACAAAATAGTGTGGATTTGTCCACCGCCGAAGCGGAATACATTGCCGCGGGTGCTTGTTGTGCACAAATACTTTACATGAGACAAACTTTGCTAGACTATGGTGTAGTTCTAGATAAAGTACCTCTTTTGTGCGACAATGACAGTGTGGTAAAACTTGCAAATAATCCGGTTCAACACTCTTGCACCAAGCACATAGATATCTGCCATCACTTTCTAAGAGATCATGTGGCTAAAAATGATATATCACTAGAAGGTATAAGAACCGAGGATCAATTGGCGGATATCTTCACTAAACCGCTAGATGAGGCAACATTTTGTAGATTGTGGAATGAACTCAATGTGCTTGATTTTAGCAACTTTACAAAAAATTGAGCTTGTGTTGTCCCTTGCATTGCATTGTAATATACAACATATTTAATGCTTTATAATGCATATAGGGCTTGTCTAACATGGTTAAGATAACCGTCGAAAGGCATGTGAAGAAGCTTAACCTTGGATCAAACTTGACAAGCAACTAGATTTACATTCAAGTATTGCATAATGCATGAATGTTGTTTTGACGTTTGTCTTCAAATTGCCCTCTTTTCGCCTATTTTTCTTAAAAAGAATTATAGCCTAAGGCAAAATATTTTGAAAAACTTGAGGGTTTGAGAGAGGTCACTCACATCAGTCCTAGTTGGTGTTTAGTTGAATCTTATTGGAGTTGGGACTTGATTGGAAATAGGCAGCACGAAGGACTTTGAAGATTTGCTGAAGGAGTGACCGGACGCTGCACTGGACTCTGATGTCCAGCGTCCGGTCAGTTCACAGAAGGTGAACCTACTGCCGAAGGAGTGACTGGATGCTGAAACAATGTTTTGTAGCGTCCGATCAGAGGGGGTTCCAACGTCCGGTCAATCAACATGGCATCAAGGCAATACTGACTGGACTCTAGATGTGTCCGGTCATGGACCACCAGACGCGTCCGGTCGCGATTCCAGAGGATTTGGACCTCTCTAGAATCGATCGGACGCTGGGTGGCAGCGTCCGGTTGCTGCCACCAGAGCGTCTGGTCAGTAGGAATCGTGTCGAATTCAATCTCTTTTTCCTTTCCTATTCGATCATGTTGGGGGGCCACCCTATTTAACCGCCCGCCGTACTGCCTTGTCCCACATCCATGCCGTGCCCTAGCCGCCGAGAGCCACCGTAGCCGCCACCTCCTATGATCAGGCCACCGTCTCCTGCCATGAGCTCGCCGCCCTAGCTCCACCGCACGCCCCCACTGCCAGCCGCCGCGCAACAAGCTCCGCCGCGCCTACCAAAGCACCGTGCCATCCACGCCCCACGCCATCGCTTGCACGCACGCCACCGCAGCCACCTTGTCAGCCCTGCTCCACGCCGTTAGCCCACGCCGCCACTGCTCGCCTACGCGCCGCTGCCTGTCCCGCACCGGAGCATGACTGTGCCAGTGTAGCTCCTCCACGCCCATGCCCTGACTCGCCGCCGAGATCCTCCGCAGCAGTGCCGCCCTAAACCTAGCTCAGCACCCACATTGCAAGCGCTGCAGTGCCCTAGCACCCATTGCAATCCTGGGCCGTCGATTCACTGTATCGGATCGCCAATCCACCACTGCAAACCCTAGCCTCGCGATTCGGTGGTTCCCCACGCGTCGTCTCTTTTTTCCTCAGATCGTCGGTTCGTCAGGTAGCAATGCCCCGTGTTTCAATTTCGTATCCAAATTGCTTGCTTCCTAGGGTTTCGCATCTATTAGATACATTGTATTTATTGTATATCCTATCTATTCCATCGTGCAGTGAGTCAGTGCCGTTGAGATCGTGTGGCAGTTGACATTTTAACTCAGAGCCAAGCTCGCAAGTAAGGATCAAGGCCAAGCCTCAAAAGTGTCAGCGGTAGTTGATCTTCGATAGAGGCAGTTATTTCTTTGTTAGGGGCAGTTGATTCTTCTTTGATCCATCAGATGGCTCGGACGAAGAACGTCGGAGGTGGTCCTGGTGATGAGGATCAGAGGCCCCCGCCTCACCAACCTGTGGATCCTAAAGGCAAGGCAACTAAGAAGCTGGCAGTCAGAAAGCGCAAGTATCCAGATGCAGATACAGCGAGGGCCGCTGCAGTTGCAAAGGCCACAGAGCGTGCCAAGAGAGGAGGCACTCGCAGTGGAGTTGTTATTGCAGATCATCTGTCACCAGAGGCACAGGGTAGACTTGAGCGTATTGAGCATCTTCATGGTAGTCCACCTGGGACTGTCATGATGGCAGGACGATGTATTCCCATTGTGGAGCCTCAGTCTCAGGGGGAGTCACAGCAGGAGCCAACCTGTAGCCCCCACCAATAGAGCCGACAGAGTAGACTCAGGAGGGCCAACAGGCCGAGGAGACTGAGCTGGCACCACAGCCATAGTTATGCTGCTCTGGTCGTACTCGTGTCCCAGTTTCACCGAGGCCAGTCACTCAGAGGAGGGGTTCTCGTCCACCACCTCGTCCACAGGGTCTGCCTCTAGTGACCTATCTTGACTTGAGGGCCGCCATGGCCAAGCAGGTTTAGCATCTAAGATTTGTTGAGTTTGAGGTATGGTTTCCGCCGACGAGGGATGAGAGAGCTTCAGAGGGCTTCTACACTCCACTGCAGGAGGATTTCTATAATGCCTATCTCAACAGTGGGGTAGTTTTTAGATCTCAGAGGGTGTGCCACATTGACTCTATAGTTGCAGCAGCTGGCGAGCACATTCACCCCTACCTCACATATCTGTCGGGGCTATCAGGTTTGATTGGATGGTCCGAACTATATGTTCCGTCTTGGGTTTGGCAGTTCTATGCTTCTCTCTGGATTGACCCGCAGCATAGATATATTCACTTCGCATTCAGAGGAAGAGACTACCGCCTGATGAGCCAAAGGGTCAGGGAGATACTGAGACTTTAGGAGCAGCCAGTCAGACTTCACGAGGTGTGCTATGGCTAGACAGCACCCCCAGACGTCCTCATGGTGGCAATGTGCCCCCTACGGACTTGGTTCGCCACTGCTTCACTAAACCCTTCGGAGAGGGATAACGTAGGAACCCCAGTGACCTAAATCCCACTGCTCACATACTTGAGGCTATTATGAGGAGGACACTGCTTCCCAGGATGGGATATAGAGAGGGCTTGACATGTATATAGTTGTGGCTGATCAACTCCCTGATGCAGCAGATAGTCTTTGATATCTGGGATCTTATTTTGTCAGAGATGGAGGATACGATAGCTAAGGGTTTCAGAGGACATAGGCGACCTTATGCTCACTGGATCACATGGCTTATCCATAGGGCAGTCATAGTGAGGCCACTAGAGATGCTTACTGAGTATAGTGGTGCCACCACAGAGTTTCCTGCCAATAACATGACGCAGATGATCAGGCACAGTACACCTATAGCACCCAGTCAGCCGCGTCGACGTCCTGAGGTGCCAGAATCTGTAGCCCAATAGGATGAGATCATCAGGGGTATTGCAGCTACTGAGGAGGAGCAGCTTGAGGCTCAGTAGGAGAGGCGTGATCCCAGTGATAGCTCATATGATGATTACCAGCCTATTCCTCAGATGCCTGCGCGTCAGCATGATCATGAGGCCGGTAGCTCCAGTTCAACGCCACCTGCCCCGCAGACAGACCCCGCTCTCCTTGCTATACTTGAGCGGATGAGACAGGACCAGACACGCCAGGCTCAGGAGACAGCTGCTATGTTTGCACAGTTTCAGACTCGGCAAGATGAGTTTTAGCAGCAGCAACACATGATCCAGCAGCAGACGCAGGCTCTACAGCAGCAGCAGTAGGCCATGCATCAGCAGCAGATCCTCATGCAGCAGCAGCTTCTTGGATTTATGCAGCATGTTTGTGACTACTATTGGGGCTCCACCGCCATAGCCTTCGCCCTAGCTTGGTCAGACAGCCACTACTTCGATGACTCCAGCGTTATAGCCCAATGGGCTTTAGAGTTAGGGATAGCCACCAGCACAATATGCTTCTCCTACAGAGCAGGTGTCCCAGTGGTTCGCTTCGCCAGTGGTAGCCCCGCAGTTCACTCCATTACAGACAGGCTTCACACCGGCACAGACATCGTCGCTGCTTGAGCCAGATACTTCAGTCTCCAGGAGTCTTGGAGCTTCCTTTAGTGAGTTGACAGGGCAGCCTACACCACCACATTTGTATGCCCTAGGTCCTTCTACAGCAACTCCCATCGCCGTGACTACACAGAGGCTTCCTTCCTCAGTTGCAACTTCAGATCCTACTACAGGCATACCAGTAGAGTCATAGGCAGCACCTATCCCAGCTCAGACCCAGACCGCTTCAGCGACACTGCTAGCCATAGAGGGTCAGATAGCTCGGAGTTTAGGATCAAACGATGATGGTGACTAGTTCCAGCTCGCTCCTCGTACCTCAGCGCCTAGCTCGTCCACTGTAGCCTCGCCGACCGACTCATAGGTTTTGGTGTTTGACGCCAAAGGGGGAGAGGGTTTGAGTATGTTACTCTTAGGGGGAGCGACGTATTTAGGGGGAGCTTAGTTATCTTATTAGCTTATATATTACATTTGGAGTTTTTATGTGTGATACACTATTATGCATTCGACGTGTGCTTACTTTCATGCATTGAACTATGTATATGTGATAGTGATATCTACGTGACCGTGATATATGACATGTGTGCTCTCTACTTTGAATTATTTATATATCATATCACTTGTGTTATGCTCATTTGCCTTTGCTTCCGCGCTTTACTCCGATGCAAATGGGCTTTATTACTTGTACTCATGCTTATTTCATATCTTTTGAGTACATCATGTTGGCTTGGTTCATATAAGCTTGACTAACACCTTTGTTCTTATTGACAAAAGGTTATATGATCCAAGCATGTTAAAAACCTCAACTCTTTCACATACTCGAGGTGGTATTGTCATCAATCACCAAAAAGGGGGAGATTGAAAGCATCTAGGCCCCTAGTTGGGTTTCGGTGATTAATGACAATACAAGATTACTATGACTAACGTATGTTTTGCAGAGGCAATTAAGTTAGGTCATGGTAATAGAGATCAATTGGGCAATGGAGGTGGTCATGCCCCCATGATGGAAATCATTTTGGTTTTCAAAGGATGGACGACAAGGTTAAGGATGACTAGTTCTAAGTGTAGATTGGAGTTGGAGAGACACTTAGAGTAGTTTAGGACTTTGTTTCTCCTTTGGCCGTACTATTAAGGGGGTATGGACGGGTAGCTTGACCTAGGTGAGTCTAGTGAGTTAGGTGTGGTGCACACTTGTTAAAACTAGCACTAGGGAGCTCCACAACAGCCCTATGATCCAATGGAGCAAACTTCATTCACGTATGATCGAGAGTTGGAAGTGAATGGAGGGTCAAATACTGACCGGACGCTAGTTTCGGTGCGACCAGACGCTGGCGTAGGATCCGGTCAGTTCATTTGACTAAGGTGAAATCGTTCGGTGTGACCGGACGCTGGAAGGTCAAGTGACCGGACGCTGAGAGCCAGCGTCTAGTCGTTTCCAGTAAGGGTCCAGAGAGGGAAAATCGTGACCGGACGCGTCCGGTGACACTGTAAACTCTGGAGTTCAGGGTGTACTGACCGGAGCGTTCGGTCAATATGACCGGAGCATCCGGTCACCCCGCAGAGGCACATAACGGTTTGTTTTTTAGCCCACGTTATAAATAGAAGCTCCACTCATGTGTGGAGTCACTTTTGCTCATTCCAACAGCTGAAAAACACCTTAGAGAGTGCCAAGAAGAGCAAGGTCCTAGTGAGGTGATTGAGAGTTGAGAATCCAAAGAGAGACCTCATTAGTGAAGATCAAGAGTAGCAAAGTGTGCATCCACCTTCTCATTAGGCTTGTCGTGGTCAAGTGAGAGTTCATGATTGTTACTCTTGGTGATCGCCATCACCTAGATGGCTTGGTGGTGATTGGGAGTTCGGTGATCACCCGACGGAGCTTGTGGGTGACCCAACTCAAGTTGTGAGCGGTTGTGGGTGATTCACTGCGATGGTTGTGGGTGCTTGTGGGCTACACCCTTGCATGGGTGCTCCAACGAGGACTAGTGGGGAGTAGCGACTCTCCGATACCTTGGCAAAACATCGCCACGTTCCTTCCTCTCTATTTACTTTGAGCATTTACTTTGTGCAATTCAATTCATGTCTTTACATTCTTAGAATTGTCATGCTAGAGTTGGATTGGAACATAGGTTGAAAGTCTTTTGTGCGGTAGAACAAATAGAAATACTTTTTAGGCACAAGGGGTTAATTGGGCTAACCATAGGACTTAATTATTGCGAAGAAATTTAGAATTAGCCCAATTCACCCCCCCCCCCTCTTGGGCATCTTGATCCTTTCATACCCCTTCACTGGGCACAACACGGGGTGACCGGACGCTCTAGTCATATTGACTGGATGCTGGACCCCAGCGTCCGATCGTGCGATGCACGCCACGTGTCCCCTCTCTTCAAATATTGAGCGCTCGATCTCAACGGTCAAGTGATGACCGGACGCGCTGCTGCAATGTGACTGGACGCTGAACCTCAGCGTCCGGTCGTTTCCCATAAGCATCCAGAAATGATTTTTCACGACCGGACACATCCGGTCCTGCTCGACCGGACTCACCCAGCGTTTGGTCACTCAGCGTCTCCTCTACGCACTACCACATCAGTAGGACCGGACGCAACCCTCTAGCGTCCGGTCACTAAGTGACCCAGCGTCCGGTCAGAGACCGACGCCAGCGTCTTCGCTGCTTCTTCTGACCGGACATGCCGATTCTACCGAGACCAGCATCCGGTCCCTTATAGTGACCTCCATCTTTTCTATCTAGGGCATCGGTGGCACTGTCGGACTATCCACACTCTACGGGCGGACACTCCACCGGTGAAGTTCCTAACCCTTGCTCAAATGTGCCAAGCACCAAGTGTATCACCTTGTGCACATGTGTTAGCATACTTTCACAAAACTTTTTCAAGTGTGTTAGCACTCCACTAGATCCTAAATGCATATGCAATGAGTTAGAGCATCTAGTGGCACTTTGATAACTGCATTCTGATACGAGTTTC
The DNA here is from genome assembly GCF_019320115.1 of Miscanthus floridulus. NCBI lineage: Eukaryota > Viridiplantae > Streptophyta > Magnoliopsida > Poales > Poaceae > Miscanthus > Miscanthus floridulus. Next base: position 83,105,770 of record NC_089589.1, read on the forward strand.
ACCCCTCTTAATAGTACGGCTATCGAACCTAAATGTGATCACACTCTCTAAGTGTCTTGATCACCAAAACAAAATAGCTCCAACCATTTATACCTTTGACTTGAGCCTTTTATTTTTCTCTTTCTTCTTTTCAAGTCCAAGCACTTAATCATCACGATGGCATCACCATCATCATGTCATGCTCTTCATTTGCTTCACCACTTGGAATGTGCTACCTATCTCATGATCACTTGATAAACTAGGTTAGCACTTAGGGTTTCATCAATTCACCAAAACCAAACTAGAGCTTTCACCGGGCCTTCGCCACCACGCCCACGCCCATGCCTCCGCCGCCGCGCCCATGCCAACGCCTGTGCCTCCACCACCACGTGCTCGTGACCACCACATCCATGCCGCCGCTGCTCCTACCCTAACTGAGCCGCCCCCACATCTCCGCGCGCTGTGCCTATGCTTGCGCCTCCATCGCCGGTCTAGTCTGTGCCGTCGAGCTCTCTGTCCAGGTGCTAGCTACCCTAGCCCTAGGCATAACCTTGTCGATCCCGAGTGGTGCCCTGTGATCCTCTTATTTGCTTGACGATCGTCGGATTTCATTAGGTAGCAAGCCATCGATTTCAATTTCTCATCTACTGGTTGCTTCTTAGGGTTTCTCACCTCTAGATGAATATAGTGATTATTTATATTTCCTATCTATTCCATCATGCAGCGAGTCGGTGCTCTCTTGGTTGATTTGACAGTGGCAGTTTTACTCGAGGCCAAGCCCGTGAGTACGGATTGAGGCCAAGCATCACGAGTGTCAGTTGGTAGTTGTTTCTTGTCAGTGGCAGTGATTCTTGTCAGCTTCAGAGATGGGACGTTGCAAGAATGCCGGAGGTGGTCCCGGTGATGAGGATCCAAGGCCTCCGCCTTGCCTAATAGCTCAACAAAAAGGAAAGGCAAAAATGACTACAAAGAAGAAGCACAAGTTCGATGATGTTGAGGCAGAGAGAGCAGCACTAGTGGTAGCTACCACAGAGCGTGCAGAGAGAGGTAGATCTAGGAGTGGCATTCGCATAGGCGATCAGTTGTCACCAGCTCAGAGGGCCACCGTCGAGAGGATTGAGACTAGTCTTGGTAGTCCACCCGGGACTATCATGCTTGGAGGACGGCGTGTCTCTTTAGAGGAGAGTCAGACTCAAGGGGTGACTGAGTAGCAGACACAGTCGGTAGAGCAGTCAGAGGACGCTCAATAGGGAGAGCAGGTTGAGGAGGCAGAGCAGGCAGCACAACCACAGCTTTGGTGCTCCAGTCACACATGCACTCAGGTGTCAATGAGGCCTCAGACATAGAGGCAGGGCTCTCATCCACCTCCTAGACCATAGGGTCTGCCTCCCGTGGTTCACCTTGACCTAAGAGCAGCCACAGCCTAATAGGTATAGCAGTTGCGATTCGTACAGTTTGAGGATTGGTTTCCGCCAAGGCGGGATGAGCGTGAGTCAGAGCACTTCTACACTATGTTGTAGGAGGACTTCTATAGTGCATATCTCAACAGCGGTGTTGCCTTTAGATCATAGCGAGTCTACTCCTTAGAGTCTCTAGTTGCAGCTGTAGGAGAGTAGATCCATACTCACCTTTCTTATCTGTCAGGCTTGACAGATCTTCTTGGATGAACTGGTCGCTATGTTCCATCATGGGTTCGTGAGTTCTACTCCTCTCTATGGATTGATCTGAGGCATAGATTTATTCACTTTGCTTTTAGAGGTTGTGACTATAGGCTCCATAGCTTGAGGGTGAGAGAGATACTAAGGATTCCAGAGTCACCTATTCGCCTTCACGAGGTATGCTATGGACATACAGAGCCTCTAAGATGCCCTCATGGTGGACTTATGCCACTTACAGATCTTGTCAGATCGTGCTTCACAGAGCCATTTGGCGAGGGGTCGAGTAGGACACCACATGACCTTACACCTACAGCTCAGCTCCTTGATGCTATTATGAGAAGGACTCTACTTCCAAGGATGGGCTACCACGAGGACCTGACTCATATTAAGCTATGGCTAGTGTATTACCTGGTGTCTCAGACTATCTTTGATATTTGGGATGTTATGCTTTCAGAGATGGAGGACACACTAGCAGAGGGCTTCAGAGGTCATCATCAGGTGCCTTATGCTCATTGGGTTACTTTCCTACTCTAAAAGGCAGTTACACACAAGTCTGTAGAGACAATGGCAGAGTGGACATGTGCTACCACTGAGTTTCCATAGTATGACATGAGCCAGATGCTACGTCACAGTCATGCGAGGACTCCTCACCAGCCGAGTCATCACCCAGAGGTACCAGAGACAGTAGCTCAGTAGGATGAGATCATCAGGGGCATTGCAGTGATAGAGAAGGAGCAGCTGTAACACCCCGCTGTTACATTGTAATGTTTTGCTGAAACATTTCGTAAGCATCTGAATTATGTGCATATGTGTATGATAGGCTTTATAATCAATGTTTGGCATTGAAACATTTTTACGAAATGGGAAAGCGAATGTTATGTTTCGGGTCACATAATGTGTTTATTATCTTAATCGAATTCTTGTTAAAACAAAATGTTATAAAATGTTTTTGTGAACGGCGATAAAAAAAATGTGTGCGGTCGAAGACATGGATGGCTAGCGAGTACGTCCCGGGGGTCAGGTTTGGGATTCGACGCGAAACCATTCGAATCGACGTCCTTCGCGTAAGTTTTAGAAGAGGTCGACGAAGCCATCTTTGGCACTATTTGTAGAACAATTGGCTTAAGGAGTAGCGCAATGTCACGACTGTGGTTGATGGCTCGCTGTACCCCATTGCGCATCTAGCAATTAGCTTAGCGTTTGGAGCATGGCGTACGCGTTTTCTAACCACTTTAAAAGTCGTGCATGGCCCCTAGCTGAGTCATGAGCGCGGTCACCACCCCTGCTAGCTTGCCAGCGCGCTCTGCCGTGCAGGCCACACCCACTGCCACGCCCAGCTGCGCCCACTGCGCTGTGCATGCGCACGACCTATGCATCCTGGCCGCCTGCCCCACTGCTACTCACCTCGCCTGCTGCCGTGTTGCACCCTAGTCACCGGCCCTGTTCTGCCAGCGCCTTGCCCTACCCCGCTATGGCCGTTGTCGCACCAGGTCCCGCGTTCGCGTCGCCACCGGCTACGCTCGGTGCTGCGCCATTGACTTCCTCGGCTGCTTGCGCGCTGGACGACTGCCTGCTTCACCGTCACCTCAGCATCGCGTCCGCGGTGTCCGTTGGCTAGTGCTACCCGCTGCGGCACCATACCGCGTCTCGTCGCTTTGCTGCAGCGGCCGTGCGGACGGCTGCCTGGAGCACATCCTAATGCTCCCCATGACCAGGCACATCGGTACCTTGCATTGACATCCACAGACGAGCCATGCCGTGCCATGACCTCCCCTGCCTCCGCTGTCTCCATGCCCGCCGTGACAACTTCATCAAATTTGTCGTGGCAGCAGTGCCTCGTTTCAAATTGAGCACGTTTCTGACTCCACTAGGTAGCCTGCTGCCCTACCGACCCCGCATAGCCGACTATAGCTTAGCCATAGGCCCTAATTTTGAAATGGCGAGCTCTCGGGTCCTTAAGACTAGGAGTGCCTGCGCCGTCGGCTATCATCGCCACCAAAGCAGCTCGGTCCAATTCCTAGCGCTACTAGGCTCTCCTCTAGTAGGTTCTCACCGTGCTCACCACAGCATAGGCCCTACCGCCGTAGTGCATCCCATGGCGTGGCCATGCCATTACCGTGCTCCGCCGCACGTGGTCGGCTTGGCCTGAGCCATCTCTGATCGATTCATCGCGCCTTTCGGTTCCGTGGTGAGTCGTTGGACCTCATCCGCTACTTGGTTTGCCCTGGCCGTGCTGATGTTCACCGGAACGGCATCGCCGTACTTGCAGGGTGCCCGCCATCGTGGTCCGAGCCTGCTGTGATGTCTCGGTCCGTGTGTCTCCACCCTGCGCTTTGCGTTCGCGCATAGGTGAGTGTTGGCTCGTTATTTTGGTTGGGGGAGGGCTAGGGTGGCCGGCGTGGATCGTCGGTGCCAGTCCCGTCGCGCCGGTGTGCGCGGGTGGACGCAGGGGCGTCGCTGGGGAAAGGACGAGTAGTTCAGAGGGTGCTGCTGTAAAAGCGTAGACTGATGAAATAGTGACTTAGAGTTGGCTGCGAATTCATGGTAGTTCAGGGGTGCCCGTGCATAATCGCCTTGGCGCGTAGGCCTTCCCCGTCGTGGGCCATTGGCCGTCTGGGCCGCGCCTTCGCATGGGCCGCGCGCTGGCCTACGGTCATGCGCGGGCGGGACGACGCGCTGGACCGGGCCGCGCGTTGTGGGCCGGCGAAAGAGGTTTCGGTTTTCCTTATTTCCTGGAATTAGAAATGCTTATTTATTTTTCTGTTATGAATCCAACTTCGATAAATCATATTAAATTGCATGGTTGTCCAAAAATAGCGAAACTAAGTTTGTTAGGTTCGCAAAAATGTCATCTACCTATTAGTACAGTTAGTTCACCATTAGCTATTAGGATGGTAGGCTCATAAGATTTAAATAGAAGGCTTAGAGTTATATCGACCAAGGATTTCAAGAATTGTTGTGGCGAACCGTCAATAGCTTTAGCTTCAAAATTGTTACAGTAGGGTCCTTAGACCTTTATATACTTGCTGTAAAAATTGGTAGCCGTAGAGCGAGTCGTTTAATGGCGTAGTTATTATCCTTGCTTTAGTGTATGTATCGTAAACTGGCATTAGGAGTAGGAGTATCCGTAGTCACCGTAAGAATGTATGACACGTTCATACTTGTTAGTGGTGCTGGTACGTAGCTTAGACTTTAGTGGGTAGATATCACTTAGTAGTTTAATAGAGATACTTTTGCATTGAGAAGTTCTGTTGCCGTAGTGTTAATCATTGCATCGTCATTTCATATAGATCACGAACAGGAAGACTTCATACCCGTCGGTGAGCCAGAGTACAACGAGGTGATCGAGGAGTACGAGGAGGAGCTCTTCGCACAGGAGGGAGCCCAGGAGCTTGTTGGTACTGACCTCGCTGACCCGGCACCTACCCAAGGCAAGCCCTGGTGCATAACCCTATTTCTAAATGATCACTGAATATATTTATATGATATGCATTTATGTTACAGGCATTTTATGGAAACTACATGCATAAATATATCCACCATGAGTCCTACTAGTACAGGTCGAGTAGCTGCTATGCTCAGGATGTCGGTAGCGTGAGTAACCTGCCGTTAGTCGCAAATAGGTGATTAAACTATGATATCATGATGAAATAATGGAAAGGAAAAATGGTGACCGGATAGGGATGTGGATTTGGTACTAGTGGGTTTGAGGGGTTGTGTCCTGCGGCCAACAGGGCATAGCCCGGTTACACTTTTTCCCTGTCTGTGTCGATTAAGGACCGGTCGTTGCATATGACTCTAGGCAAGTCACAGACTATTGTCCTGAGCACATACTTGGGTATGGGCACAGGGAAGACTTGCTGCTCTCTTGTCGTGGATCCGGCTCTTTCTGGGCCGACTGATGGGAAGAGGAGGTGGTGGAGGTCCTTGCACCGCACTGAGTCCGAGACTCAGAGGCGAGGGCTTGGAGTCCAAGTTTGGATGGGGACCTGGACACCCGAGATAGGAGAGTGGTGGGTTAGTCCTGCTTGTGCCTAGGGTACAAGTGGGGCATGTGTCTTCGAGGCACCCAGCTGGGCACATTGATTCGCGAATCGCCGGGTTATCCAGTATGGCTTGTCTGCGGTTTAGCACCGTAGTAAGAACTGGAAGTGAAAAAGGAGAAGGAACAGTATCGATTGCTCAACCCTTGCTTGAAAGTAGAACAGGTGCTTATATAGATTAACTAGATGAAAACTTAATACGGCTGATGATAATAATGTACCAAAAAGGACTCACTATTAGTATTGCTTTTGCTAAAAAGAGAACCAGCAAACCATAAAGCCTAGCATATTCCTTGGAGTCGGGAAAGTATTCCCACTGGTCAGATAAGTCTTGCGAGTACATTGTGTACTCAGGGTTTATTTACCCCTATTGCAGGTGATGCTTGAGGAGTACCTTGTGTGGAGGATTCTTCTGGTGGGCTCAGACGAAATCCTCATTATCTTATCCTTAGATGTTATCTTTCAATATTCCGTTGTTTATCATTCCGCACTCTGTATTTGGTATTGTAATAATGTACTTTCTAAGAAACTCTAATGTATGAGATGGACTTGTGTTGTAACTCGTTTTCATTATTGGATCCTTGGGAAAATGTGGATCTTTCGGGTTCTCCCTCGGGGTGTGCCCGACGGACACCGCTCGCTATAGTTGCTTTCGGGGTGCTTAGTGTCTGGTGGAAGACGAGCGCCTCCGTAAGTACGCTATTCCGGGCGGTTTTGCCACAGTTGGTACCAGAGCCAATAATGGTCACGAGTTCCTCACTCTTTTACAAAACTAAAAATTTGACCAACAAAAGTTTTGCGAAAAGTAGGATGCGATTAAGTTAAGTTATATAAGTATAAGCCCTAGCTATATGGTATATCTAGGATAGCGGCACTGGTTTTATCTAATCAGTTTTCTGTAGGTACACTGACTTACGTGGCGTAAGAAATCGCTTAGTATACAGAAAGTGAGTGTGCGATGTGCCAAAAATTTTATGAATGCCGCTATATTCCAGCTTGAGTGAACGTATGGGTCGAAGCATGCATCATATAATAGCATCGTACTTGAACTAGGAATCCCCCTTCACGTATAATGAAAGTAGTAAATTGGTAGGACTAACTAAATGAATGCTTTAATAAATGTGCTGCCATCTCTTTAATCACTGGATCCTGATCGGGAAGGTGTCCTAATGGATGGTTCGTCTCTCTTACAGATGAATCTGAGGTCCGGATGTGGGAGCACCAGTTCGGGAGCGGCCAACAAGGGCCATGGTGATAGTGCTCGGGCCTTTGAGCGTGACAACGAGGGAGCTCATGAGGTTCCACCCTTGGTTCCTCATCCTTTCCTGCCACCGCCACCACCTCCGCCGTTGTCCATCGTGGAGGTCATGGTGGAGTTGTTGGCTGCTCGTCAGGAGTCAGCCACTGCTCGTCAGGAGACAGCTCATGCCATGGAGATTATGGCACAGGTCATCGCGGGTCTCGCCCGTGGAGGCCCTGGGGGCAATGGTGGGAATGGGGGTGGTGCTCGCCATCCTGAGGGACAGTCCTCTTACCAGGACTTCCTCAAGACCCACCCACCCACGTTCACACCGTCGGACGATCCGTTGGAGGCGGAGCACTGGCTTCGCACGCTGGAGCAGAAGTTTTGGCTGCTCAGAGTGGCCAACGAGCAGAAGATACACTTTGCGTCCCAGCAGCTTTTGGGGCCCGTAGGTGCCTGGTGGGAGACTTTTCAGGCCGTGGAGCTGCCGGATCGCCTGTCAACGTGGTAGGAGTTCTCCACCGCTGTGGCAGAATCGCCTAATCTAATGCCTCGTAGGAGTGCTTGTCTTCCATTAGACACTAAGCACTCAAGGGAGAACACTAAATTACTCGGTTCCGTCGGACACACCCCAAGGAGAACCCGAAAATCCACATTTTTGCCATCAGGATCGCAAATGAGAGAATAAAGCTTACATCATTCTGAACCATTTCTTACATCACTTTTAATACATCATCAGATTATAAGATTTATTAATATAACAGCGGAATAAAATCATATTATCAGAGTTATAAACAGTTTGATTGAACAGCGGAATAGAAACATGTGAACATAGTTACAGCGGAAATAAACATCTATTAATGACATGATGAAATATTGATATATAGACTACAACAGCAGATTATGAAACTTTCATTTATAAAAGCATTCGGTGAGAGTTGTAAATAAAAACTACGATCGCAGCGTAAAGGAAATCCTCTCTGAGCCCACCAGGAGGAATCCACACACAAAGGTCAGCTCAAGCGTCCACCTGTCACCTGCAACAGGGGGAATAAAACCCTAAGTACTCAATGGTACTCAGCAAGACTTACCCGATAGGAGAAAAGAAAAGACTCTAAGGATATGCAAGGCTATCTGGTTTGTGGGTTGCATTTGCAGAAAGCATTACTAAACGTGCGTCCTTATATTTGATTTTTATTAATAGCCGCATTGGTTCATTAACTAACCATTCTATGTAAGCACCTATGCTACTTTCAAGCAAGTGGTAAGCAATCAGATTTCCTTTGTCCATCTTCCATCTTTCATCTTTCAGTTCTTACTACGATGCTAAACCGTAGACAAGCCGTACCGGATAGTCCGGCGATTCGTGAATCAATGCCCCCAGCTGGGTACCCCGAAAACACACGCCCCGCTTGTGCCCCAGGCACAAGCAGGACCAACCCATCACTCTCCTATCCCGGGTGTCCAGGTCCCCATCCAAACTGGGACTCCAAGCCCCCGCCCCTGAGTCCCGGACTCAGTGCGGTGCAAGGACCTCCTCCACCAAAACAAAACCCTGACAGTCGGTCCGGAAAGAGCCGGATCCGCGACAAGAGAGCAACAAGTCTTCCAAGCGCCCATACACAAGTATGTGCTCGAGATAATAAGTCTGTGACCTGCCTAGAGTCATATGCAACGATCGGTCCTTAACCGACCAGACAGGGAAAAACGGTGTAACCAAGCTATGACCCGCCTCCGCGGCGACACAACTTCTTACACCCACCAATACCCAAACCACATCCCTGCCCGGTCACCATTTTTCTTTCCACCATTTTATATATTCCAAGTGATAATCATATAGTAACATATTTCCTATATCTCGCGAGTGACAGGCAATCACTCGACTTCTACCGGAGTCCTGTAGCATAGCAATCTACACGATCCTGTCATACTAGTAAGACTCATAGGATAAAGATATATATATGCAAGTGGGTTTCACTTAACTCCTTAACACTTAATGCACATATATAATTTAAACTGCAGAAAGTAGGGGTTATGCACCGGGGCTTGCCTGGGAAAAATGTAATCAGAAGTTAGCTTTCCATCATGGCGACATGATCTCCAAAAGCACCATTCCTCCAGCAACTCCCGACGACTCCGTGATCCATCGACGTCCCTATTATGATATGCAATGTAATGCCATGCAAAGATATAATTAATTGACTGCAATCGTGACTCGTATAAATACGCCTTACGCCTCTCGAGCTAACGGCTAGTTCTAACGACGACCATACTTAGGCTACATATACACGTTGTTCGATAAGGCGTTATTTCCCAACAATTAGTTTAGTTATATAAACCAACGGTGTTTCTTTATCCCATTCTAACGATTTAATCATTATTCGCAATAGGCCATCATTATCTATTTAGCAAACTAATTATTCTGGAGCTACAAAAATTACCACGAGTACCTAATATTGCCAAGAGCCTACTGTACGAATTTCAGACCCAACACTATTACTAATGTATCATGGAAATTCTTATAAGTTTATACTTTACAATATAAAACGCCTTAAATTAATTATATAGCTTCCAAGAATATTATCCAACTATACGAACAAATTAGACTAACAGGTAGATCAAGATTTTAGGGGACTAACAAAACTGGTTTCGCTATTTTTGGACAGCTACAGAATTTTATATTGATTTTACAAATTTGTTCCCGAGCTAAATTAGCTAATCGTTTTAGAAATAAAAAGACCAACGACCATCAGCCGGCCCACGGTCAGGGCAGCCCAGGCGGGCGCAACACGCGTGGCCTAGGCGACGCTGGTGGCCCAGGCAGTAGGCCCACGGGCCAGGCGCGGTTAGTGGCCAACGGCCGGCCCAGGCGGGCGTGAGCAGGCCCAACTCGACGCTGCACTGACCGGCCAGCCCAGCGGCAGGCAGGCCAGCGGCCCATGTGCGGCGCAGCGAGCAGGCCGGCCCACCCGGCTAGGACCAGACATCAGCGGCGCCAAATAGCATTTCGACCCTCGCACTTTACTTAAATCAATCTGCATGACATAGGCACTATTCACTCATGTCACGTATTTTGCAGAAAACACCCTACGTATTTCTATTCCTTGGATTTCCACCCTTCCTCACCTTGTCTTCATCGTAGAGTCGAGCAGAGGAGCTGGGAGGGGACATCGGGCCGGTTTCGCCGGCCGACTGCCAGCGGCCCAGCGGCGGAGGAGGAGCAGCGCGGGAGCTGCGCGGCAGTGAGGCGCACCTGCGGACACCCGCAGCCTGGCCCGTGACAGCCCATGGCCCACTGGCCACGTGAGCCAGGGCACACGGCAGTGGCCACGGCCTCACCAGAGGTGGCCCGATGCGGTCCAGCCACGGGACACGGCGGGAACGCCAGCGCACCGTGGCACGGGCGCCGAGGAGGAGGAGGGGCGCTGGAGGCTCAGCGATGGATGCATAAGCGGTAGTGGGGCAACGCGGAAGAGGCAGCGGGGCAGAGCTAGACCGAGGACGCGCGCGCGCGGTGCGCCTGGAGCGGTGGCGGTGCTCGTGGTGGTGACGACGCGACGATGCGGCTACGGCGCGACAGCACGCGAGGGCAGGCTCCTTCGGCACCGGCGGACGACAGCGGGCAACGTGGTTCGCAGCGGAAGTGGAGACGCATGCGGACGCCATGGAGCCGCGTCGTGTGAAGAAGGTGCCAGGGATGAGCCGCGTGAGGAAGCAGCTCGACCGTGGGCTTGTGCACGCGCGAGATGGGGAAAAACCGGCGACGATAGTTAGCGCTGGAGGCTCTGGCACGCTGCACTGCTACGGGGGGGAAGGCGTGCGGGTCGCGGTGGCTCAGCGAAATAGCCAGGCGCGTGTGCTCGTGTGCGGTGGAAACGGGCTGCTATGGCGGACCGGAGCAGAAGTGCCTCCTCTCGTTGAAGAAAAGAAAGGGAGAGAGACAGAGAAGTAACGCGAGCAGGAGACAGACAGAGACAGGATGCGCGACAGGCTACGGTAGGCAATACAAGACCGAACGGCAGAGCAGCAGTGGACGTTCGGCTGCTAGTGCTTTAAAATGCGTTGGCTGCTGGTGATGAACAGGTTCGCTGGCCGCAGGTGTTCTATCGCATCCAGAGGAAAGCACTCGATTAGCACCTGTACTTGTATTATGGGTTTCTCATCTCCTCCCGTGCTTAGCTTTTTCTCTCTCCAATTTAGTGTCTGCACGTGGTGGTGGCGCTGGTGACCAGCTGACCGACGACGCGAATCAGCTCCATCTACATGGGCAGGCTTCGTGAAGATACAGAGCCGTGACACAACTTTTATATATACATATATATATATATATATATATATATATATATGTATATGTATATGTATATGTATATGTATATGTATATGTATATGTATATGTATATATATATACATAAGTGTGTGTGGAAAAGCACTGGCCGCTGAGAACGTGCAGTCACCATCCGTGCAAGTGCATCAGCAAGTGCGGCCATGACTGAAGGACAGGAGCGGGCCAACGAGGAAGCAAACTCGCGTGGTCATCTGCACGACTAGTACAGCAGCAGCAGTACCAAGCAGAGAAACAAACGCGCAGAGGAGACAAGCAAGGCATTTATGGTGCTGCCGGGTGAAGCGACGGAACTGGCAGTCGGACGGTGGCGCTTAGCGGGAACGGCAGCAACTGAGGCTTGCAATGCAGAGCCACGACGAAAGACCAGACAGTGCATAATTGCAATACCAGGCTAGTACGCTGTACGCCGGAAAATAAACGAAACTGCTGCGCTCTCTTTCTCGTCAGTTCGTGCTTAACAAAAACAAAACCCGCGAGTAAATATATATATTGTTCTTAATGGATTTATTTTATTTATAAAAGTTGTTTTTCATGCTTAATCAATTAAACAAGTCGTTCGCTATTTATTTGCTAGAATCGTTATCGAACACTCCTATATATTTCTACGCACTATGTAATTTAACATGAGCGTTGATTTGAGTCCACGAAACTAAGTCGCACAAGATTCGCTTATCGCCTCAAGTACGTTTTAAATTAAAAACCTGAGAAACTCGTTTCGGAAATTTTTCTTAGGCCTAAATCGCGGCGCTAAATAAGATCGTAACACCAGGGGTGTTACAACCAATCCCCCTTAAAAAGAATCTCGTCCCGAGATTCGAAGCAAGAATCAGCGGAGGGAAAACGCGTTCACATTTCGTAGATCAGGGATTACACGAAAGATTACATGACTTCGAATACTAAACCACAAGGGGATCTAGGGATACATGGTTAAGAGCAACCTGGTACAACCGAGACTTAATCTAGAAGTCGAGATAGACGAGGGCAATGGAGAAACAACAAGATAATGATTATCCAAAACATGGCGTAGCACCAACAGATCCAGAAACAGTCGACTGAGAAGTAAAACATCGTACACCCTAAGATTGACTACCAACAGGGAACTTGAACTTCTTCGATGAACCAGATCCTTTCTTCTTCTTAGATCACACCATCACCTCAGACTAATGAACCTAGCTTCACAACGTTGACTGGATTTCGTAGCTCTGATGTGAATGTGAGAGGAATGGTGATGAAGAAGAAGAGCAAGGACCAAGGGTATTTTATAGAGGCGAACGGAGGTGGAGCGCAAATCACTGGCAGTGGAGGCGGAGTGAATGGGATACACAGACAGTTCATGCTGTGAAGATAAGATCGGACATGGTGCGCTTCCTGCGCGAGCGGTAGAGGGAAAAATAAAGGAGAGGAGAGGGGGTCCGCTCGACGAGGCAGGCATGAGGGCGGTCGTGTCACCAAAAGAAGAAGGAAGAGAGGGGGAAGGAGAAATGAGGGGGGTCCGATACGGGGAACGATGGTGCGGGGTAGAGAGCCGACCGGACGCCAGGAAAAGGAAAAGCGCACAGTGCACAAAGATGGCGAGCACTGCACGACGCCGCGGCCATGCGAAAACAGGGTGCCATAGGTCCTGACACAGGCGGCATTTGCAGGGCACGCAGCGAAATGACCCAGCATGCGTAGCGCGGTCAACTAAGCACAAGGCTTAGGACAAGACGTCCACTCAGACCTTTACGACTACCCACGGCTAACCTTCCATTACTACTCTTCTTTTGCTTTCCTTCCTTGACCACATCCGTCTTTTCTGTAAACCCAGATCATGTCATACTTTCTTTCTCCAAACCATCTCTTGTTTACCTAGAGAGAACACTTCTGCATGAACCCGTTGTGGATTTCCCGTTTGAACACCTGAACATTTTTATGGAGAAAACTTTAAAACCAAAACGGTACGGCGGTGTAACTTGGTAAAGGTACTTGGTCAAAAACCTCGATACCAGCGCGTGCCGAGCAGCGTCACCATGTGGCAGCTGTTCCACAGGGAGCCCTCAGTTTCGTCGCGGCACCAAGCTTTTAACCAGGCAACTACTACCAACTTACACGCCATGAAGGCGGTGGGGTCATAGACCACAGAGTAAGGGGTATCGCAAGGGAAAAAAAAATTCAAACAACAAAGGTTCCCTTCGCAACAAGGGACAAGGAATTCAAATCCAACGACGGATTTGTTTTAAAGAGATTCAAGTGTTCTGTTGGGACATCCACAATTAATTGATACAATATCCAATAACATCCAATCACGGCTGATCTGCTTGGCATCGGAATGGCAACTTCTCTTGTAACTCACTTAACATTGCCCTTGAAAACTTGGAGCACGTCTAACGAGACTTTAAGTAAATGGACGCAATAAACACAACGAAATAATTAAAATGCATGTTCCAACGGTCTGATACGAGTACATCATATAGGCATTCATGCTCCCATTCACGACATAGCATTCACCTACGATCGGACGATCTCAACAACTACGAACGACAACAACGGCAAGAGTACAATACAGGGGGACAGCAACGAAAAACACTACTACTACGGGTACAGCATCCCAAGGCAACTACTCTACATCTTCTTGTGGCAATGGCTGAGTGAGAGGAATCAAGGGCTCTGCTTCTAACACTTTTGACGGTGGAGGTGCTGGCGGTTCTGCATCACCGGTTCTTCTTCTCTCTGGTGGGTGGAGAGGGATCCCTTCCAAGATTGGGGCATCCTGCCTTCCATCAACCAACGACCTCCGCCTAGCCCTAGTGAATAGATAGGCCTCACCCAGCTGATGGACATGCCGATCTTCAGCCTCCTTCAGAGATTCCTCCATGGTAGCCTCTCGGCTCTCAGCAGCTGCAGCGCTGGCATGCGCTTCGGCGAGCTGCACCTGGAGCATCCGGTTGAAGACCTCGGCTTCCTCGGCACGCCGAAGGCACGCCCTCAGCTCCAAGGCTTGCCGGTCATACTGCTCATCTAGAGCGAGCAGGTATGTGGTCAAGTGCACCATGGTGGGACTGTCCTCTTGCGCATCCCGCCCTTGCAAAGCCTCCATGCGAGCCCTCCATGCCCGCCGGTTCCTATCCAAAGGTGGAAAGAACCGCATGGGGGTACGGGCAATGGGCTCCTCATAGATCTGGCAGAGGTACCGTAAGGCTTTGCGGGCCACAACCTGGTAGGTGTCGGTGAAGCTGAACCCAGTTGCGGTCACAGTCCAGGCTTCGGTGAGGTTAGGGAACTCTTCACTCTTCCCGATGTAGACTGTAACCTCACACCGCTCGGTGCCATGCTCCTCATACTCACGGCCCTCATACTCGGGGTGATCATTGACTCCGAGCTTTTGCAGGGTGGCATGCAGGATTTTGGGAAACCCCTCAACATTTAGGCAGTAGGTGCTAACCCAGGCTCCTGCCATCTCTGGCGGTGGTTGCAAGGAAGGCTGAGCGAAAAGCTGGCTCAAAGGAGAAGCTAAGCGAGCTAAAGTGCGCTGAGTGGTGGTACCAATGGCTAAGCCAGGCTCTACTTATAAAGGCGGAGCATTCAGTGGTCCTGGCGCGGTTCACCAGGGTTCCCGCGCGAGATCACTACGGCGGATTGACCAAATTCCACGAGTTCGAGGCGAGCGACGTGCGATGTCATTACTGACTAGTACGGCTGCAGGGTAAGGGTCCGACAAGAGCGTAGAAAGGGGTATGGGGAGATGTGGGTCACGACCGGCGTGAACCACGGGCGAACGCGAAACATGAAGCCACAGTTCAGACCTAACTCTAGAACAGGACGAGTTAGTTGTGCACAATACGACACGCGTGACACCTATGGATGGCGTATCTGCAAGTAATACGAGTACTACAATGCATAGGCAAGATATGCATGAATGCACGTCCTATACGTCCTTCCACTGTTGCCAACATATAGGGCAACCGTTCTTAGAGTTTTGGCACATCGTTCTCTCCCTGTAACTAGTCGATACTATCGAACTATGCTCGAGTCAGTGTACCTGCAGAAAACTTGATCAAGCCTATCTGAGTCAGCAGAGTGCCATCTATCCTGGATACATAACCATAGTAATAGGGCTACTTATATAACTTCGCATGCAAATGTCCTAACTTTTTGCAACAATAGGTTGTCAAATTTTAGTTTAGAAAAGGTTTTCGAATCTTTATTTCCTCATTTATGCTCTGATACCACATGTGGCAGAATCGCCTAATCTAATGCCTCGCAGGAGTGCTTGTCTTCCATTAGACACTAAGCACTCAAGGGAGAACACTAAATTACTCGGTTCCGTCGGACACACCCCAAGGAGAACCCGAAAATCCACATTTTTGCCATCAGGATCGCAAATGAGAGAATAAAGCTTACATCATTCTGAACCATTTCTTACATCACTTTTAATACATCATCAGATTATAAGATTTATTAATATAACAGCGGAATAAAATCATATTATCAGAGTTATAAACAGTTTGATTGAACAGCGGAATAGAAACATGTGAACATAGTTACAGCGGAAATAAACATCTATTAATGACATGATGAAATATTGATATATAGACTACAACAGCAGATTATGAAACTTTCATTTATAAAAGCATTCGGTGAGAGTTGTAAATAAAAACTACGATCGCAGCGTAAAGGAAATCCTCTCTAAGCCCACCAGGAGGAATCCACACACAAAGGTCAGCTCAAGCGTCCACCTGTCACCTGCAACAGGGGGAATAAAACCCTAAGTACTCAATGGTACTCAGCAAGACTTACCCGATAGGAGAAAAGAAAAGACTCTAAGGATATGCAAGGCTATCTGGTTTGTGGGTTGCATTTGCAGAAAGCATTACTAAACGTGCGTCCTTATATTTGATTTTTATTAATAGCTGCATTGGTTCATTAACTAACCATTCTATGTAAGCACCTATGCTACTTTCAAGCAAGTGGTAAGCAATCAGATTTCCTTTGTCCATCTTCCATCTTTCATCTTTCAGTTCTTACTACGATGCTAAACCGTAGACAAGCCGTACCGGATAGTCCGGCGATTCATGAATCAATGCCCCCAGCTGGGTACCCCGAAAACACACGCCCCGCTTGTGCCCCAGGCACAAGCAGGACCAACCCATCACTCTCCTATCCCGGGTGTCCAGGTCCCCGTCCAAACTGGGACTCCAAGCCCCCGCCCCTGAGTCCCGGACTCAGTGCGGTGCAAGGACCTCCTCCACCAAAACAAAACCCTGACAGTCGGTCCGGAAAGAGCCGGATCCGCGACAAGAGAGCAACAAGTCTTCCAAGCGCCCATACACAAGTATGTGCTCGAGATAATAAGTCTGTGACCTGCCTAGAGTCATATGCAACGATCGGTCCTTAACCGACCAGACAGGGAAAAACGGTGTAACCAAGCTATGACCCGCCTCCGCGGCGACACAACTTCTTACACCCACCAATACCCAAACCACATCCCTGCCCGGTCACCATTTTTCTTTCCACCATTTTATATATTCCAAGTGATAATCATATAGTAACATATTTCCTATATCTCGCGAGTGACAGGCAATCACTCGACTTCTACCGGAGTCCTGTAGCATAGCAATCTACACGATCCTGTCATACTAGTAAGACTCATAGGATAAAGATATATATATGCAAGTGGGTTTCACTTAACTCCTTAACACTTAATGCACATATATAATTTAAACTGCAGAAAGTAGGGGTTATGCACCGGGGCTTGCCTGGGAAAAATGTAATCAGAAGTTAGCTTTCCATCATGGCGACATGATCTCCAAAAGCACCATTCCTCCAGCAACTCCCGACGACTCCGTGATCCATCGACGTCCCTATTATGATATGCAATGTAATGCCATGCAAAGATATAATTAATTGACTGCAATCGTGACTCGTATAAATACGCCTTACGCCTCTCGAGCTAACGGCTAGTTCTAACCACGACCATACTTAGGCTACAT
Organism: Miscanthus floridulus; assembly: GCF_019320115.1. Lineage (NCBI taxonomy): Eukaryota > Viridiplantae > Streptophyta > Magnoliopsida > Poales > Poaceae > Miscanthus > Miscanthus floridulus. Next base: position 83,123,007 of record NC_089589.1, read on the forward strand.
ATACACGTTGTTCGATAAGGCGTTATTTCCCAACAATTAGTTTAGTTATATAAACCAACGGTGTTTCTTTATCCCATTCTAACGATTTAATCATTATTCGCAATAGGCCATCATTATCTATTTAGCAAACTAATTATTCTGGAGCTACAAAAATTACCACGAGTACCTAATATTGCCAAGAGCCTACTGTACGAATTTCAGACCCAACACTATTACTAATGTATCATGGAAATTCTTATAAGTTTATACTTTACAATATAAAACGCCTTAAATTAATTATATAGCTTCCAAGAATATTATCCAACTATACGAACAAATTAGACTAACAGGTAGATCAAGATTTTAGGGGACTAACAAAACTGGTTTCGCTATTTTTGGACAGCTACAGAATTTTATATTGATTTTACAAATTTGTTCCCGAGCTAAATTAGCTAATCGTTTTAGAAATAAAAAGACCAACGACCATCAGCCGGCCCACGGTCAGGGCAGCCCAGGCGGGCGCAACACGCGTGGCCTAGGCGACGCTGGTGGCCCAGGCAGTAGGCCCACGGGCCAGGCGCGGTTAGTGGCCAACGGCCGGCCCAGGCGGGCGTGAGCAGGCCCAACTCGACGCTGCACTGACCGGCCAGCCCAGCGGTAGGCAGGCCAGCGGCCCATGTGCGGCGCAGCGAGCAGGCCGGCCCACCCGGCTAGGACCAGACATCAGCGGCGCCAAATAGCATTTCGACCCTCGCACTTTACTTAAATCAATCTGCATGACATAGGCACTATTCACTCATGTCACGTATTTTGCAGAAAACACCCTACGTATTTCTATTCCTTAGATTTCCACCCTTCCTCACCTTGTCTTCATCGTAGAGTCGAGCAGAGGAGCTGGGAGGGGACATCGGGCCGGTTTCGCCGGCCGACTGCCAGCGGCCCAGCGGCGGAGGAGGAGTAGCGCGGGAGCTGCGCGGCAGTGAGGCGCACCTACGGACACCCGCAGCCTGGCCCGTGACAGCCCATGGCCCACTGGCCACGTGAGCCAGGGCGCACGGCAGTGGCCACGGCCTCACCAGAGGTGGCCCGATGCGGTCCAGCCACGGGACACGGCGGGAACGCCAGCGCACCGTGGCACGGGCGCCGAGGAGGAGGAGGGGCGCTGGAGGCTCAGCGATGGATGCACAAGCGGTAGTGGGGCAACGCGGAAGAGGCAGCGGGGCAGAGCTAGACCGAGGACGCACGCGCGCGGTGCGCCTGGAGCGGTGGCGGTGCTCGTGGTGGTGACGACGCGACGATGCGGCTACGGCGCGACAGCACGCGAGGGCAGGCTCCTTCGGCACCGGCGGACGACAGCGGGCAACGTGGTTCGCAGCGGAAGTGGAGACGCATGCGGACGCCGTGGAGCCGCGTCGTGTGAAGAAGGTGCCAGGGATGAGCCGCGTGAGGAAGCAGCTCGACCGTGGGCTTGTGCATGCGCGAGATGGGGAAAAACCGGCGACGATAGTTAGCGCTGGAGGCTCTGGCACGCTGCACTGCTACGGGGGGGAAGGCGTGCGGGTCGCGGTGGCTCAGCGAAATAGCCAGGCGCGTGTGCTCGTGTGCGGTGGAAACGGGCTGCTATGGCGGACCGGAGCAGAAGTGCCTCCTCTCGTTGAAGAAAAGAAAGGGAGAGAGACAGAGAAGTAACGCGAGCAGGAGACAGACAGAGACAGGATGCGCGACAGGCTACGGTAGGCAATACAAGACCGAACGGCAGAGCAGCAGTGGACGTTCGGCTACTAGTGCTTTAAAATGCGTTGGCTGCTGGTGATGAACAGGTTCGCTGGCCGCAGGTGTTCTATCGCATCCAGAGGAAAGCACTCGATTAGCACCTGTACTTGTATTATGGGTTTCTCATCTCCTCCCGTGCTTAGCTTTTTCTCTCTCCAATTTAGTGTCTGCACGTGGTGGTGGCGCTGGTGACCAGCTGACCGACGACGCGAATCAGCTCCATCTACATGGGCAGGCTTCGTGAAGATACAGAGCCGTGACACAACTTTTATATATATATATATATGTATATGTATATGTATATGTATATGTATATGTATATGTATATGTATATGTATATGTATATGTATATGTATATGTATATGTATATATATATACATAAGTGTGTGTGGAAAAGCACTGGCCGCTGAGAACGTGCAGTCACCGTCCGTGCAAGTGCATCAGCAAGTGCGGCCATGACTGAAGGACAGGAGCGGGCCAACGAGGAAGCAAACTCGCGTGGTCATCTGCACGACCAGTACAGCAGCAGCAGTACCAAGCAGAGAAACAAACGCGCAGAGGAGACAAGCAAGGCATTTATGGTGCTGCCGGGTGAAGCGACGGAACTGGCAGTCGGACGGTGGCGCTTAGCGGGAACGGCAGCAACTGAGGCTTGCAATGCAGAGCCACGACGAAAGACCAGACAGTGCATAATTGCAATACCAGGCTAGTACGCTGTACGCCGGAAAATAAACGAAACTGCTGCGCTCTCTTTCTCGTCAGTTCGTGCTTAACAAAAACAAAACCCGCGAGTAAATATATATATTGTTCTTAATGGATTTATTTTATTTATAAAAGTTGTTTTTCATGCTTAATCAATTAAACAAGTCGTTCGCTATTTATTTGCTAGAATCGTTATCGAACACTCCTATATATTTCTACGCACTATGTAATTTAACATGAGCGTTGATTTGAGTCCACGAAACTAAGTGCAATAGGATTCGCTTATCGCCTCAAGTACGTTTTAAATTAAAAACCTGAGAAACTCGTTTCGGAAATTTTTCTTAGGCCTAAATCGCGGCGCTAAATAAGATCGTAACACCAGGGGTGTTACAACCGCCTTCCGCGAGTTCTTCATACCTGCTGGTGTTATCCACCAGAAGGTGACCGAGTTCATGGAGCTGCGTCAGGGGAGCAAGACGGTAATGGAGTATGTGACCCAGTTTAACCACTTGGCTCAGTATGCTGGTAGTCAGGTGGACACGGATGACAAGAAGAGGGATCGCTTCTTTCGCGGTCTCACTCCTGCTCTTCAAGAGAAACTGTACCTGGGGAACTATAAGACTTTTGGGGCTCTGATGAACGCCGTCATTGCTCTTGAGGGTTTTCAGTGGGCATCTCAGGTGGATTGGAAGCGGAAGCGGGTGGCAGCTGGATCCTCCAGCCATCCTCATACTCAGAAGGTGCAAATTGTTAGGCGGGGGCCCTATCAACCATTCAGCGGGCCTCCGTTCCGGCCACCCCAGCAGACATCACAGACTTCCGCTACTCAGTACAAGGCACCTCAGCAGTAGGTGCAGCCCCAGTAGACTTAGGGACAGCAAGTCCCACCTCGTCAAGGATTTGGGAACAAGCCTGGTGCTTGTTTCAAGTGTGGCAAGGATGGCCACTATGCCAGGGAGTGTCCTCAGCAGCAGGCAACTCAGTCGTCTCAGCCGTCTGCAAATTCTAGGCTTATTAAGAGGACTTTCATCAAGAGGAAGGTGCCCAGTAGATCTGGTTAGGTGCACTTCACGGATGCTCAGCAAGCTGTGCAGCATGAGACAGTTATGGCTAGTATGTTTACCATCAAATCCCATCCAGCTTTGGTGTTGTTTGATTCTGGTGCATCGCATTCCTTTATGAGCATGGGGTTTGTAGAGCGGCACAACTTATCACTATTGGCTATACCGTATGCCTATAAGATCCGTACTGTGGGTTCTTAGATGTTCATCAACACCCGCACGGATATAGTAAGTTTGGTATTAGCCACCCACACTTACCGTCTATAGTTCATGATAATGCCTGGGCAAGGCATTGATGCTATTCTTGGAATGAACTTGTTACGGGTGTATGGGGTAGTATTGGATATGAGAAGAAGAAGTGTAGAGTTACGGCTTCCTTCTTCTGAGGATAGGATGTCTCTCATCGTACCCTCATAACCGATCTTACCTATTGCTACCCATGCTGAAGTCGTTCCTAATCTTACCTCCATTCCAGTAGTATGTGAGTTCCCAGATGTTTTCCCTGAAGATCTTCCTGGATTGCCACCGGACTGTGAGGTAGAATTCTCCATTGAGCTTGAGCCTGGTACTACTCCTATCTCCAGGCATCCATACCGCATGGCTCCGAGAGAACTGGCAGAAATGAAGAAGCAACTAGAGGAGTTGATGGACAAGGGTTTCATCCACCCAAGTTCTTCACCATGGGGTTGTCCAGCGATTTTTGTGAAGAAGAAGGATGGTACTCTGCGGATGTGTGTGGATTACTGCCCCCTCAATGTGGTAACAGTTAAGAACAAGTACCCTTTGCCCCGCATAGATACTTTGTTCGATCAGTTAGCTGGTGCCAAGGTGTTCTCGAAGATAGATCTTTGATCGGGCTACCATCAGATCAAGATCAGGCCACAGGATATACCAAGGACAGCTTTCTCTACTAGGTATGGGTTGTATGAGTACCTAGTGATGTCTTTCGGTCTCACCAATGCCCTGGCTTTCTTCATGTACCTAATGAACTCAGTCTTCATGTCGAAGTTGGTTAAGTTTGTGGTAGTATTCATCGATGACATCTTGATCTATTCCAAGAATGATGAAGAGCAAGCATGTCACCTCCGAATAGTCCTGACTCGGCTAAGGGAGCACCAGCTATATGCTAAATTCAGCAAGTGTGAGTTTTGGTTAGATCGAGTGTAGTTTTTGGGACATGTGTTGACACCTGAGGGCATTTCTGTGGATCCCAGCAAGGTGCAAGATGTATTAGATTGGAAGTCTCCTAGGTCTGTGCACCAGATCCGTCAGTTCCTTGGGCTAGCTGGATACTATCAGCGTTTCATCCCTGATTTCTCCAAGATAGCCCAACCCATGACTAAGCTGCTCCAGAAAGAAGCTAAGTTTGTTTGGAGTCCAGCTTGTGAAGAAGCTTTTCAGTCCCTGAAGACTTTTCTGACCACTGCTCCTATATTGGCTCAGCCTAATATTGAGAGGCCCTTTGATGTTTACTGTGATGCCTCAAAGATGGGATTGGGGTGTGTGCTTATGCAAGAGGGGTGTGTGATAGCTTATGCTTCGCGCCAACTGAAGAAGCACGAGGTGAACTACACTACCCATGATTTAGAGCTAGCTGCTGTAGTTCACTCTCTGAAGATTTGGAGGCATTCTTTGTTGGGCAACAAAGTGCATATCTTCACTGACCACAAGAGTCTTAAGTATATTTTCACTCAGTCTGAGTTGAACATGAGGCAAAGGAGATGGTTAGAGTTGATCAAGGATTATAATTTGAAAGTCCACTATCATCCAGGAAAAGCCAATGTGGTAGCTGATGCCTTAAGTCGTAAGTTGCATCAGGTTGAGGAAATACCCTTGTCACTTCACCACACCGAGGTGCTAGCTCAGATTGCATTGACCTCAGAGTTGCTGGAGCAAATTATTCGGGAACAAAAGGAAGACCCCGAAGAGATTCCTAACATCAAGAAGTTGCTAGCTGAAGGATGTGGACCTCATTTTAGCATTGATGAGCTGGGAGTCATGAGATACAAGAATAGACTGGTGGTTCCGTCTAATGAGAAGCTGAAAAGAAAGATTTTAAAAGAAGCCCATCATTCCAAGCTGTCTATCCACCCTGGTAGCAACAAGATGTACCATGATCTACGCCAACTGTACTGGTGGTCCTACATGAAGTAAGATATCACCCAGTTCATTGCAGAGTGTGACACTTGCGGTAGAGTCAAGGCAGATCATATGCGTGCTCCCGGATATCTGCAACCTTTGCCCATTCCAATTTGGAAATGGGAAGATATTTCCCTGGATTTCATTGTGGGTTTACCCCGCACCTCCATGGGTTTTTATTCTATTTGGGTCATTGTGGACCGTCTCACCAAGTCTGCCCACTTCCTTCTGGTGGACACTAGATACAATGCAAAGAAGTATGCGGAGTTATACTTTGATCGGATTGTGACCCTACATGGAGTTCCTCTCACCATCATCTCTGATAGAGGGTCAGTTTTTGTCTCTCGTTTCTAGGAGAAACTCCAGGAATGTCTGGGTACTCGTCTTCTCAGAAGCTTGGCATACCACCCACAAACTGATGGTCAAACTGAAAGGGTGAACCAGGTGCTCGAGGATATGCTGCGGGCTTGTACCATCTCTTTTCCTGAGAAGTGGGATCATTGTTTGAAGCTGGCAGAATTTTCTTATAATAATAGCTATTAGGAGAGTATCCGCATGGCGCCATTTGAAGCTTTATATGGACAGAAGTGTAGGACGCCACTAAATTGGGTTGAAGTAGGAGACTGTGGGTACTTTAGGCTTGATTTCATAAAGGAAGCTCAAGAGAAAGTAAATAAAATTCATGAACACTTGAAGGCAACTCAGAGTCGACAGAAGGCTTACGCAGATAAGCGAAGAAGACCTTTGGAATTTGTAGCTGGGGATTATGTGTATCTCAAGGTATCTCCTATGAGAGGGGTACATCGGTTTGGTGTCCATGGCAAGTTAGCCCCTCGGTATGTGGGTCCATACAAGGTGTTGCAGCAGTGTGGTCCCGTTGCTTATCGTCTCCAACTCCCTGAAATTCTCTCGGCAGTTCACAATGTATTTCACGTCTCGCAATTAAAGAAATGCCTACGAGTTCCTGAAGAATCTGTGGAAATAGAAGGACTTCTGCTCCAACCTTATCTGTCTTATGTGGAGCATCCTATAAAAATCTTGGATGAGAAGGAGAGAGTGACCAGGAACAGGGTGATAAAGTTTTACAAGGTACAATGGCAAAACCATTCAGAGGACGAAGCCACCTAGGAGCAAGAGAGCTACTTATCAAAGCATTACCCCCATCTCCTCTCTGGGTCGGATAGTTAGTTTTGCGCCAAATGTACTCCCTACCTCTTTCTCATACTAGGCACATGAAATCTCGGGTTGAGATTTTGTTTTAGGGGGGTAGATTTGTAACACCCCGGTGTTACATTGTAATGTTTTGCTGAAACATTTCGTAAGCATCTGAATTATGTGCATATGTGTATGACAGGCTTTATAATCAATGTTTGGCATTGAAACATTTTTTACGAAACGGGAAAGCGAATGTTATGTTTCGTGTCACATAACGTGTTTATTATCTTAATCGAATTCTTGTTAAAACAAAATGTTATAAAATGTTTTTGTGAACGGCGATAAAAAAATGTGTGCGGTCGAAGACATGGATGGCGAGCGAGTACATCCCGGGGGTCGGGTTTGGGATTTGACGTGAAACCATTCGAATCGACGTCCTTCGCGTAAGTTTTAGAAGAGGTCGACGAAGCCATCTTTGGCACTATTTGTAGAACAATTGGCTTAAGGAGTAGCACAATGCCGCGACTGTGGTTGATGGCTCGCTGTACCCCTTTGCGCATCTAGCAATTAGCTTAGCGTTTGGAGCACGGCGTACGCATTTTCTAACCGCTTTAAAAGCCATGCACGGCCCCAAGCTGAGTCCGGAGCACGGTCACCACCCCTGCTAGCTTGCCAGCGCACTCTGCCGCGCAGGCCACACCCACTGCCGTGCCCGGCTGTGCCCACTACGCCGTGCACACGCATGACCTACGCGTCCTGGCCGCCTACCCCGCTGCTGCTCGCCTCGCCTACTGCTGCGTTGCACCCTGGTCGTCGGCCATGTTCTGCCAGCGCCTTGCCCTGCCCCGCTGTGGCCGTTGTCGCACCGGGTCCCGCGTTCGTGTCGCCAGCGGCTATGCTCGGTGCTGCGCCATTGACTTCCTTGGCTGCTTGCGCGCTGGACGACTGCCTGCTTCACCGTCACCTCGGCATCACGTCTGCGGTGTCCGCTGGCCTGCGCTAACCGCTGCAGCACCATACCGCGTCTCGTCGCTTTGCTGCAGTTGCCGTGCGGACGGCTGCCTGGAGCATGTCCTGATGCTCCCCATGGCCAGGCACGTCGGTACCCTGCGTTGACATCCGCAGATGAGCCATGCCGTGCCATGACCTCCCCTGCCTCCGCTGTCTCCATGCCCGCCGTGACGACTTCGTCAAATTCGCCGTGGCAGCAGTGCCTCGTTTCAAATTGAGCATGTTTCCGACTCCACTAGGTAGCCTGCTACCCTGCCGACCCCGCATAGCTGACTGTAGCTCTGCCATAGGCCCTAATTTTGAAAAGGTGAGCTCTCGGGTCCTTAAGACCAGGAGTGCCTGTGCCGTCGGCTATCATCGCCACCAAAGCAGCTCGGTCCAATTCCTAGCGCTACTAGGCTCTCCTCCAGTAGGTTGTCACCGTGCTCACCACAGCATAGGCCCTACCACCGTAGTGCAGCCTGTGGCGCGGCCGTGCCATTGCCGTGCTCCACCGCACTCATCGCGCGCACGTGGCCGGCTCAGCCTGAGCCATCTCTGATTGATTCATCATGCCTTTCGGTTCCGTGGTGAGTCGCTAGTGATCGTCCGCTACTTGCTTTGCCCCGGCCGTGCTGATGTTCACCGGAACGGCATCGCCATACTTGCAGGGTGCCCGCCGTTGTGGTCCAAGCCCGCTGCGACATCTTGGTGCGTGTGTCTCCGCCCTGCGCTTTGCGTTCGCGCATAGGTGAGTGTTGGCTCGTTATTTTGGTTGGGGGAGGGCTGGGGTGGCCGGCGTGGATCATCGGTGCCAGTCCCGTCGCACCGGTGTGTGCGGGTGGCCGTAGGGGCATCGCCGGGGAAAGGACGAGTAGTTCGGAGGGTGCTGCTGTAAAAGTGTAGACTGATGAAATAGTGACTTAGAGTTGGCTGCGAATTCATGGTAGTTCAGGGGTGCCCGTGCATAATCGCCTTCGCGCGCAGGCCTTCCCCGTCGCGGGCCGTTGGTCGTCTAGGCCGCGCCTTCACGTGGGACGCGCGCTGGCCTGTGGTCGCGCACGGGCGGGACGACGCGCTGGACCGAGCCGCGCGTTGTGGGCCGGCGAAAGAGGTTTCAGTTTTCCTTATTTCCTAGAATTAGAAATGCTTATTTATTTTTCTGTTATGAATCCAACTTCGATAAATCGTATTAAATTGCATGGTTGTCCAAAAATAGCGAAACTAAGTTTGTTAGGTTCACAAAAATGTCATCTACCTGTTAGTACAGTTAGTTCACCATTAGCTGTTAGGATGGTAGGCTCATAAGATTTAAATAGAAGGCTTAGACTTATATCGATCAAGGATTGCAAGAATTGTTGTGGCGAACCATCAATAGCTTTAGCTTTGAAATTGTTACAGTAGGGTCCTTAGACCTTTATATACTTGTTGTAAAAATTGGTAGCCATAGAGCGAGTCGTTTAATGGCATAGTTATTATCCTTGCTTTAGTGTATGTATCGTAAACTGGCATTAGGAGTAGGAGTATCCGTAGTCACCGTAAGAATGTATGACACGTTCATACTTGTTAGTGGTACTGGTACGTAGCTTAGACTTTAGTGGGTAGATATCACTTAGTAGTTTAATAGAGGTACTTTTGCATTGAGAAATTCTATTGCCGTAGTGTTAATCATTGCATCGTCATTTCATGTAGATCACGAACAGGTAGACTTCGTACCCGTCGGTGAGCCGGAGTACGACGAGGTGATCAAGGAGTACGAGGAGGAGCTCTTCGCACAGGAGGGAGCCCAGGAGCCTGTTGGTACTGACCTCGCTGACTCGGCACCTGCCCAAGGCAAGCCCCGGTGCATAACCCTATTTCTAAATGATCACTGAATATATTTATATGATATGCATTTACATTACAGGCATTTTATGGAAACTACATGCATAAATATATCCACCATGAGTCCTACTAGTACAGGTCGAGTAGCTGCTATGCTTAGGATGTCGGTAGCATGAGTAACCTGCCGTTACTCGCAAATAAGTGATTAAACTATGATATCATGATGAAATAATGGAAATGAAAAATGGTGACCGGACAGGGATGTGGATTTGGTACTGGTGGGTGTGAGGGGTTGTGTCCTGTGGCCAACAGGGCATAGCTCGGTTACACTTTTTCCCTGTCTGTGTCGATTAAGGACCGGTCGTTGCATATGACTCTAGGCAAGTCACAGACTATTGTCCCGAGCACATACTTGGGTATGGGCGCAGGGAAGACTTGCTGCTCTCTTGTCGCTGATCTGGCTCTTTCTGGACCGACTGATGGGAAGAGGAGGTGGTGGACGTCCTTGCACCGCACTGAGTCCGGGACTCAGAGGCGGGGGCTTGGAGTCCAAGTTTGGACAGGGACTTGGACACCCAGGACAGGAGAGTGGTGGGTTAGTCCTGCTTGTGCCTGGGGTACAAGCGGGGCGTGTGTCTTCGAGGCACCCAGCTGGGCACATTGATTCACGAATCGCCGGGTTATCTGGTACGGCTTGTCTGTGGTTTAGCACCGTAGTAAGAACTAGAAGTGAAAAAGGAGAAGGAACAGTATCGATTGCTCAACCCTTGCTTGAAAGTAGAACAGGTGCTTATATAGATTAACTAGATGAAAACTTAATACGGCTGATGATAATAATGTACCAAAAAGGACTCACTATTAGTATTGCTTTTGCTAAAAAGAGAACCAGCAAACCATAAAGCCTAGCATATTCCTTGGAGTCGGGAAAGTATTCCCACTGGTCAGATAAGTCTTGCGAGTACATTGTGTACTCAGGGTTTATTTACCCTTGTTGCAGGTGATGCTTGAGGAGTACCTTATGTGGAGGATTCTTCTGGTGGCCTCAGACGAAATCCTCGTTATCTTATCGCTAGATGTTATCTTTCAATATTCCGCTGTTTATCATTCCGCACTCTGTATTTGGTATTGTAATAATGTACTTTCTAAGAAACTCTAATGTATGAGATGGACTTGTGTTGTAACTCATTTTCATTATTGGATCCTTGGGAAAAAAGTGGATCTTTCGGGTTCTCCCTCGGGGTGTGCCCGACAGACACCGCTCGCTGTAGTTGCTTTCGGGGTGCTTAGTGTCTGGTGGAAGACGAGCGCCTCCGTAAGTACGCTATTCCGGGCGGTTCTGCCACAGCAGCTTGATGCACAACAGGAGAATGAGGTCGAGAGCGACCCGAATGATAGATCAGATGATGACTATCAGCCAATTCCGTAAATGGCTCCTCGACCACACGACAGAGAGGCTAGTGGCTCTAGTTCAGCTCCACCACAGCCGCTGTAGACTGACCCAGCCCTTCTAGCTGTACTTGAGCGGATGAGATAGGACTAGGCATGCCAGGCACAGGAGACCGTAGTTGCACTTGCTTAGGTTTAGGCATAACAAGATGAGTTTCAGTGGCAGCAGCAGGCCATGCAGCAGCAACAACTTATGATTTAGCAGCAGTTACTTAGCTTCATGCAGCATGTATTCACTACATTGGGGTTGCTCCTTAGCTGTCTACACTTCAGGCAGGCTAGCCTGCTACTACCACTCTAGTGACTCTAGCTGTACAGCCTAGTGGGCTTCAGAGTCAGGGATAGCTAGCTCCTCAATTTGCCTCACCTACAGAGTAGGTGTCTCAATGGTTTGCTTCACCAGGGACAGCTTAGGGTCCGCACTTTACTCCTATTGTTACAGGCTTCACTCCGTCTCATAGTTCTTTAGTGTTAGTGATGGACACCCCAGTCTCTAGGAGTCTTGGCGCTACCTTCAGTGAGCTTACAGGGCAGCCTACACCTCTAGAGTTCTGAGTCCCTGTCCCTACTACAGCTGCTCTAGTTACCAGGACCACCGAGACAATTATGTCATATGTTGCATCGTCCGAGCCACCTCAGACAGTCACTCCTACACTTGAGGCTTCAGTGACAGCGACAGCAGCAGATGTGGCTCCACTTCCTACAGTGACACCTCCAAAGTCACAGGCCGTGCCAGTTACTAAGCCAACCTAGATCGCTTCACCCTCACTTCCAGCTATAGAGGGTCAGACCGCTTAGAGATTAGGGTCAAAGGATGATGCAGCTCAGTTTCAGATCTCTCACCGCACCTCAGCGCCCGACTCGTCTGCTCCTATCCTGCCGTCTGACCCTTAGGTTTTGGTGTTTGATGCCAAATGGGGAGAGGAAGCGAGTATGTTAGATCTAGGGGGAGCTGTTAGATCTAGGGGGAGCGTGCGAGATGGTCTCGATTTGTTTCTTTTGGTCTTTTATGTGTGATACTTCGTGCATTCACGTTTACTTTCATGCATTGCATTATATACATCTGATGGTGAGACTTATGTGACATGTGTGCTCTCTACATTGTTATATATATGTCAAGTCACTTGGTTATGCTCATTTGCTTTGCTTCCGCATTTTACTCCGATTCAAATGAGCTTCACTTCATGTACTCATGCTTAATTCATATCTTTTGAGTACACCATGTTGGCTTGGGTCATATAAGCATGTCTAACCCCTTTGTTCTTATTGTCAAAAGCTTATATGAACTAAGCATGTTGAAAACCTCACTCATCTTTTTTACATACTCGAGGTTGTGTTGTCATCAATCACCAAAAAGGGGGAGAATGAAAAACATCTAGGCCCCTAGTTGGGTTTCGGTGATTAATGATGACACAAGATTACTATGACTAACGTGTGTTTTGCAGAGGCAATTTGAGTTAGGCCATGGTAATAGAAATTGATTGGGCAATCATGGTTGTCATGCCCCTATCGATGGAAATCATTTTAGTTTTCAAAGGATGGATGACAAGGTTAAGGATGGATTAGTTCTAAGTGTCGTTTGGTGTTGAACAGACACTTAGATTGTTTAGGACTTTGTTTTTCCTTTGGCCATACTATTAAGAGGGGTATGGACTAGTAGCTTTACCTAGGTGAGTCTAGTGGGTTAGGTGTGGTGCACACTTGTGAAACCTAGCACTAGGTAGCTCAGGAATAGCCCTAAGATCAATTGGAGTCAACTTCATTCACATAGGATTTCAAGTTGGAAGTGAATGGAGGGTCAAATGACTGACCGAACGCTGGTCTGATTGTGACCAGACGCTAGAAGGTGAGTCTGGTCAGTTTATTTGATCAACTGCAGTCGTCTGGTACTGACCGGACACTGGTCTGATTGTGACCGGATGCTGGAAGGTGAGTCCGGTCAGTTCATTTGATCCACTGCAGTCATCTGGTACTAACCGAACATTGAGTGGAGGAGCACCAGACATTGGGGTGCCTGCGTCCGATCAACATCAGTAAGGTTCTAGAAAGGATTTTTGATGACCGGACGTGTCTGGTGGGTGCTGACCGGACGCAGGGGACGCGTCTGGTGGGTGCTGACCGGACGCTGGTCAGAGTTCGGTCAGAGCTTAATGGCTCTCTTTGACATAGTGGAGGGCACAATTGACCGGAGCGTCCGGTCACCTTGATCGAAGCGTCCGGTTAGCCCGCAGAGTGATGACTCAGCCTCCAAATGTTATGTTATGAATGAGGGGGTATAAATACTTACTCCACTCGTCCATGGGAGGTCTCTTGCCCATTTGTTCAACTAAGAAACACCTTAGGAGTGCAAGGGAGAGCAAGAGCCTAGTGAGGTGATTGACATTTGATAATCCAAGATTAAGGACCTCATTAGTGCATAGGGAGTAGCAAGTGTACATCCACCCTTTTCATCAGGCTTGTCTTGGTCAAGTGAGAGTTTGTGCTTGTTACTCTTGGTGATCGCCATCACCTAGACGGTTCGGTGGTGATTGGGAGTTTGGTGATCATCCGATGGAGCTTGTGGATGACCCAAGTCATGTTGTGAGTGGTTGTGGGCGATTCACTACGACGGAGTGTTAAAGAACCAGCCCGTAGAGAGCACTTGATCCTTGCACGGATCAAGAGGGAGCTACACCCTTGCGTGGGTGCTCCAACGAGGACTAGTCGGGAGTGGCGACTCTCTGATACCTCGGGAAAACATCGCCGTGTTCCTTTCCCTCTCTTTACTTTGAGCATTTACATTTGAGCAATTTATTTCATGTCTTTACATTCCTAGAATTGCCATGCTAGAGTAGGATTGAAACCTAGGGTGCAAAACTTTTGTGCGGGAAAACAATAGAAACCCATTTTAGACACAAGGGTTGATATGGGCTAAGTGTAGGTCTTAAGTATTGCATAAATTTAGAATTAGCCCAATTCACCCCCCCCCTCTTGGGCATCTTGATGCTTTCATCGTACATCCCTAGAAAAAGATGAAAAATAAAAGGAAAAAGAGAAGAAAAAATCAAACAAAAACATTGAAAAATAGAAAAAGAGGCAGAACAAGCACTCTTTTGGCACTATCTCCGAATCCTTTATTAGTCCTTTGTTTCAACTTGTTCTACATCTAAGGATGCATCTTAGACTAGCAGCTATGACTAGTACTTTCGATCTTTATTTAGTTTTGCTAATCTACTATGACTATTGCTAATCCATTGCTACAATATAGTGCTTGTCCAAGTTCCACATTCTTCTGATCAAGTACAGATTCACCTTGCATCTGTTACTCTCAAGCTATACATTAGGTATCAAAACCAACCATTGGTTGCACTACCTATTACATTGGTAAGAACACTTGTAAGGCCGTGGTAAGACACTTGAGAGTTGTGTGCCTTACTTCTTTGACCACATCCTAGTAGTTGGTAGGGATAATATTTTTGTGTTGTCTTCTTCTTTCTACTAACAATGTCAGGTAAAGGAACTAGGGAAGATGCTTTTCCCACTGTTCAATGAGTGTGTGTCCAAGGACAACCTCTAAAAGCATATTCGAAATGAGCGCACTTCATTGATGGAAAGCTTAATGACATCATGCGAACTCTCAACACTCTGGTCAAGTAGATTGAAGATGTTGAGCATCATCGATAACATGAACAACACCAAAATAGATATGATGATGACATTGTCGATGATGACTTGAAGGCTAAAGATGATGGTAATGGTGATAAGGATGTCGATGCACGTCATGAGGTGAGCAACACATGGTTGTCGAAAATATTACATCATAATTGTTGTAGGATGAGAGGTAATATTGATCGTGGTAATAATTATCCCTTTTCTAAAACCAACTTTACAATGCTTGCTTTTGTTGGTACTACGATCTTTGAGGCATACTTTGCTATTGAACAAAAAATCAATTCTCACTTAGTACATGAAGAGCATAGAGTTAGACTTGCTACTAGTGAGTTCATTAGTTTTGTTTTGTTCTGGTGGAATGATATTTGCCAGGATAATGATAATAATGCCAACCATATACCTCAAACTTGGATTATGCTTAAACGTTGAATGTCTTATAAGTTTTGTTCCTCTATATTATCAGCGTGACCCGCGATTAAAACTACACTTAATGTTTTCATGGCCATGTTAATTGACTTGCTTAATCGCCTAGATATATAGGTCCACTGGGAAAAGCGAATGACATGTTAGATGAAAACCATCTTCAACGAGTGCAGGGGCGTAATGTCTCATGTTTCATTAGTTCAATGGTGTAAGTCTTCATCTGAAAAAGTTCATTGGGGTAGGTAAGTTCTCTAGTATTGGAACTTAAAGCGATTAGAGGGCATAAAAACCTTTGTTTACCTATAAATCAAATACAAAGCAACGATTTAGGTTGTAGATGAAAGCACGTAGCCACCTATATATAGAACGCAGATCATTGTCCACTTATCTGGTAGAGTTTAATGAAAGACCTTTATTTTAGAACTAATAATCCTAGTTTGGTTCCTTGTAAGATATTACTATAACTTCCATGTATCTAACTAAGGGGCTCACATGTCCATAAATATATAGAGATAGACAACATATTGTGACTTGCCACATCACACCTAGGCCAATACCACTTGGAGCACATCCTCGCATAGGCTAAACTGGTCTGATCCAACTCGTGAGTTGCGACCAACTGTAGATAGAAATTCCCTTCTCATTTTGCCTTGTGTCACACCTAGACCCATGCCCCATGGTGGTCATCATTGCAGTGGCCAAACTAGGCCGACCCAGCTCGCAAGTCTTAACCCATCTCGGCATCCTCATATTGTAACCCTAAAAATCGCACCGCACTACACCTATAACCACTCATTCATCCACCTCCTGCCGCCTTTCTTGAATCTGAGTGTAGTGATGGTGCCAAGTAGAGGAGAGAAGGGGGTGGCAAGCGAAAAGGTCAATATATGTCAAGTAGCTTCAAACAAGGACCTTGAGCATGGCATGGCAACCAAATGTCATTGTTAGTAATTCATGTTGTACCTAGTTTTGGAACCAATTTGGGGTCCAAGGTTGAGTTATTCGACTTATTTGGTGCCTACGATTATGTTATTTGTTAGATGTTGGGCCTAAAGTTGTAGATGAATCTTGGCCTTTTGGGGCCTACTCTTTCTACTTATGTTATTTTGGGGTTAGGGTTGTTTTCATACGATTCAAGCAATAAGGTTTTATGCTATGTGTGCAGGTTGGGCCTAGGTTTGGAGCACTAGTTACATTCTATTCGTGTCTAGATTCATGAAATTTGATTTGGAGCTTAGGGTTTTTTTATATATGTGTAGGACATGTCAATCACTCAAGAGTGCAGAGAAGAGAGGGAAACTCAACTATGGTGTCACCATTGCTGATAAATTAAGCACGCAGGTAGACACTTCTTTGGGGTGTCACCTTGAGGTAACATGTTTTTTTATATAGTAACCTAATATTCTGCATGCCTTCAATTTGAATGTTGTTCTAGTCAATGGTTATTTGGTTTCTTACACGACATGGTTATTTGATTTACTGGTGTTGTTTTGCACAGGAGGACAAATGGCAACACAACTTCATCCAAGGGTAGATGTCAGAGTATGACAAAAGGGTGAAGAATACCATGTAGCACCACTGTGGAACCATTGCTCAGCCAAGGAGCAGAGAAGAAATATGGTGTTTAGATCCAAACCCAAACGAATCTACTAATCGAAGAACGCAGAAGCATAAACACCATAAAAAAATACGCAAGCGAGAACAACACCGAAGCACGATGTTTTTTAAAGAGGTTCAACATGTGCCTACATCATCGGAACATGACTACAGGCGCTCCTCCCCATAAACAATAGCTACACTAGCATCCGGTCACTCCCGTGGCTTTGCCGCCGCCCAAACCAGCCGCCAAGTTGTCTGATGGTTACAACAGGGGTTGCATCATATTTATGGCCCCCTATGATATAGAGTTCGACTCTAACACTATACTACCCTTTAATACAACTCAAGTCGTAGCACAAACTATACACATATCTACCATATGGGACATAGATATGTATACATGGCTATGTCCGTAAGGAATGAATCCATTCACGAGAAGGAAGTCCAAAAAGGAAAATACCATATATAGGAGGAAGCAAGGCTAGTGCACCCTTCACGAAATGGTCAAGGTTAGTGCCAATTTCACAATGCTCAGTGGGGCAGTCCTTTTCTTTCTTCATCTCAACCAATCTCCTCTTTAGTTCCTTCCACTCCTTCCTGGTTTGCTCTTTATTATAGAACTGTTGTCACTCTCTTTAGAATTGTCACAATTTGATTCTTGGGACATGTCCTTTTTATTCCTCCCATTCTTGCTCTTTCCATTCTTCCAAAATTAGCTCATATCTTGGGAGATATCTGGGACATGATTCGAGATATGTGAACTCTTGAGGCATTCTTATTTCTTCCTCATAAAGCATATACTGATACACTTCAAATCCTCAAACTAATGATCATTTCATAAACAATAACTTGTTGTCTATATAAATAAAATTGCACATCTCTCCTTAACTTCATTCCTCTTATGGTAGCAAATGTAAGGCCAAGTTTTCTACCATATACATTTTATAAGATCAATGGATAATTTCTTTCAAAACATAATTTTGTAACTAAAGTTTGATATACTGTGTATTACTCCATTAGTTTCAAATTATAAGACATTTTGACTTTTTTTATTCGTTACTTTAGCTATGCATTTTTAGACATAGTCATAGTCATCGTCACACTATAAAAGAGCAGAGTTTTTTTGGTGGGGGTTCTCCCTCTTTCATAACCGTTCAATCTTGAAGCCGTCATATGAGCCTTCCGTCATAAAAAATCTTACTCATCCTCATTAATAACCGTTCGATCAAAATAATGTATCATATGAGCCTTCCATCGTCCAAGATCTTACCCACGCCCCCCTCAATCCCATGGCTCGACTCCGTCTCGATCACATACGCCTGTGCAACGGCAGCTCTAGCGCGACTCCCGCTCAGTTACGTACGCTTGCGCAACAGGCAAGACACATAGCACGACTCCCTCTCGGCCTCAACGTAGCCCCTGACCGTGTCCTACCCAGCCATCATGCATGGCCTTCATATATGCACACGTACAATCCCAAACGGACTTAATCACAATGCGTATGCACACGTACAATCCCAAACGGACTTAATCACAATGCTAAAAAAAACGGACTTAAATCACATAGCACGACTCTCGCTCTCAACTAGCCCCTGACCGTGTCGTACCCAGCCATCATGCATGGCCTTCATATATGCACACGTATAATCCCACGCATATCACAGGCCTTCCTATACGCATACGTACAATCCCACGCATATTACAGGTTCAATCTCACGTACGCGTACATCCTCTTCCTGTACTAGATTCGGCTGGTCC
Source organism: Miscanthus floridulus (assembly GCF_019320115.1). Lineage (NCBI taxonomy): Eukaryota > Viridiplantae > Streptophyta > Magnoliopsida > Poales > Poaceae > Miscanthus > Miscanthus floridulus. The sequence continues at coordinate 83,141,507 of NC_089589.1, forward strand.
TCTTTCTACCAATCTTTGTGGAGCACTACCTTTAATTTCTCCTGTGCTTTCAAAGCCGTCCTCTTCTGCTAATCTGTGGAGCACCATCTGATCCATGGATTCGTTAAAGGTATGCAATCCCACCTGATCCATGAATTCATTAAAGGTCAGTCAAAATATGCAATTCTTAAATTCAAATTCATTTTTTATCAGGATCAATTAGGTTCTGCAGATGTAAGTCAAAATGATCCCTCGGATGTTGTTGGAATTGGGACTTTGAGGACCATTGATCAGAAGAAAGAGGAACTTCGCGCAAGGAATCGTGAGTACCAGCGACGATATCGAGAGAAAAAAAAAAGAAACGAAGCAGCTGGTGAAAATATGAGGGAGCAGAATCTTAACCAGAAGCTTCAAATGCAAGTTGGAGAGAAAGCAATGGCCAGGATTAGTTACTATTTTTCCAGAACCTTCAGCTTCCATCCGGATCAATGGTGATGAGGCAAATTTGCTTAATACAAATGAAAAAATCAGAGCAGCCATGGATTCATTAAAGGTCAGTCAAAATATGATATCACTGAATCCAAATTCAGTTTTGTAATTGACATTCTGTTAAATATGTAGCTAATGCCAACTTTTGTTGCAGAAACAATTTGGTTCTGCAGATGGAAATCTAAAGGAGTGCAGTCAAATATTGATGGGCATTAATGCTTCAGATGTTGTTGGCATTGGAACTTTGGGGACCATTGATTTGAAGAAAGAGGTACTAGGCACAAGGAATCGTGAATACCAGCGACAATATCGAGAGAGAGAAAGAACCCAAGCAGCTGGTGACAATATTGTTACGAGGGAGCAAAATGTAGACCATAAGCGCGATGGGACACTTGCTAAAAAATTCGAACGTCAAACGCAAGTTCGACAGCAACCAGAACCTTTAGCTTCCATGCAGAACAATGGTGATAAGGAATATTTGCTCAATACAAATAATAAAATCAGACAAGGTTTCAAACACAACATACATGGTCTTTTCCATACAATTGCAGCTTTTGTCATCATGATATTTGTATATAATTATATACCTTTTCAATTATTCTCGATTGTAAATATTTTATGTAGGTACTGGTGTTCCAAAAAGGAAAAGGGATGAAGAGCCATATAACTCGGCTATTTTTTACCCCGAGGATCCAATACATGGGATTGAGGGTAAGTTTATAAATGAGTTCAATGCACCAGCGGCCCTCAAACTTATAAGGGTGTGCCACGTAGGTCCACGAACTCGAAAAATGCACTTTTAGGTCCTTAAACTTGTACTACATGTCCATATAATACACGTAGACATTTCTAGCTAACATGGCAAGACATCGTGGCATGTGTTTTTACATTTAACCCCCCTCTAATTCTCTCTTCTTCTCACGTCGTAGCCCATGACCAGCACGGCGTGGTTCAAAGACATCCCACAGGCCTAGTGAAGACACCGGGCGCTGTTGTGGCGTGCAAGCAAAGCTCAGCCTCAACAAGTTCTTCGACTTGACTGTGGACGAGTTCACCGGCACGTACACCGGCACCTTGCCCGAAGCCGACGACCAGCAGGACGTCGCCGGCAGCCTCGCCAGTGGTAGCACGTCTAGGTCCAACAAGCAGCCGCCTGTCCCGCCAGGGGCGTGCTCTCCGCATGTGTGAATGAGTCATTCAAAGACGCGTTCGAATACACCATCAACCAGGTGTTAATTGTAGACCAATGCGGCAAGGCTCCTAACTACCCTGGCTACGTTGCCAGGCAGGAGTCATGCAGATTCGCACGCGTGCATCCATGCATCAAGCACTACGCTGTATGCGCTGTTCTTCGTGATTGTGCATGCACTTGCACTGCCGGTGGTGAAGATCGACGACAAGTACCAGGGCAAGTGGACAGCTAGGCTGACAAGGCCGCGCTGATGATGGAGCACTCTCTGCTCGAGTGCTCCTGCTCCTTGACAGTGCGTGCAGCTGGCACAGCATGGCCTGATCGATGGAGGCATGGAGCCCAGCAGGTTCGTGTTGTCTGACACTGTCCTTGAAGACACCGTGGCGAGCGGCAGCGCCGGAGGCGTCCACACCATAGAGGCGCTAGATCGCTAAGACGACGAAAGTCGTGGCCATGCCGAGAGCGTACAGGTGAAGCATCGCTCGACGAGCACCTGCACAACCAACGAGTGCGCGTGCGGCCACGAGGCCAGCGTCGTCACATAGGACGCCGTCGAGCGTGGCTAGCGCCTTCTCGCTCGTGGCCCAGTCAGCTTCGACGAGGACCTCCAAGAGGACTGGCATCGCGCGCGGAACTCAGCTCCACGAATGTTAACAAGCATGTCGCACACGCCCAAGGTCCTAAGATGTGTGTCCATCGACTGATGACGCGAGCTCGCCAAGCATAACAGCGTGCTTTCCTACCGCTGGAAACTCGCCGTGGGACTGGGACATGACCGAGAGATGCAAGCCGGGTGGGCCACGGACAGCCCGTACCACGCCGTGCTGGCTGCCAATATTTTTTGCGGGTTGTGCGCTGACGAGGTCGCCCTGATGATGGAGCAGGGGGTGTTCGGGCAGCCGGTGTCCATCCGCATCAACGCCGGTAGCAGCGCCGTCTAGGGTTCAAGGGCCTGCTCTGAACCACGCTGTGTTGGTCATGGGCTACGATGTGAGAAGAAGAGAGAATTAGAGGGGTTAAATGTAAAAATACATGCCACGCTGTCATGCCACGTCAGTTAGAAGTGCCTACGTGTATTATATGGACCTGCGGTGCACCACTTGATAAATTTAGGGACCTAAAAGTGTATTTTCCGAGTTCGTGAACCTAAGTGACACATCCTTATAAGTTCGAGGGCCGCTGGTGTATTTAACTCTTTATAAATTTATCAAATTATATTTAACAATGCGAGGCAGGGTACATTTAGACTGGGTATTAATTTCATCTCTAATTTTATCTTTCGACCAGAAAATGATTTAGATTGCCTCGATCCAGATGAGGGTGGCCCTGACATATATGAGGATGAGGAGGCAAGGGTTTTCAGCGACAGAGGTGAGTACATACATTCAATTAATTTTATTGGTGTCCTAACAATAGTGGAGTTCAAATATTCTTCCTGATCTAATGCAGATTTTCGCTATGAGTACTATATGAGACCCGATTCAGTGGCAAAGGAACCTGATCCTTATGACTTTGTATATAGAGGCCTTCCTGAAAATCATCTTGTGTTAAAAAAGGTGCCCAACTGTGAATTCTGCTGTGCTAAAAGGTTCCCTGGTGAAGGTCCTGCCTTTTGTTGTCGAAAGGGGCGCATCAATATATTTATACCAAAAGTGCCCGATGAACTTCGACATTTGTTCACCAGTCAAACAGATAGTAATGCAAAGTATTTCAGAAAGCACATAAGATACTTCAATTTGCACTTCTCTTTCACCAGTTTTGGTGTTTCAGTTGATCGTCAATTGGCCACAGCAAGAGGTACAGGTGTTTATACGTTTAAAGCACAAGGTCAGATATACCACAAGTTGGATCCGCTCATGCCTGGTGGTAAAGGACCACGGCATATGCAGTTGTATTTTTATGACACAGACAATTCTATACCTCATAGGATTAAGAGGTCTCCCCATCTTGATGCTGAGTTGATTAGAAAAATATTGATAATTCTACAAAACAATCCATATGTGCAAACATTCAGGAGTCTAGGCACTCTGCCAAACTTGCAAGCCTACACAATCGCTCTCAATACGAAGATATCTGTTGATCAAAGGAGATACAATGCACCTACAATGGGACAGGTTGCTGCCATATGGATGGATGGAAATGATCCCCAACATAGATTTGACAAGAGCATAATAATATATGGTCACGAGGACCGTCCGCATTATATTAGGGCTTATCATGGCTGCTATGATCCTTTAGCTTATCCTTTGTTATACCCTAATGGTGAAACTGGTTGGGAGGATAAAATGATATTGTACCAAGAACCACCTGTGTCCAAGCCTAAGAGGAAATATACAAAACGTAAACGACAAGGTTCATTTGCTATTACATATTTTATATTGATCTATATATAATTGCAAATTTTATTTATTGATATCAATATTTTTTGGATGATTATTATTTAAACTATTTAAATTGTAGATGACCATATAGTTGATATAAACGATGCTATGCTGGATGAGGTACCTGATGGTCAAGGTATATGATGTTACAATTTGCATAGTCATTAGAAATTATTGTATGTGTAATTTGTTGTTGGCTAAGAGAATTATTGATTGTTAGGAGACGCTGATAATAACGATACTAATGATGGAAACGATGAGGATACTGAAGCTCAAGGTATGACTTCTATTTTCAAATAAAGAATTATATACAAAATAAATACACAGTATCCCTTGATGGAACACTGTTTACCAAACTAAATAAAAGTAAAAATGCTTCTGACGACAGATAAAGAATCTCGACGTTTTGTCAGCGCAAGAGAATACTTATGTTTTAGGCTACAGATGCGTGAAGGGGAATTTAACATCTTCTTTTGTGGTGGTCGTCTTTTCCAACAATGGGCTGTCGACATATATGTGAAAGTTGAGTCAATGCGCTTAGACTGGTACCCTAAACCGGATAATCAAGATCTCATCCGTGCTGACCTTTACCAGGTGAGGACATTTTTAATAATCATAAAATAGGTGCATTTCACACTTTATTAAATTATCATCTATTGATATTTCTTTCACTCTAGGGTCTAATCGACACACTCGCTGCTGGAGTGACCCGTGCTTCAGAGGCAGGAAAAAGAATTGTCTTATCCAAAGATTTCCATGGAAGTGATAGAGATGTTCATGCGAGATTTATGGATGCAATGACTTTAGTGACTAGGTTTGGTAAGCCAGATTTTTTTAATAACAATGACATGCAACCCTTATTGGGATGAAATAATGGCAGAGTTATTGCCTGGGCAAACCCCTCAAGATCGTCCTGATGTGGTGACGAGGGTGTATAGGGCCAAATTACTAAACCTGCATCATGATTTGATTAAAAAAGGAGTCCTTGGCAAGGTCGCGGCATATTGTCATGTAAGAGTTTCAGAAGAGAGGCCTACCACATGAACACTTCCTTTTGATTATGGAGCCAGATGATAAGTTGAGGAGTCCAGATGACTATGACAGATTTATATCAGCAGAGCTACCTAACCCAATGAAATACCCCGTGTTGCATAGGTTGGTTTGCAAGCATATGATGCATGGTCCTTGTGGTACATTGAATCGAAACTGCCCATGCATGGTAGATGGAGAATGTTGTTTTCAGTATCCTCGTCAATTTTGTGAAACCACCCAACAAGGAAAGGACTCATATCCGATTTATAGGAGAAGGGATGATGGTCAAAGTGTGAAAGTAAGGGGCGAAAAATTAGATAACAGATGGGTTGTTCCATATAACCCAACGCTCCTGATGAAGTATAAGTGCCATATTAATGTTGAGGTTTGCTGCAGTATTCAGTCTGTTAAGTACATATATAAAGGTCATGATTGTGTATTGTTGATCCTTCAAATAGTGATGCACAAAAAATTGATGAGATTAAGCAGTATAGGAATGCAAGATGTATAACCGCTATAGAGGCGATGTACAGGTTGTATGGCTTTCCTTTGTATTCTATGTCACCACCTGTACTGCAAATGCAAGTGCACCTACCAGGTATGCATATGGTCTCATACAAATCTAGAGATGATCTAAATAAGGTTGTCCAAAGTGAAAGGGCGAAGAGGTCCATGCTTACAAAGTATTTCAGGACAAACATGGAAAATCCTGCAGCTCGGAAATACTTATACACCCTGTTTTTAGGACGTCCGATTAATCGCGATTAATCGCGACTAATCGTCCTAGACGGTTTTAGAAACTCGACCAGGGCCTCCGAATAGGCCAGACCATCCAGGAAACTAGTCGTCCGATTAATCGTTGTCCAGCCGCGATTAATCGCCCGTCCAAGCTGTGCTAGTCGTCCAGCCCGTCCAGCCTGAGAGTGGGCTGTATCTGAGAGCTGGGCCTATTTTATATTTTGGCCCAAGCCCATTAGGGTTTCCCTTTCCTACCCCCTCACTCCCTCAGCCTCTCACTCACACGGCAGACACACTCACTCTTCAGTCTTCTAGTCTCTCACCTCTCCCAGTCCAGCAGCAGCCCTCCCTCTCCCTTCCAGCTGCTCCTCCCCCTTCCAGCTGCCCTCCCTTGGTTCCCAGCTGCCCTCCCTCTTCCAGCTGCCCTCCCTCTCTTCCTTGTGGTTGCTGCAGTGCTACAGGCACGCAGGCCTGTAGATCCAGCAGGTGCAGAACTGCAGATCCAACTGTGCAAGGGAGGAAGACTGCACGAAGAATATGAGCTCCTCCTCCTCAGGTCAGTCATCACCTCCTCGTTCAATCTTGGTGCTTTGAAGCTTGAAGCTCTGTTTCTCTGTGTAGATCTAGATCGACAGAGGCAATGTGCAGTGGAAGATGATAGTGACCATGATGCTGATGCAAGAAATGAAGACCAAGAAGATCAAGATGCATCTGATCCTGTGGCACCAATGGAGGAGGATGAAGACCCCCATGGATGTGCAACAGATGGAGATGGAGGAGGCTTTTGTGTAGATGGCACTCTACTTGAGTAGTTCTTTAGATCATTGGCTGTTTTGCCTATTTATGTACTGGACTTGATGTATGCACTATTGCACTATGCACTATGGCAATGGCAGTGTGGCACTATGCCCACTAGCCACTATGCACTATGCAGTTCTGGACTGGTTTAAATTGTGTGCTTTACTGTTTTAATTTCCTTTGTTGATCACTTGATTGCCTTTCACCTGATTGCCTTTCACCATATTTCCTTGCTAATGTGCTTTATTTTTCTATAATTTCAGTTTGTCAGCAGCAGCCAGCAAGACAAGAAAGGGCTCTGCAGCAGCCAGGTAAGTGGCCAACTGACCTATCTAGAGCCCAGAACATGTAGTATATTAGTGTGTGTATATTAGTTTGAGTAACTATATAATATATATGGTATATCAGTTCCCCATATATAGGGGACGACCAGGGGACTCGTCCAGGGTCGATTAATCGTCCAGGACGACGACTAATCGTCCTGGACGTTCTGGACGGTCCCCAGGCGTCCAGACTCGACCAGCCGTCCTGAAAACACTGCTTATACAGGGAGTTCCCAGAATACTTCATTTGGAAGAAGTCTCATAAACGCTGGGAGCCTAGAAAACAACGCACACAGATTGGCAGGCTCGTGTATGCTCACCCTGCTGAAGGTGAAAGATACTACCTACGGGTGCTATTAAACCATGTGAGGGGTGCAACCTCATTTGAGGATCTTAGAACTTGGCATGGTACTACATATCCTACGTTTAGACAGGCTTGTGAGGCCATGGGCTTTGTGGAGACCGATGAGACATTAGATGCATGCTTGACTGAATCTAAAGTATTCAAAATGCCTTGTGCTTAGGAGGTTATTTGCAACGATTATGGTCTTTTGTGAGTGTGCCAATGTTCGTAGCCTCTGGGATAAGCATTTTGAGTCAATGGCCGAGGATTGCCGTCGGTCCCATGGGAACTCTGGCTTGGTTGAGCAAATGGTGCTTAGAGACATCTCGAATCATGTTGCTTCAATGGGAAGAGGTATTAAAAGCTATGGCCTTCCAGAACTGGACGAATCAAGTGAGGTAGTTCACTTTAATTAGTGATATTATATAACCTCTACTATTATTGCTTCATGTTCATGTTACTTTGTCCATTTTATACACATAATGAAAACATGTGCCTTATTTGTCTTTGAAATTTATAGATGATTTATCAAGGGACTATTATAGAGAGCTTACAGAGGAACTAAAGGCTGGTTTTGACAAAGATCACCTAAAGATTATTGATACACTGAATGTGAAGCAACGAGCTGCTTTTGATGAGATACTAGATCATGTGCTCAATAAACGAAGCCGTGTATTCTTTATTGATGGTCCTGGAGGCACAGGAAAGACATATCTATATATGGCTTTATTGGCTAAAGTGAGATCAATGAATCTTATTGCAATTGCTACCGCAACATCTGGTATAGCAGCATCTATTATGCCCGGTGGTCGCACTGCCCACTCAAGATTCAAGATTCCTATCAAAATAGATGCTAATACCATGTGTAGCTTTTCAAAACAGAGTGGAACTGCTATGTTGCTTCGCAGGGCTGCTCTAATAACATGGGACGAAGTTGCAATGACAAAGAGACAAGCGGTATTAACACTTGATAGAACATTGCAAGATATAATGGGCTGCAATCAACCTTTTGGTGGTAAGGTCATGTTGTTTGGAGGTGACTTCAGGCATGTTCTTCCTGTAGTGACACGAGGAACAAGAGCCCAGATCACAGATGCTACTTTGCTGAGATCATATATATGGTATAATGTACGGAGCATTTGGCTCACCCAGAATATGCGGGCTCAAAAAGACACATGGTTCTTGGAATACCTATTAAGAATTGGAAATGGCACGGAAACATTTGGCGATGATTATGTTCAACTGCCTAATGATATTCTGATTACATGCAACGATGAAGATTTTGCAAAGAATTCCTTAAAAAATAAAATGACAAATTTAGAAGATGCTTCCATTAACATTAACATTCTTATCGATAGGGTATTTCCGAATCTACGAGCGAATTGCAACTCTACAGATTATATGAGCGAGCGAGCAATTCTTTCTACAAGGAACGAGCACGTCGATGCAGTGAACAAGTTAATGATTGAAAAGTTTCCCGGAGATGAGAAGGTATACTATAGTTTTGATTCGGTCGATGATGATTCAAGAAATAATTACCCTATTGATTTCCTTAATACTATTACACCAAATGGGTTGCCTCCTCATGAGCTCAAAGTCAAAAAGAATTGCCCGGTTATCTTGCTACATAACCTAGATCCTCACAACGGACTTTGCAATGGGACAAGGCTAATCGTCAGAGAATTTCAAAACAACTCAATCGACGCTGAAATTGTTAATGGGCAGCATGCTGGAACTAGAGTGTTCATACCAAGAATTCCTATGTCTCCTTCTGAGGACCTTACGTTGCCCTTCAAATTTAAGCGGAAGCAACTTCCGATCAGGTTGAGTTTCGCAATGACAATAAATAAAGCCCAAGGTCAAACCATACCTAATGTAGGTATTTACTTACCCGAACCAGTATCTCTCATGGCCAACTATACGTAGCGTTGTCACGGGGTGTTTCACGCAAAAGTACGTGGGTGTTGGCAAAAACAAAGCTATTGACCCCACTGGAAGGAGGACAAAAAACATTGTACACAGATGTTCTGGAGCTATGATATAGAATATTCAAAAAATATTTTATTCTCGATACAAGTCCATTTATATGATACAAGCAAAAGCATGTATATTCAGGATTTAATTTTTTAAAACAATGGATTGTATTCAAAAAGAAAATCCGCCCATGCCAATATATCCAAAACAGAGGAAATAACAAATGCAAGATTCAGAGTCGATTCATCGTGAATAAAAAACATTGTTTACCTGTCGCAACGATTAGAGACTTGAAGCTGCTGATTGAGGGACGGCTGATTGACCTGTGCCAACCGGTGTAGAGGCAGCAGCAGGGGATGCTCCCGTGCTTGCACATACACTCTCACTTCCAGTACCAGTAGGCATCCTAAATCCAACATATTCAAAGAAAAAAAAAACCCAACAATCGTGAGCCTGACATTGTAGAAGCTTATGAAATCGAAACCCTACTGGGCTAAGTTGAGTTGGAGCGGAGGAGAAGAGAGGCGATACCTGATCTGCGACTGCGAGGGGCGGAGATGGAGCAGCGGAGGTCAGGAGGGGACAGCCAGCGGCGAGGGGCGGAGATGGAGCAGCGGAGTTCCGGAGGGGACAGCTGGCGGCAAGACCTCGCGAGTCGCGAGCGTGTGCGTGACGCCGTGACTGCTGCGCCTGCGTAGGGTTAGGGGGTGTTCAGTTCTTCTAAAATTTATGTCACATCAAATATCAAATATTTAAAAACTAATAAAAAACATTAAATATAGATTAATTATAAAACTAATTATATAGATGCAGACTAATTTGTAAGACGATTTTTTTAAGTCTAATTAATCTATAATTAGCACATATTTATTATAGCACCACGTTGTCAAATCATTGACTAATTATGTTTAAAAGATTCGTCTCGCAAATTAGTCGTAAGTGGTGTAATTAGTTTCATAATTAGTCTATATTTAATACTCCATACATGTGTCCAAATATTCGATGTAACATGAATTTTAGGAGATACTGTAATAACCAAATAAGCTTTAGACAGGGAGACTGACGTCGGCTTAGTGGGCTACAGGCTACAACACAGCTGGTCGTGTTCGCTTGCTGAATTCTGGAGGAATCTGGATGGTTTGGAGGAATGCTGGATGAATTTGTGAGAGAAAAACACTGTTCCGGATGAAAAAATAAACGGATCAAGCTGGGTTTAAGGGCACGTGAACGGGGCCAGTATCCGTGTGGGATATATCCAATTTTTTCACGGTTTATCCGTGTTCGTCGGATATCGACTATATTACATTCGTATTCGACATCCACATAAAGTATCCGCTTCACCCTGACTAAATTTTAGTCATTTTACCTGCTAAACTGTCTAATAAACCGATTGAAAAGGAACTAAAGTAGTTTAGTTATATTATTACTCCAAGAGGTGCTAAAGTGGGCTAAAGTGCCCAGTAGACAGGGGCTGTCTCTCATTATTGCCAGTCCCCCACCCTGATTTGTACATTCATTAGGAGAGTTTGGTATTTGTTGAAATGTTTTAATGGTCTTTAGTCACTAGAACCAAATAAAAGTGACTAAAGTTTAGTCATTGATTTTAGTAGCTAAATTTTAGTTATGAGAAATCAAACAAGGCTTCAGTATCCGTATCTGAAAAAAAAATCCGGATATCAGCATAATTATCCAATTAAGGTAGTATTATTAGTCTCAAAAGCAAGAGATAATTAGTTCATAATTTAATATTCATATATAATTTAGACAATATATGGTATCCGCTTCACCCTGACTAAATTTTAGTCATTTTACCTGCTAAACTGTCTAATAAACCGATTGAAAAGGAACTAAAGTAGTTTAGTTATATTATTACTCCAAGAGGTGCTAAAGTGGGCTAAAGTGCCCAGTAGACAGGGGCTGTCTCTCATTATTGCCAGTCCCCCACCCTGATTTGTACATTCATTAGGAGAGTTTGGTATTTGTTGAAATGTTTTAATGGTCTTTAGTCACTAGAACCAAATAAAAGTGACTAAAGTTTAGTCATTGATTTTAGTAGCTAAATTTTAGTTATGAGAAATCAAACAAGGCTTCAGTATCCGTATCTGAAAAAAAAATCCGGATATCAGCATAATTATCCAATTAAGGTAGTATTATTAGTCTCAAAAGCAAGAGATAATTAGTTCATAATTTAATATTCATATATAATTTAGACAATATATGATTAATTGAAATAATAAATACGTGCGTATCACACGTGCATATTTTTGCTACAATATATTTAAGTATTAGCAAAAGCTATCTAAAAAATCAAAACATCTTATAATTTGAAAGAAAATGAGTAGTTTGTAATAAATTCAAACAAATGTCAAAGTGCTACACCACCCGGCTTATAGGGAGTAGTTTGTACTCGTATATGGGCCGGCCCTAAATTCCGGTTGCAGCCCAACATAGCTAGTTTTCGCTCAAGGTTATGGTCGTATCGCCTGATCGCCGCCGGCGGGCGGGTAATAATCTCAGCGCAATTGAGAGAGAGGATTTTTCTGCTCGTCCTCGCACTGTTGCCCTATAAGCCCCTAATCAGAATCAAACGGTCCAAACCCCAAACCCCTCCTCGGCTACACATGGGGAACGCGCGGCGCCCAGCCGCCGACTCGCCGGCGGCGTCGGACCGGGACGTAGGATTCGCGAAGCTGCAGGGCGAGTGCTTCGAGTACTACATGCAGACCTACTCCATCGTCCTTGGTCGCCATAGCTGCCGCAGCAGCAAGGGTCCCGCCGCCCCGCCGCCGGAGGCCGACGACGGCGTCGACGTGGACCTCGGCGCCCTCGGCGGAGGCACGAACGTCTCCCGCCGCCATGCGCGCATCTTCTACGACTTCCCGCGCCGCCGGTTCGCGCTCGAGGTGCTTGGCAAGAACGGCTGCCTCGTCGAGGGCGTGCACCACGTCCCCGGGTCCGCCCCCGTCAAGCTCGACTCCCAGGACCTCCTCCAGATGGGGGACGCCAAGTTCTACTTCCTCCTCCCCTCCCGCTCCGTCTTCGACGCCGGCATCCCGCGCCGTGCCCCCGCCGTCCAGCGCGCGATCCCGCCGCCTCCGTCTGATGACGACGAGGATGAGGATGAACAGGGAGAGGCCGTGGCAGTGGCAGCGGCAAAGCGTCGGAGGGATGGGGATAACGGTACTGAATTCTTGCATTTCTTGATCTCTGTTGGATTTGAAGAATTGCTACTTGTCCGATTGTACATTGCATTTGCTCTTTGGGAATTGGGATTACATTATCAAGTTCATTTGATTGGTGAAATACTGAAATGATAGTTGCTGCTTGTCTGATTGTACATTGAGTTTGTTTTTTTGTGAATTGGCATTATCAAGTTCATGTGATTGGTGATGAGGCCATACTTCATGCTTATGCTGTAATTTTTTCTGTATATTCCAATGAAATGGGTGATACATCATGCAGTGAATTTGGTGGTAATAGAGTTTCATTTATTTATTGTCTTTACATTGTTATGTATTGTTCGCTTCTGGTTTCTTCATGATTGCTGGGTTTGAGTTGTTGCGCTTATGCTTGCCAATTGGATGAGAGTGGATCGCATAGTGATAGTGTTATATCTTTTTCATTGAATGGGTGGCAACCATAAGTTTCATTGTTGAGATGATGCTCTTGTCCTGATGGATGTGCAAGAGGCATACGCGAGCGCCGGGGGGGGGGGGGGGGGGGGGGGGGGGGGGGCGGGGGCGACATTGGTTTGTGCTGCAAAAGATTGTAGGAGGTGACTAGCGTTATTTGCATCTTTTGATGCTAGTGAAATTACTGTTCCTGCCAGCTCAAGGATTTGGAGTTCTTTGTTGTTTTCAAACTTTACACACCTTATGTTATTGCAAACTTAATGGTGACAGCAATGTAGTATGTATTTTGGGGCATGTTCAGATCTTTCTGTCACTCCACTTTGTGTATCGTATTACCCAACATTGCCAGTATCTTTGGATCGCCAATGTTTTTTCTTTGCAAGTCTTCTTTAACAGCCTATTGTAGTAATGCCACATTATGACAGTTATTGCAGTCAAGAAAAATACATTAGATATATGAAATCAAAATCAAATATGATTTCTTCCCTCAAGCTAGACAAAATATGATCTTCAGTAACTTTAGGATTCTTAATGTAATGGCAGGAAAATATATTTCTTTGATTTCCTAGCTCTATACTTCTGTTGCATGCTTTTCTAGACATACCATGTCCTTAGGCCTTACACAATAAGGGATGTAAGTTCGCAGGACTAGGTTTTTTTTGGCATTCCAGTAAACCTGTATATGATTCTTAGGTTTTCTGTTTGTCTACTAAGAGCAGTTGCCAAAACTCTTCTTCCTTTTTTAGGTTTCCTAACTTATCTATAACTCTTTGTTGATCATAGTTACGTGGTGAATGTTGTCTGTATTTCTGGTCTGCTGACAGGATAGCAAGTTGCCTTCTTAATGCATCTGCTTCTTAGATCCTAATTCCTGAACATGTACTGTCAAGGGCCTCAAACCCTAGGATAGCATGACCCCGACTACGTAACTCGTAGTCGCGATCCGTCTTCTCCGGCGAGGTTTACCCCTCCGCCGCAGGCTTTGGTTGAACGAGAGCGAGAGAGGAGTTTAGGGATAATTCCTTGCTTAATTCTTAACTTCTTGTTGCTGGATACATATAGCCATGAGGCCAACCAAAAGGGAAACTAATCACTCCTTGATTCTAGGGATTTAACAACTAACTGCCCTACTTCCCATCTAGCCAAGGCTCGCTGGAACAGCCTGGTCCGCGCGGGCCGCGCGTTCCTCGGCGCGGCGTGCGTCGCGGTTGCGCCGGCGCCTGACATAGCCTTGGCCCCACATGACATCTCTCCCCCCCTCGAGATCTAGCTCGTCCTCGAGCTGAAATGCTGGATAAGTGGTGCGAAACTCGTCGAGGTCCTCCCAGGTCGCTGATGATGCCGGCTCGCCGCGCCAGTAGACCAGCACCTGACGAACTCCACGGGCCAAACGAGTCTGAGTCACGCGGTCTGGCGCAGGGACGACCGAGCCATGCTTGATGTCAGGCAAGGGTGGGGGAGTCGTCGGCGGTGTTCCGATGAACTTCTTGAGGGTGCCCACGTGGAACACGTCGTGAATGCGAGCCTGCGGGGGTAGCTCCAGACGCACCGCGACATCGTTGATGAGCTGGACGACGCGGTACGGACCGAGGAAGCGGGCCTTCAGCTTGCCCGTCGGTGCTTGAGGCAGGGACGACGCGGCACGCTGGCGGATGCGAAGGAGGGCCCAATCCCCGACGGAGTAAGACACCTGCCGATGATGCTTGTCGTAGTGCAGCTTCTGGACCGCCTGTGCTTGCTCCAAACGATGGCGTACGTCAGCGAGGAAGGCGTCGCGCTCCTCCATGTCCCGGGCAACAGCGGCGACCCGAGTCTCGCCGGGCTCGTACGAGCGGATGGTGGGCGGGTCGCGGCCGTACACCACGCGGAACGGTGTCTCCCGAAGGGATGACTGGAAGGCCGTGTTGTAGACGTACTCGGCCCACGGCAGCCACCGGAGCCATTGGCGGGGCCGATCTCCGGTGAAGCAGCGCAAGTACATGACAATAACCCTGTTCGCCGCCTCGGTCTGGCCATCCGACTGTGGGTGGAAGGCGGAGGACATGTGCAGCTTGGTCCCCATCAGGCGCATGAGCTCGCGCCAAAACGTGGAGGTAAACACCGGGTCACGGTCGGAGACCATGGACTGCGGCATGCCGTGTAGGCGGACGATGTCGGCGAAGAATGCTTGGGCCACGGACTCGGCGGTGTACGGGTGGGCGAGGGCGATGAAGTGGCAGTACTTGCTGAAGCGGTCGACGACTGAGAGGATGACGGACTTGCCGTTGACCCGGGGAAGGGCTTCGATGAAGTCGAGACCGATGTCCGCCCATACGACGGTGGGAACGGGCAAGGGCATGAGAAGTCCCGCCGGGTTGAGGTGCTCCGACTTGTAGCGTTGGCACGTGACGCACTCCCGCACGAAATCCTGCACAACACGACGCATGTTGGGAAAATGAAAGTCACGGCGAAGTCGGTGCAGGGTGCGCTGAACGCCCTCGTGGCCATCGTTATGGACCGCCGCGACGATCTCCAGGAGCAAGGACGATGCGGGCGGTATGTACAGGCGCCCGTCGTACAGCACCATGTCATCGGCCACCGTCCAAGGCGCGGCGCGCGTGCCGGCCCGTACGTCGTCGTGGATGGCGACCAAGGCAGGGTCGACGGCCTGAGCGTGGCGAAGACGGCCGATGAAGTCGAAGCGCGGTGCCGAGACTGCGCGGAGGCCGCCCATGCTGTCCTCCTCAGCATCGCGACGGGAGAGGGCGTCCGCCACAGTGTTGGTTGCCCCGGACTTGTACTCGACGGTGAAGTCAAAGCCAAGTAGCTTGCCGACCCAGTGGTGCTGCGGTATGGTGGCGAGACGCTGGTCCAGCAGGAACTTGAGGCTGTGGTGGTCCGTCTTAACGAGGAAGCGGCGGCCCCACAGATATGGCCTCCAGTGCCGCACCGCGAGCACGAGACCGATGAGCTCCCGCTCATACGCCGCGAGGGAGCTGTGCCTGGGCGCGACGGGCCGGCTGAAGAATGCGACCGGGTGGCCCTCCTGGAGCAGGACGGCGCCAAAGCCGTGTGTGGACGCGTCACACTCGACGACGAAGGACTTGGTGAAGTCCGGCAAGGTCAGTACCGGTGCCGAAGTCACGGCCCCTTTGAGGGCGCCGAATGCTGCCTCCGCATCAGGGTTCCACGCGAACCCTTCCTTCTTGAGGAGCGCCGTGAGGGGCGCCGCAATGGCCCCGTAGTTGTGGACGAACTTCCTGTAGTAGCCTGCCAAGCCGAGGAAGCCTCGCACCGCTCGAGCCGATCTGGGACGGGGCCAGTCGTGGATGGCCTGGACCTTGGCGGGGTCCATGGCGACACCGGCCGCGGAGATGGTGTGGCCCAGGTAGGCGACGGAGGCCACCCCAAAGGAGCACTTGGACCGTTTCACGAACAGGCGGTGCTGGCGCAGTAGTGTGAGGATGATGCGAAGGTGCCGGAGGTGATCTGCCCATGTGGTGCTGTAGATCAAAATGTCATCAAAGAACACGAGTACAAACCGCCGGAGGTAGGCCCGGAGGATGTCGTTCATCAGTGCCTGGAATGTTGCCGGGGCGTTGCAAAGCCCGAAGGGCATCACCAGGAACTCGTAGAGGCCATCGTGGGTGCGGAATGCCGTCTTGTGGATGTCCTCCGGCCGCATCCGCACTTGATGGTACCCCGAACGCAAGTCCAGCTTGGTGAAGAAGCGCGCGCCGTGGAGCTCGTCGAGGAGTTCGTCGACGACGGGGATCGGGAAGGAGTCCTTGACAGTGAGAGCGTTGAGGGCGCGGTAGTCGACGCAGAACCGCCACGAGCCGTCGGCCTTCTTGACGAGGAGGACCGGTGAGGAGAAGGGCGAGTCGCTGCGTCGGACGACGCCCTGCTCGATCATCGCGGCGCACTGGCGTTCCAATTCGTCCTTGTGGGCCGCCGGGTACCGGTACGGGCGAACTGCCACGGGAGCGGAGCCTGGCTTGAGGACGATCGCGTGGTCGCGGGTGCGCTGGGGTGGAAGGCCGGTCGGTTCGGTGAAGATGTCCCTGTAGGCGGTCAGGAGCTCGTCCAGGAGTGTCCCACTGGCCGCGGCGATGGTGCGCAGGCGCGCGGCGGAGGCCGAGGGCACGCCCGACCAGCAGACGGAGCGCCCTTGATGCTGGAACGACATGGATCTTGTGGCGAAGTCCCAGACGATAGGTCTTAAAGGTTGTCAAGGGCCTCAAACCCTAGGATAGCACGACCCCGACTACGTAACTCGTAGTCGCGATCCGTCTTCTCCGGCGAGGTTTACCCCTCCGCCGCAGGCTTTGGTTGAACGAGAGCGAGAGAGGAGTTTAGGGATAATTCCTTGCTTAATTCTTAACTTCTTGTTGCTGGATACATATAGCCATGAGGCCAACCAAAAGGGAAACTAATCACTCCTTGATTCTAGGGATTTAACAACTAACCGCCCTACTTCCCATCTAGCCAAGGCTCGCTGGAACAGCCTGGTCCGCGCGGGCCGCGCGTTCCTCGGCGCGGCGTGCGTCGCGGTTGCGCCGGCGCCTGACATAGCCTTGGCCCCACATGACATGTACAAATCTGATTTTTTTTTAACAATAATTTTGGACGGTGCTGTTGGTGGGGCTAATGTCTACATAGCTAATTCATACATTTCTCACCATCTTTTTATTTGAAATAGTATCTGAATCGAGAGCTATGTTTGATCTGGAAGATTGAAACATTGTAAGGATGTAAGCACAGATAGCTTTCTGTTGCCTGCAGTGTAAAACATTTCATTATAGATTGTTTAGAGCATCAGTGCATACTAAGTATCATGAAATGGCTAGTTTCTATTACTTTAGATATTGCATTATTAATACTTTAGAAGGGCAGGCCTGGTGCAGTGGTGAGAGCTGTCTTACTGAGTCACCAGGTCGCGGGTTCTAAGCAGCCTCTCCGTAGATTTTGCGGGGGGAAGGCTTGCCTCGTTTTTTCCCTTCCCCAGACCCCACTCATGTGGGAGCCTCCGGCACTGGGTCTGCCCTTTTTTTATTGCATTATTAATACTTTACTACTTGGTTCATCACTTTTAGTAGAATTTCGGGCTTTTCCCATGGAACCTGTGTGCACTCATATTTTTCATATATATATATATAATCTTCCATAGTGTTGTCAAAATAATTTGATCATGTTGAAGACAAATAACTGTTTTATTCTGCTGCAGGATCAAAATCTTACAGGGAAGCAGATGATCAACTTTTGCTTCAGTTGGAAGAGAAAGATGCTATCTCATCTGCTGCTACTATCTTGTCTGATCTCTGTGGACCTCAGGAATGGATTTCTATGAACAAGCTTCATGAAGTGGTAAGGAAGTTTTTTTTTCTCATGGAGAAGTATCAGTAGATGCTATTTCTTTGCTGTCCCCCTTGTTTTAGCTAAAATCTTATTCTTATGGATGCTGCCATTCCCTGTACCTTTGCATTATGATAGCCTGAGCGTAACCCTTACCCCTCTACTGTCCTCCCTTTGACGAAATGAATTATGGTGCCCACATACACTCCTTTTCGTGTCTATGGCTATGCTAAGGGTATCTATAGGTTATAGAATTCCAGTAAAAAAGAACCTTGCATAGGTTGATCTAAGCTCCTTGTTCAGTAAGGATTGACCTCATGATCCAAGTAGAGTTAAAATCTAATCTGCTGTTACAAGTTTGTTTGTATAACAATCATGGAGTACCAGATAGTTTTACTACCACTTGCAGCTGGGACAGCTTGAAGCAGGCTTGCGCTGTCAGACGTTAGTTGTGTGGCAATATCACCCCCCCCCCCCCCCCCCCCCCCTTTCTGCCCCTTCAGAATTCAGATATGTCTGCTCGAACATCTGTATTTCAGTTCGCTGATAGTGGAAATGGCCCGATTTTGGTTTCGAAAAAAAAGATAGTACTCCCTCTGTTCCAAATTATAGCTGACTTTAACTTGCAGTAAGTCAAACTTCTCTAACTTTTACAACATCGGGTTAGTTTCATTAAATTCTCTATGAAATATGTCATGATAGTGCATTTATTTGAACTTGTAGATGTTAGTATATACTTTTCTAATAACTAAGTCAAAGTTAGAGAAGTTTGACTTGGGACAAAGCCAAAGTGAACTATGATTTGGAGTGGAGGCAATATTTCTGTAGAATAAGCTTCTCAGTTTTTTTTTTTTTTTTAGCAGCCTAAGGTTTTGCTTGAGCAAGTTGGATCCTAGCTTTTGCAATGCTATCTGATAAATACATGTTTTTTCTAATATATACATTTTACTGGTAATTTCCACTGTGCTTAATGTTTTTTAAACAAGACACAGAACTACTGAAACTGGACATAGTCAGTCACCTTTCTACTAGTTGTAGGCTGAAAGCTTCCATACAATGGTATATGGGTTAGTAGTATTTCGAAATTTGAACCATGCAAATTCTGTTCTACCAAATCCAAATGGGGTTCATTAAAAAAAAGAAAAAAACAAACCATATGTGGTCTTTTTTTAATCAAAATGTGGTGGTTGTAATCTTCTAGAAGCCGGTAGTTGCCACTTTATTTTTCCAGTACTAATAGGTCTGGGCACAACCAGTGTCTCATGATCAAGGACCATTTGGTGCCCTGCTCTGTTTCCTATTCTGTGCTTGACAGTTTCTTGTTTGCAATTATTGTTTACTTCCTGTGGCTTATGTCCTAATCAGATGTCGTGTAGTTTGCTCTATTTTACATTTCCTTCATGTTTATTATATCCTTCTGTTTATTTCTAACAAATCTTTCTGTTGTATTAGATGTTTGATAAGTACGGCAATATGTGGCACCACAGCAGGGTGCGAAAATATCTGACATCTGAAGACTTTCCGGAGACTGAAACTGATGGTAGACCATGGCATGGACTTGCATTGCTGCTAAGAAAGTACCCTGAGCATTTTGTGATCAACATTAGGAAAGGTGGGGGTTTGAGCACCGAGTTTGTCTCTTTGGTCTCACTACAATCTTGATAATTTCTCAAACACTCCTCCAAGGGTGGTGTTGTATAGCTTGGAGTATTCTTTTGCTACCTTTGTAAAAAAATAGTTAGAGGTTTAAAGGATTTGAGCTTTTTATTTTCCTTTTGTTTGCATTTTGGTTGATACATCGGTTGTGGAGAATATTCCCCCAGCAAATTGACAAAACACAGAGTTTAATGATTATTGATTTAGCCATGCTATATTTCGTGATCTGGTGCCATGCTACTTTGGTGGCCAACTTGTTGATGGGTTTGTGTGATGCCCAGGGCTATGGATGAAAATGGTACGGATATTTTCCGACCGTATTCGAAACCGAATCCGTTTAGAGGGGTTAAGATCTGTCCGTATTCGAGTCCGGATATCCATCATCTGATACTGTATCTGAATACTCAAATCGCATATTTATGATGTTGATATCCAATCGTATTCTATCCGACATAGTTGACACTATCCGTATTCGAATCCGAATCCGGACAAAAATATGAAAACAAATGTAATATCGGTGATATCCGTCCGTATCCGATCCGTTTTCATCTACTCCCTCTGTCCAACGCTGTACGGTGTATTTTACATTGAAAAAGAATTCCAATCAAATTGTAGCCAACGTTATCAATATATTCGAATAATTTTAGATTTTGTAGCAACTGGCACTAAAATTGAATGAAAATATGCAATTAAAAATCCTAAAATTGAACGAATCTTAGAAAAATTATATTAGTTCAGAATGCAATTAAAAATTCTAAAATATGAAGCAATCTAAAAATAATTGAAATTTTGTTTCGGTTTAGAAAAATATGAGACCCATTTCAGATTTTTTTTTTCTAAAATCGTGTGGTATGTCTCTTCCGAGCTGGGCACCATGATATGGAGCATGATTCTAAAAAAACACGTGAACACTGTCAATGTGTTCCCGCTTGATCATGTGATCGAGGTGTGCAAGATCCACGATGTCGTGGGGCAAGCAATGCACCTAGCTCACCTGCAACATCGGTCTTGGTGAGGTCAAGGGTCGTGTGGCATGACAGCTCGTGCAGAAAGTGTATGTACGGCCTGTTCGCTTGGTCGTAAACGATCGTAAATTTTTAGCCAGACCAGTATTTTTTCTCACACCAAACCAGCCCGCAGTAATAATCTACGATCGTATACGATCGTTTCAGCCCCAACCGAACAGGCTGGTAGTGTTTGGTTGCGAGACACGGTGATGAGATGTAACCGTCTCAGTTTTCAGGACGGGACGGTCCTGTTTTGTGTTTGGTTGATGGAGGACTATTCTATTTTTATTTGGTTAGGAGAGATATCTAAAAGTGGGATAAAAAACCTGACTAGTGAGGTCCACTTGTCATTCTATCTTTTTTCTTTCTTTCGTCGTCTTCCATCCGCTCACACATGGCTGCTTGATTTTATGTGCTCGATTTCCTCGCGCTAGAGCCAGGACTACGCTTGCAGCTCGCATGGCCGCGCGCCGGTGCCGGGGCCGGCGCTCACCCTCACGACCACGCACTGGGCCGGTGCTGGTGCAGCGCTGCCGCCGCCCGCCGTGGACGCGCCCTCCTGGTGGCCCTCCGCCACGTGGGCTATTGGATCGAGGGAGAGCGCTGCTTTTTTTTCGTACGGAGCGCACTCGAGCAGTTCCGGAAATGAGCGGTTGGGGGCAGGGGTGACTCTGTCCGTTGAGGTCACGTTTGGAACGTAGGAATTGAAAATATAGGAATAGGAAAAAAATACATAAATGAGATGAATATGTAGTGGTATAATGGAGGAAAGGAAAAACGTAGAAAATAACTAAGAATGAGCGTTTGGAACGTAGGAATACATAGCACAAGAATCATAAGACTTTGAATGCTATAGTTATTATTAGTGCTTAATGAAATGATAATATATACTGTATTAGCTGCTCGATTCTCTCTTATTTGATTTTCCTCGGGCAAGCGCGAAGGAAAGTGAAACCAGAGGTAAGAGCAGATGGTTTTTTCCGGTGAAACCGTGCTGTTGCTACAGGCTTCCGGAGAAAAGGGTCCGCTCGTTTCCTTCGTTCCAAACGGTCTCCTCGTCTTCCTTTCCTCTGTTTTCGTTTTCTTCATTTTTCCTACGAAAAATCTTTGTTCCAAACAGACCCTGAAACAGGTGGGATGCGGAGTCACGATATCTATGGAGTATATTCATCCCTTTGCCTCTACGACTCTAAACCAAACAGGCTAAGAAAGAGGTCCATATCCCATCCTGTCCCAGCAAATCCCAGCAACCAAAACACTAACTTACCTGACAAGCCACCATGAGGCCACGCTGGTCACGTTGCGGCTCGGGTCGGCGTTGCAGCTCTATGCTGTGCCGTACTGACGGCAGAAGACATGGAAGAGGTTTGCTATGTACCAGCCGATCCGTGATGGGGCCTCGGTGAGGTTGATCTTGTATGTAGATCATTACCCAGAACAGCACATCACTGCTAGTTTAAAAACCCTTTTAACTGGCAGTGGCGAGGTTAGCAGTCTGTTCGCTTGATCGTAAACGATCGTAAATTTCCAGTCAGAATAGTATTTTTCTCTCACACCAAACCAGCCAGCAGTAATAATCTACGATCGTATACGATCGTTTCAACCCCAGCCGAACAGGCTGTAGATCTTGTATGTGGATCATTACCCCGGAACAGCACATCAATGCTAGTTCAAAAACTCTATACTGGCGGTATCAAAGCAGCGAGGTTGGATCTTGTATGTGGATCATTACCCAGAATAGCACATCAGTGCTAGTTCAAAAACCCTATCAACCGGCGGTATCAAAGCGACAGTGCCCAAACAGACAGCCACGCGCACGCGAAAACACAATTTTTTCGACAAGTCATGTGATTTTTTGCGCTAGAAACATGCGCTTTTGCAGCCGCCGGTGCTCAAACCCTCCAACCTCAACCTTGGCGTGTTCGTCCGTTACCAACTCCACCAGCAAGACGCTTGTGTCTATTAGGGATATTCGTCGTCCCTATTTTTTATTCATCTGGTTTTTTAAATGAGTATTTGGGATCCTAAACGAATTCAAATGAAAAGTTATCAACCAAAGTTTTTTAACTTTTCAAGATCTAGAACTTTGGTTTTTGTCATTTCTCCATCCGAGGTTGTTTGAAGAATTTGAATTTCAAATATGAGAAAAATTCAATCATAATTTTACTTGGATAGATGATTTCAAATTAAAATATTATCAACTATAAAATTGCATAAATTTTCGAGATCTACAAGTTTTATTTTGGCCGTTTCTCCATCCGAGGTCATTTGAAAAATTAAATTTTAAATCTAAGAAATTCAAACGTAATTTTTTATATAGATTATTTCAAATAAAAAGTTGTCAACTACAAAATTGCATAATTTTTCAAGATCTACAACTTTTATATTAGTCATTTCTCCATCCGAGATCATTCCCTGCCACTACACACTAACTTATACTCTAAAGCATATGAATTTCTTCGGTATGAACTATATAAAATCTTGTAAATCAAATATTTCGGCATCAAAACTATTTCAAATAAAAATATTGTGAATTACAAAGTTTCATATCTTCTCAAGACCTAAAACTTTTCTTTTGGTCGTTTCTCCATCCGAGATAATTCGCTACCACTACACACTCACTTGTGACTATATGTCTATATAGCATGTGGATTCCTTTGGTATTAACTCCAAAAAATCTTGTGGTAGATATTTATGCATAAAAACGATCTTAAATTAAAAAAATTAACTACAAAGTTGTAGATCTCATTGAATACTACAACTTTGGTGTAAAGTTCATTTTCATTGGACATCAAATGAGAAAGTTATGAAGGTTTTTGTGCAGTCTATCACTGTTAGGCCATTTCCCGAACCGACGGTGAGCCAAGAACTGATAGTGATGACCCAATATCACTGCTAGTTCAAACTAAAAAGCGACAGTGATAGGAATCGGCAAAATTATGCGCGGGCAGCCACGGTTTGTAAGAAACCGATGGTGATGAGTCGACAGTGAGTATCAGTTCTCTAGTAGTGGATGGACTTACACCGAGTGCTGGGTCAATGATGACAAACGAGGAGGGGTTGCATTTGTCCGGCCGGGTGTAGCCGATCAAGTCATAGATATTGGTTCGGAAGTTTGAGAAGTCGCACAATAGCTACCACTGATGGTCCGCTGAGTTTGCGCACGTTGTTGTGATGTCCTATGGATGGAAAATTAATTAAATCACATGATATATGTTGGTAATGTGCAATCCTAATTTGAATTATTGTTTTGTTTGGAAAATTCCGTGCATGTCTCGACGATTAAAATACATGTTGGGGTTGATGAACCATTGTTTGTAGTTGCACGGCTGGTTGCGTGGTAATGCATGCTGCGGTCTGTAATAATAACGTCTTCAAAAGATTCTCTATATCCTTCCTAAATGGTAGGAATAGAGATTTTGGTAAAATACTACTCTCCAATAGCTTCTCCAAATGATCATCTAAATATAGTCATCTTGTATTTCGGATTTTTCATTAGCCAAAAATAGAAGACAAGAATTAGCCAAAAATAGAAGACAAGAATAGGAGTGCGTATGAGATATAGAAAAAATGTTATAGAGTGAAAAGATATAGAAAATGTTTTTTATGTAAATGACTCTCCAAATGATGATTTAGAGAGTGAAATTTAGAAAGGCACTTGGAGATACTCTAGATGCTCTAAGGAGTTTTCCTTGCATCCACTATTTTATATTTAGACCTAGTTTTAGATTTAGGAGATCATATAAAATTTGAATAATTCTAAGCTAGGAAATTTAATAAAGTATGATTTTAGAAGAAAAAAAATATGAAGCTAATTTCATATTTTTTGGAGCTAAAGCACATTTTATATATATGAATTTTCAAGAGTAAATCATATTTATGTTTTAAATGCATATTTTTTCCAAAGGCTATTTTGATAAATTTTTTTGAAAATTTATTTGTATAATTTTTCAATAAAGTCTAATTATTGACCCCTGAACTAGCAACATATAGTCCAATTTACCTCTCTTGTGACATAGCACCACGTAGGATGGTAGACATTTTTTTCCCACAATGGTAGAGACTGAATTTCACAAGTCACATAACGAAGTTACAAATTCATAGGTTCAAAGACATCCCCTCCTGTAGACAGCATTTCAATTTTCAACCAAAGCTCCAGAGCACCAAGGGGTTGGAGAGGTTGGTGATAACCAAGGTAAACCTACAGCAGCAAGACCCACTGTGTATACAAGTTCCCCATTGGGTAAATTTAATTTGATCCAAGTTCAGTATTGCTCAAAATTAGATGGTCTACAATGAACTCTTATAGCAAAAGCAATCATACTCCAAACATATATTTGGCTGCTGTGCATTAAAAATCGATGATCCATTGTTTTTTTTTTTTTTTTTTTTTTTTTTGCAAAAGGCACGGTTCTCGTTACCCTTCTAATTTACGATTGAAAGGTTATCTTTCATGAGAATAGCATTATGGAAAAGTAGCCTATGGTCATATCAGTTAAAGGAACCACTCGTGAAGGTAAATTGGATGGTTTCATAAGTTAGGAGTCTAAAAATCTAGTTTTCTATCTAAGAGAGACGACCTCTTTTCTTTTCTGTGGAAGTTGGCTGGGATCTAAAGGAGCCACATGTAGAAATGAGACGGTCTTTTTCCTTTGCAAATCCATGTGGGGAGACTCGCTTCCACAGTTCCATGCTTCAGTTTTCTGTGGAAGTTGGCTGGGACGTTGGGTCCATGACAAACTGACATGCCAACAACCTATTGGCCCGGTTCCGGTAGACTAATGACTTCAGGCAAAAGCACTCTCACTCGGTTCTTGAGCCGTGGGACTAGGCTTTACTAAGGGCAGCTTCAACAATTGACGTTTAATAAGTATTTTTCTTATATTTTAATAGAAGAAAGAAAAAACTAGCTCTTATCGAGAGTTAAGCTCTTGCACACATTTTAAAGTTATATGAGAGTTTTTTGTAGGGCTATCCATGTTAAAAGTTATGTGATAAAAGTTAGTATTATTGAAGAAGTTGGCTTAGGGGTAGTAACCAGCTCTAACCATTGCGGGTGTCCTAACCACTAGGTTTATATCCTCTGAAAAAAAATTGGACTCTCGTGTGTATAGTACGTCACGATCGGATTTGCGACGTATCCGCAATCTAGGGATCCATCCAAAACAAAAAAGGTACATGTCGGTCCCATACCAAAAATGTCAAATAGTGTATTGAAAACCGAATCCTCCATGCATCCATAGCATTGCCCAAAGTCCAAAGGACGTGCGGTGGGTGCATTAAAAGTTTTTTTTTTGACAACAAACAACTTTATTAATTAGCAGCAACGCGTTGCAAGGAGTGTTACAACATTCAAGTCTACATATTGTAGAGCTTGAGATAGAGGGCAATGCAATACATGGTGCTCATAAGAGCATGAGTGTTCTAAGATGTTGCTCCGAGTGGACAATTGTTGTAGAGCTTGGCGTGCTAGAGCATCTGTTGTTGTGTTTAGTCTTCTGTTGATTTTGAAAATCTTGGATTCCCTAGATCTTGCATGGTTGGAGAATATTTGAGTGAAATGTTTGATTGTGCAATCCGGGGGGTTCGAGTGATCATCCTGATTGAAGAAGTGAACCAACTGTTCACAATCCGACAGGAAGGTGGTGGTGCCTAAATTCAGCTTGTCAATGAGAGTGGAAGCCAAAGCTAGGCTTGCTGCTTCGGCCATAAGGACTAAAGTGCATGCAGCCAGCAAGCTTTGATTTGACGTAGATCCCTGGGGTGGTTATACCTGCATGTTAAGTATGAATGCCCCGAGACTAGCTTGTCTAGGGGGCATTGAGTGTTGGTCTGACAAGGTAGATGCGTCCACATAGCACCTGTTGCCTTGGAGCTGAGCCGGCATAGTGACTGTGTACCTTTGGTTCGAAGGTTGTTGTTGCATTTGTGGTGGCTGACCTGTTTGTGGCAATGTTGGCCGTGGTCGGCCTGTTGTTGGTGGCAGAAGGTCGGCTTCAGTACTGGGTGTTGGCTCATTGAGTGCAACAGTCCCTTGATGATTGGTGGCAATATGGGCCACCACCGCATGATGCACCTGCCAAGGATTCCAATTTTGCCTCTGGAAGCGAGCATCATTCCTTGCTTTCCATAGATACCATAAGGTGATAAGAATTTTGTGGAAAACTAGGTTTGGGGTGGAGCTAGAAATGATTGCCTGAAGGATGAGTTGAACACCATCTTCCTCCTGAGGAAGATTATCAGTTCAAAGAGGTGGATCGGAAGAAAACCATACCACACGAGGAAGATGACAATGGAAGAAGAGGTGTGCGTCATCTTCCACTGCTCTACAAGCTGCACAATGTTTGTCAATGTTAGTGGAGTACCTTGCTGCTCTTTTAGTTGTGGCAAGTGCCCTGTGTATTAGTCGCCAGGTGAAGGTTTTGATCAGCGGCGATAATTCGTTGCTTTTCCACACCCTCTGTAGTATCTGATTTGCGTGTGGTTGTATACTCCTGGAATCTTGTTGTGGAAGCTGGACGACCGACTGGGAGCTGAGATGCCTGTAAATAGATTTAGTAGAGCATTGTCCATTCTTTGATGGAATCCACCTTAGTGTGTCCTGCTGTTCACTGTTGATAGGGTTAATATTGGTGATGGCCTGGAGAGCCTGATCATCAAAAATATTTGCAATAAGATCAACATTTTAGGATCTAGAGTCAAGATTCCAAAGTTGGGAGACAATTACAGGGAGAGGTAGATCAGTAACCGACAAGTGAATGTGGTCATGAATAGATTCCCAAAGAGAGCACCAAGGGGTTTACCAAATGGAGGTATTACCTGCATGAAGTTGGTAAGTAGAATTGGCGCATAGTTCCTTTTTTGACCTGCAAAACAGAAGACCAGAAAACCAAGCGAGGTCCATTTGTTTTGGCAGTCCAAAAAGAAATGTCATGGTAATACTTGGCTTTAAGCATAGGAGAGAAAAGAGGATTCTTATTAGTGACAATATTCCAAGCGGCTTGGGTGAGAAGACTTTTATTAATAGTGTAAAGATCCCTAATGCCTAGGCCGCCATTGTCCTTAGTTTGGCAAATATCTTCCCAAGATCGGAAATCAATAGGGGATGTAGGGTTGTCTTCCTGAACACCTATCCACCAAAATCTTCTGATGATAGCATTGATTCTGTGGAGAAAAGTCTTGAAAAGAACAGTTGACATATAGTACATAGGGATAGAGGAAAGAACATACTAAATGTATGTGAGTCTACCATAATGATTAAGCTTATTAGCCTTGACAGTGGTAAGCTTAGCCTTGAACTTGTTAATAATAAATTCATAAGCTTTGTTTCTATCGTTGTGATTAAAAATGATTGGATGACCAAGGTGCATAGTATTAGGTAGAAGGTCAGGTACAAGAAAGATGTTCTTAATTGCAGCTATAGTAGTGTTGTTGACATTCCTGCTAAACATAATCTATGACTTCTGTAGGTTGGGTACCTGGTCAGACCGATGGCAGAATTCCTGAAGTATAGTATGAATGTTGGTAGCTTCCTGCTCCTTTGTGGCTCCATAGAGAATGAGATCATCTGCAAAAGGAAGAGAGTGGATAGGAGGGTAGCCGGGTCCAAGAGAGACTCCCATTAGGTTAGAAGTAGGCAATTCATGTTGTAAAGGAATGGAAAGCTCATTGATGGCAACCGCAAAGAGGTAAGGCGACAGGGGGCACCCCTGTCGAATACCACGCTGAGAGGGGAAAGCATCAGTGTGCTCACCATTGATGAGAATAGAGAAGGTGGGAGTAGAGATGCAGGCATGAATAAGGCAAATGAAGTGACTTTGAAGCCCGAGTCGTCGAAGGGTTGTAGCAATGAAGTTCCATTTAAGGCGGTCAAAAGCCTTAGCAAGGTCAAGTTTAAGCAGGAAAGCCTGCTGCTTCCAATTCTTAAGAGTGAAGGAGTGGATAATTTCCTGAGTGATGATGATGTTGGAAGAGATGTGCCTGTTCTTAATAAAAGCAGCCTAAGAGTGATCAATACAGTCAGGCAGGTGAGGCTTAAGTCGATCGGCAAGGGATTTAGCAATAATCTTATAAATGACATTGCAGACGCTAATGGGCCTAAAGTCCTCAGGTAACATAGGTTGCATTTTCTTAGGGATTAGAGCAATAAAGGTTTGGTTTACCTCAGGATGCATAAAGGCTGAGGTGTAGAAATCACTTACCAAAGTGTGGATGTTGTTAAAGATCCAAGGCCATGCCGATTTGTAGAATGCTGCATTGAGTCCATCAGGTCCAGGGGAGGCATTGCTTCTCATATTTTTGACAATGCTGTGAAGTTCTTCTATCTGTGGCACTAAGTTGGTGTAGCGTAGTGCGTCTTCACCAGCATTTGCATGTTCTGCAATAGAATGATCATCGGTAGAACCTATGTCATTTGAAATCTGATGGTTAGGTTCAGAGCTAAAAATATTTCAGAAATAAGTTTGAAGGGTGTGAGCTAATTGATCAGGGGTGGTGGCATGAGTTCCATCAGTGTTCTGCAAATAAGAAATCATGTTTTTTCTATTTCTCTTGGTGATGGAGAGGTGAAAGAATGAAGTGTTGCAGTCACCGAGAGTGGCCCAATTCTTCTTGGCTCTCTATAGGTGGAATTCCTCATTCTTGAGTAGTAGTTGGTGATGCTGCTGCGTGAGGTGATTTTGCAGATCAAAGTCTTGAAGTTGGGGGGGTATGGATTGTTGTTGCAGAAGTTGATCCTCAGCTGTAGCCACCTGATCTGATATTTTAGGTTTCTTTTTTCTCCACTTATGAAGGTCAGCGGCCAAGTACATGGTCTTTTGTTGTAGGATCTTTGGTATGCCTAGAGGGAGGGGTGAATAGGCCTGTAAAAATTCAACTCAAACTGAAGTCATATTCACCCACGGTACTGTCGCTCTGTAAGCGCGACACTACTGCACTTGTAGGAGAGATTAGTTCACAGTTCAAAATCTACCCAACCAAATTTAGATCGGATAAATTTCTTAGCTTACCGCAGGGTAGTAGAACACAGATCGATAGCTAAAAATGGTGGGAACACTACACACAAGTAGATCGGCCTCAATCCTAGAAATCACCTCAACCACAATATGTCATGCAAGTAATAAATCAAGCATAAGTGACACAATGATTTATCACATGGTTCGGCTCGCCACCAAGGCCTGCCTACCTCCACGTTGTTGAGGTTAGCCACTAAGGCTTAGAGCTTTCCAGCCCTTCCTTGTTCTCAAGTCAAGAGACTTAACTCTTGAGATGAGGGGTGAGTTTACTAGCTTTAAGAGATGGTTACAAACCTCCTGGGGCTGCCA
Organism: Miscanthus floridulus; assembly: GCF_019320115.1. NCBI lineage: Eukaryota > Viridiplantae > Streptophyta > Magnoliopsida > Poales > Poaceae > Miscanthus > Miscanthus floridulus. The sequence goes on from NC_089589.1 coordinate 83,171,708, forward strand.
TAAACTTGGTAAGCTCGTCGGGTGATGCTCCAGCCAGCTAGGAGCCAAGCTCCAAGAGTAACAAACACAACCACCAGCTAAAACATGAACCAAGTGCTCTTTAGAGTTTGTAAATCAATGGAGTTGCTCTCTAATCGAGTTATGAACCTTTTTTCCTCAAGAATTGATGGGGAAATCAATGAATTTTCTTGGGGGCTTGAGGTCAACAATGGAGTGAGAGAGAGAGAGCTCCTGCTCTATTTTGGGCATGCTGAAGTGAGAAGACAAGAGCAGGTTAGTTATCGTTGGGAAGGAAGTGGAAATGTATACATACCCCCTAGCCTGTAACGGTCACTTAAATCATAGATAGCCGTTTGGGACAAAAGGGAAAGGTATATATACCCCTAGCCCTCAATGGACACTGCACCCAAGAGGTCGATCAAGATGAGGCCCGTGGCCTTGAGGTCGGGTGAGACGAGGACGCAGCCAAAGGGTCGGGTGAGCCAGAGCCCGTGACCTTGGGGTCGGGCGAGACGGAGCCTACAACCAAAGGGTTAGGCAAATCGGAGCTCGCACCCAAGTGGTCAGGTGAGTTGGAGCCCGCACCCAAGGGGTCAGGCGAGTCAGAGCTTGCACCCAAGGGGTCGGGGCGAGTCAGAGCTCGCACCCTGCAAGACAGCAAGGGTAATAGTGAAGTGTAGACTGTCTTGGCTATGAATCTGAGGATGCTTGTAGTTGTTTGAGCACTTGGTCGCACATATTAGCTTAAGCATTATGCCACCCTTTATAGTATGGCTTTCCTATACTCAAATTTAATATATAAAAGAATTTAACCTCCTTTGAGTTTGAAGCCATCTAAATTTGTAATTGGGGCTCCTCCGATTCGTGTAGCATCATCGAATATAAATTTCCTGCTTGTCATCTCGATAAATCTCATTAGTTCTCTAATTACATGGTCATTAACACCAAAACCCACAATTATGACTTGATTGCGCTTTCATTTGTACAAAGGATCGTGAGGCTGAGCGAGTCCAGCTCTGTTGCACCACCATTTGATAGTCCTATTCCATGAGCCACCAGTTTTTAAAACAGAAAGGTTTGTTAGTGCGGTGGCGAGTAGAGTTGAGAGGAGTAAGAATTGGTGCATGATCACTACGGAGTATAGGAAGGTGGCAGACAGTTGTTGCTGGGTAGGCCAAACACCATTCCGCATTAGCAACGGAGCGGTCGAGTCGTTGAAACATTGGCGTGGCACTGAATCTTTTGTTTGTCTAGGTGTATGCCGGGCCACTGTAACCCAAATCGATGAAGCCACACTGCTTGACATGGTCAGAGAAAGCATTAATATGCCTTAGATTAGGCCTACCAGGATCTGATTTTTCACTAACATGCATAATATCGTTCATGTCACCCATACATAGCATAGGCAAGTTGCTGTTAGTTACAACAAAATCTAGCACTTACGACCGTATGGCATTGGTAGTACGGTGGTGAGGATCACCATAAATACAAACTAGGCTAAACTGTTGGGAGCTAAGATTATTATTATGTAAAGCAAACATATTGGTAGAGTGGTCTACAACCGTGATGCTGACGAAGGAGGGCGGGTTAGCAGCAAATGAATGGGAGGCAATAAGGCAAAGGCAGGGGCACCCGCTAGGTGCTAGCACTAGGCCTCACATAAATGGGTAGCCCAGCCAGCCCAGCAAAGGAGGGCAGCCTCGCTCGGATGGACGAAGATGGTCAATCCCCCTGCATCTAAAGGGTCGCGACCAAAGGGTCGGGTGAGCCAGAGCCCGTGACCTTGGGGTTGGGCGAGATGAAGTCCGCGACCATAGGGTTGGCCGAACCGAAGCCCATACCCAAGGGGTCGGGCGAGTCGGTGCTCGCACCCAAGGGGTCGGGAGAGTCGGAGCTCGCACCCCGCAAGACAGCAAGGGTAATAGTGAAGTATAGACTGTCTTAGCTATGAATCTGAGGATGCTTCTAGTTGTTTGAGCACTTGGTAGCATATATTAGCTTAAGCATTGTGCCCCCCTTTATAGTATGGCTTTTCCTATACTCAAATTCAATATATAAAAGAATTTAACCTCCTTTGAGTTTGAAGCCATCTACATTTGTAATTGGAGGCTCCTCTGATTCGTGTAGCATCCACGAATATAAAATTTCCTGCTTGTCATCTCGATAAATCTCATTAGTTCTCTAATTGCATGGTCATTATCACCAAAACCCACAATTAAGGCTTCATTGCACTTTCAATCTCCCCCTTTTTGGTGATTGATGACAACCCAATTAGAGCTTACAAAAGATATGAAATAAATATTGAGACTTTTCGAGCCATGAGTGTAGAGCCTCCCCTAAGTATGTGAATAGAGAATTAAATTCTCAAATTGTCATAAGAAGCCAAGATTCACATTTTAGTGAAAGTGATGGAGCTCCCCCTACATCCATGCTCCTGTGGGGTGCTGTATACTGTGTCAGGTATGTAAAACATGATGCAAATGATAGTTTATGGACACATGTGCTTGCTGCTGTGCGGCAGTGCCACACCTGACTGTACAAGCAAGACAGAGTCAAACACCACATAGCTAGCTCAAACAAAAAAGATATGCTACCTAGCACAATAAGATGACTTCTAATCCACACAACGATACATGTCCATACCGATACACAAAGAGTCAAATAGTAGCATTATTTCACAATTTAGAGTTTTGAGCGACTCTCAAACTTTCCACCTAGCGAAGACTAACACTCATCGAATAAGACATGAAGCGCAGCTAAAAAGTTGTTGACCCCTCTAATTTTCTAATTTTCTCCCCCTTTGGCATAAAGTACCAAAAAGAGAAGAAAAGAAAAAAGATCAACACCTACTCGTCATCTCTCAAGATGTCCGTCCAATAAATATCATCACCACCTAGCACCTCCTGTAGCAGTCCCGGCACCACCATCACCATCATCGTCATCAAAGTCAATATGTGCACGGCCCTAACGGTGAGTAGTGTTGGTGTAGCGAGTGGAACACCTTGACTCCTGTCTCTAACGGTATCCCTCTAGGGTCTCATCCCAATCTGCTGCATGTCCCTGCTGCTCATCATCATCATCATCATCTAAAACTATGTCGGAGAGACTCAGAAGGTCATACTGCAGAGGAGGTGGAGTAGGAGGAAGTGGTGGAAGGTCCTGTCCACGCTGCTGACTCTGCTCAAGCTGTGTCTCATACGCTCTGTCAGCTGCATAGGTGCACTTGCCAAAGATTGCCTTCAACCACTTGCCAAACTTCTTCATCTTGCCTCCTCTACGAGACCTAGAGTGGGAAGACTCAGGGATATCTACATGAGCATGAGAGCTCCCCGCTCCCTAAGTAGCTGCAGCTGGCTGGGTCTTCTCAATTTTGTAGACGGAGTGCATCCCATCCTTCAAAAAATAAAATCCAGTGACCCTCTCAATCATGAACATTAGGTAAGGGGCATAGGGCAGCCCACTCCTCCCATCCTCCACTGCAAATCTCAACTCAGTCCACATAAATCTAGGGACATTGAACCTGTCCCCACCTAGAGCAAATCTAGCCAACACATTTCTCACATAGCCATTGATATCTGAGGTTGCTTCATCCTTTGGGTTGATGGTGTTCCAGATGAGGTTGTTGAGGATGTAATAGAAGCTGTGTAGATCACTCCTCTTGCCATCTATAATCCTTCTATCTCTCTACATGTAACTGATGTCATGGATCTTAGTTCGAGGCTCATCATGAATGTAAGTGTAATCTCTATGCTCCTCCCCAAAGCCAAGAATCCAGCTAAAAGTACAAAGTCGACTCGGTAGTGCCGACCATCAGTCATCTAGTTAATCTCATCAGAGGTCTAGTCATAGAAGTATGTGGCATGAAACTGTGCAAGGACCTCATCATTCTAGTTATACTGGAAACCCATGTTGTCTCAAAGTTGGAACCTGTCACAAATTTTGATTACCTTGTCAAACTCAGGCTCCTCCTTCTTCTGTATCTCATCCCAATCAATGTACTACATCTTGATGATCTTGGTTTTCTTGGATGCAAGAGTGGCAGTGGCATAAAAGTTGGAATGAAACTCATTCTAGAATCTATAATCAAGGCCCAAATCCTTGCGCACTACATAGGGATTGATCCTCCTTGCCTCTTCCACCAGCTTCCAACTCTTGGAATAGTTGACAACTGCATGCTGGCGGGAGTCATCTAGAGGTCTCATGATGAACTCACCCTCAAAATCTCTCATGTATCTGCCATCAAACTCATAGAGATGCTGTGGGTTGTTAGGAATGGCATCAGTGGTATGACCTATCATCTCTAGCCTCTCCTCATCTTTAATGTATTACTCGCTCCTCCCCCTATCACCAAGTCCTCTTAGAGCTACTCTACTATCTGCTACTATTGACCTCCCTCGACCACGGCAAGGTGGATCCTTGTCTCTTTGCTCATTCATCTTCCTTTTCCCCTTCGATCACTATCTCTGTGCTCCATCTTCTTAAATGAGGAATGTAGAGGAGATGGAAGAAATAGCTCAGGCCAGGGGCAGTAGCAGCCATCAGTGACGTTGAGGGAGGGCTAGCAGTTATCGCGACACTGCCGGAGACCGGCAACGTGCGGCCAGGCGATGACACGATGATGGCGTGGGTGTGAGAGGAGAGAGAGGCACGGCGTCGGTGTAGGGGGGAAGAGAGAGAAAGAAGTTACTGTGGGCCTGAGGATAAGAGGAAGAATAACTGGGCCCTGCAGTAAAACCGTTTGGACCAAATCTCAATTGAGATTCAAAGTGCGGCACTACCGTACTCCCCAAAATAGTGAGAGTTAGCTATAATCTATATGACTCTCTCTGTATAAGATATGGACACACATCACCTATATACCATGACTAGAAACAAATAATCAATACAGACCATGATCATGATACATAAGTTGCCTTTTATAAATAATTTTCATGCACAATATGAATTTTTTAACTCTTTTGCCTAGATACTAGTTTATCAAACAGAGGCATGCTAAAATTCAAACGACGTTACGAGAATCAAGTATATTTAGCTCACTATGCAAAGGACAAAACCTTGACTCGTCGAGGGGCTTTTTGAAGATATCGGCTAGTTGCTTTTCGGTGCTCACATGGCGAATTTCGATATCTCCTTTGGTTTCGTGGTCTCTCAAGAAATGATGATGGATGTCTATGTGCTTGGTTGTAGAGTGGCTTACGGGATTATTTGCAAGCTTAATGGCACTCTCATTGTCACATAATAATGGGATTTTGGTAAAATGACATCCAAAATCACAAAGAGTTTGCCTCATCCAAAGTAGTTAGGCACAACATGCACCGGCCGCAATGTACTTGGCCTCGGTAGTGGAAAGGGCTACACAATTTTGCTTTTTAGAACTCCAAGACACTAGGGATCGTCCAAGGAATTGACATGTCCCCAAATTGCTTTTTCGATCTACTTTGCAACCGGCGTAATCGGAATCCGAATACCCAAGTAGATCAAACTTAGAGCCCTTAGGATACCACAAACCAAGGTTAGGAGTGTGTACTAAATATCTCAAGATTCTCTTAATGGCCACCAAGTGACACTCTTTCAGGTTAGCTTGAAATCTAGCACACATGCACACACTAAGCATAATATCAGGCCTAGATGCGTACAAATAAAGTAGAGAGCCGATCATGAAACAATATACCTTGGTATCCACTGCTTTCCCTTTAATGTTGAGATCAAGATGTCCATTGGTTGGCATGAAAGTTTTGATAGGCTTGGCATTCACCATGTCAAACTTCTTAAGCATATCATAGGTGTACTTCGTTTAACTAATAAAAGTTCCATCCTTCACTTGCTTGATTTGAAATCTGAGGAAGAACTTCAACTCACCCATCATGGACATCTCAAATCTCTTCGTCATGATCCTACTAAATTCCTCACAAAAAGTATGATTAGTAATACCAAACATTATGTCATCGACATATATTTGGCACACAAATATATCTTTACCAACTTTGTAAGTGAAAAGGGTAGGGGCTTTGCCTATTTCAAAGCCTTGTTTAAGTAAGAATTCCTTAAGGCATTCATACCATGCTCTTGGTGCTTGCTTAAGCCCATAGGATGCCTTTTGGAGTTGTAGACGTGGTTGGGGAACTTGGGTTCTTCAAAACCCGGTGGTTGCTCAACATAGACAAGTTCTTGAATGGGGCCATTGAAGAATGCACTCTTCATGTCCATTTGATATAGCTTGAAATTGTGATGAGTGGCATAGGCTAGAAGCATTCGGATTGCTTCAAGTCTTGCCACCGGTGCATATATTTCCTCAAAGTCCAAGCCCTCTACTTGAGTGAAACCTTGAGCAACCAATCTTGCCTTGTGTCGGGGACCTAATACTGGGGTACCCCAGAAGGTGGAACCAATAACCACCGAACGTGAAAAACTTCTGGACGCATAAGGGCGCCGTTTCATCCCTTGTTCGAGTGACAGGAGTTTGGTTCCGCCTCGCCCGACGCCTTTGGGAGATAACTCTGCCTCGCCCGAGGGCTCAAGGTTAATCTCCGTCTCGCCCGATGCCATTGGGACAGGCTCGGTCTCACCCGAGGGCCAAGGGATAAACTCCGTCTCGCCCGACGCCTTAAGGGCGGGCTCAGTCTCGCCCGAGGGCTAAGGGATAGATTCCACCTCGCCCGACCCCGGAGGGGCGAGGTCGGTCTCACCCGAGAGATAGGAATTGGTCTCCATTTCGCCCGACGGCAAGGAACGAGTCTCACCCTGCTCCATATCTAAAGATTGGATTCATCCTCCCTGACAACTTCTCCCCATTCCCTCAAAGATGATAAGTACAGGGCAAGACAAGACGTTCGGGTCAACCATGGCTCCAAGGACCATACCCTGCGCCCTGGCAGGAAAAGTACTGCCAGGGGATGACAGGACAGGTGCTTTAGACCCTTCTGGGTGTCGTAGAGCTCGAAAGGTTGTACAGGTGCGTGCTCCTCGCCCTATAGAGTTGTAGGCGCCGCCTTCAGCCCTGGGACACGCAACCTGACGAAGATATACGACAACCGCTACGCTCCAGAAAAGGACTTAATATCTCCTTGCACGATGGACATTCCGTCACCACGCTATGGACCCAAGGGAGCGGCACCCGCTTCCCGACCCCTCAGGTCCACCAAGTCAGAAGGCCTTGACCACATCGTCGCTCCGGACCCCGACCCCTAGTCCCTCCGACGAAGACTCATAGGAACCAGAAGACGTGCGGAGCAAGGCCAGGAGAGGCCAATAAGTCAAAACCACTGTACTACAGCCCACACCCTGCGTAGGGCAGCATTCTGTAATCAACCTGACATTCTACAGAGACATCAACAGTATTGTAGGCGCCTATCTTCCTTCGTACTCATCAAAATGAAGAACGAAGCCAGGTAGACGGGAGCCACAAGACTAAGTAGAGTATACATCCTAAACCCTCGCCCTTGTAAAAGCCACCCCCTTCCTCTATAAAAGGGGATGCGCTTCCTCCATCAGGGGGACGGACTCTTGAGACCGAACAATACGACACACAGATACACACAGTCAAGTTGTTTCGAACCTCTTGACATCCCTTTAACCCTTCCATTAGAGACTTGGGACTAGTCCCTCTCTCGATCGTTTGTACCCCTTACTACAAACCGTTCACGGTGCTAATAACACGAGCAGCAACAAACTGGATGTAGGGACTTTCGGCCCGAACCAGTATAAATCTTGTGTCCTTTAGCGCACCATCCGAGCCTAACGCGCATTACTATAAATTTACTTGCCGGTGCTTGTACGAAACACCGATAGTTGGCGCGCCAGGTAGGGGAGCTTGCGCGTTCTGAATTAGGCCTCGGATGGCCACCCACGCAATCACCTGGGCCCCAGGCGCACACGTGCGTTTCGGCGACCTAGATTTCATCATCACACTAGGAGGAGAGCTGGCGCTGACTCACTCAGCCGCCACATCTCCCCCTTCCATCAACCTCAGCCGTCTTAGGCTTGAGGGCCCGTCGGGCAACTCCCTGGGAGTCCCGTCATCAAGTGAGGTCTCGCACAACGTCACCCTGTGTCCAGAAGGTCCCGTACGGAGCACCCCGACAGCGTTTCCGTTCGGTCTCCACAACGCTGCGGCGACCGCTGGCCACCTTCTGGCGCTACGTAAGGTTCAGTCACCCACGGACATCGAGTTCATGGGGGGTGATTGAGCATGATACAGAGACCCTCTACGGGCTCCTCAACAAGGAGCCATGATCGTTCTCTAGCTCAGATTCCAGTAGGGGGAGCCACCACCCTTCCTGGGAATGCTTCATGACACAGACCCCCGAAGGTCATGTCGAAAGCACCTCTAGGGAAGAGGTCACCCCTACAAACAACCCTGACAGCAGATCCGAGGAAGAGACGACAACCCCATCTCGCCTAAGGATGGAGCAGCTAAGGGCCCGTCAGCAAGAGATCGATGAGGTCGGGCAAGGGCTCGTCCGGGAGTACGCGGACATCAATCGCGAGATTGAACGCCGCAAAGACGGGGGGTGCGCGCGTGCCATGGCCCGCACCATACACCAAAGGATCCTCACCGACGATGGGACCCTTCCTCACTTTGCCTGAGCCAGCCAGAACATCGCCGCAGCAACCACCTTGCTGCATGGCCTTCCGGAGGCCACGACGGCCGAAGATCGCCGGGCCCATAGGGAGATTCACACGTTGCTTGAGCGTGCGGCGGCGCAGCAGGCGGAAAGTTCGTTGTCTCGACGACGCGAACCCGACACCAGCCAGCGCTCGCCCTCAGTACGTCCCACCAGGGACGCGTTCGTTCACCAAACCCCGCCAGCTGGCAGGCAGCCCTCTGCCGTCCCAGTACATCAACGCCTCGGCCATGGCCGTGACATACGCAGCATCATCGATGCTCGGAAACACGCCCATGGCGACGACGGAGAAGCAGCATGCCGCGGCTACCATCCCCGACGTGGCGGACGCTACGACAGCAACGAAGACCGAAGCCCGAGCCCTGGCCTGCCAGGTCCTAAGGCCTTCGGACGGCACATCCTCAACACCGTGTTCCCCCTAAGGTATCGACCGCCTACCAATATCCCTAAATATTTTGGCGAAACAAATCTCGAGCTTTGGCTTGAAGACTATCGGCTTGCATGTCAGGCCAGTGGGGCGAGTGATGACAATTTCATTATTCGCAATCTCCCGCTGTTCTTGGCCGATTCAGCGCGAGCATGGCTAGAGCACCTACCGTCCAATACTATTCAGAGTTGGGTGGATCTGACGGAGATCTTTGTGGGCAACTTCCAGGGCACATACAAATGCCCTGGAAACCCATGGGACCTCAAGAACTGCCGCTAGAAGACCGATGAAACCCTTCGCGGGTACATTCGGTGCTTCTCTCGATAGTGCAACGAGCTCCCTAACGTCGCCAACGCCGACGTAATAGGAGCCTTTCTGTCCGGAACAACCTGCGAATCCTTGGTCCACAAGTTAGGACGCAGGGGCCCACAAACTACCAAGGAACTCATGGACATCACCACCAGTCACGCCTCTGGAGAGGAGGCGGTCGGAGCTATCTTTGATCGCTCTGACGGAAAGATGAGGCGGGACGAGGACGCCGGCGAAGGCGCCTCCAACCATCCCGCCAAAAAGAAAAATAAGAAGCAACGACGCAACAACTCGCTCGTGGCCGCTGCCGACCGCAAAGGTGGCCGGAAGCCCGCGGAAGGCACTCCGAACCACTTCGAGAAAATGCTCGAGGGGCCATGCCCAAACCATGCCTTCCCGGCCAAGCATCTATACAAGGATTGCGGCCTCATATGCAAATACTTGGCTGGGGGCCTCAACAAAGGGGAGCAGGGGAAGGAACCTATTCCCGCCACAGACGACACAGAGGAGAAGGATGACGCCTTCCCAACGCCGACTGGCGCCCTCATGATCTTCGGAGGATCAATGGTCTATGACTCCAAGCGTCGCCAGAAGCTCACACGCCGCGAGGTCTATACCACCGAACCAGCCACGCCAGCCTTCCTCCGGTGGTCGGAATCCGCCATAACCTTCAATCGGACCGACCATCCGGATGCCGTCCCACACCCGGGAAGGTACCCGCTTGTCGTAGATCCGATCGTCGGTCCAAAGCGGCTCACCAAAGTACTGATGGATGGGGGCAGTGGCCTCAACATCATGTACGCCAAAATGCTCGATGAGATGGGCGTTGACCGAATGAACCTCCGTCCCATCCAAGCACCTTTCCATGGCATCGTGCCTGGTAGGCAAGCCGTACCACTAGGGCAGATCGATCTGCCCGTCACTTTTGGGGATCGGTCCAATTACCGGACTGAGACCCTCACCTTCGATGTAGTGGGGTTCCCGGGGACTTTCCATGCCATCCTAGGGTGACCATGTTACGCGAAGTTCATGGCCGTTCCCAATTATACGTACCTGAAGCTGAAGATGCCGGGCCCCCACGGGGTCATCACCATCGGCACCTCCTTCCAGCGCGCTTATGAGTGCGAAGTCGAATGCTGCGGACACGCATCCACAGCCATTGCCTCCGAAGAGCTCGCCACCCTCAGGGAAGAGATCATTGAAGAGGCACCCGACACGAAGAAATCAACTGGGTCGTTCGAATCGGCAGAAGGCTCCAGGGAGATCCTCTTGGACCCCAGCAGCTCCGAGGGCAAAAAAGTCCGTATCGGGACCGCGCTCTCCTCTGAATAGGCAAGCGCGCTCATCGACTTCCTCCGTGAGAACAAAGACATCTTTGCGTGGAAACCCTCGGACATGCCAGGCATCCCGAGGGAGGTCGCCGAGCATACTCTCCAGATCCTCCCGGGCTCCAAGCTGGTGAAGCAACGCCTGCGCCGCTTCGATGAGGAGAAACGCAGGGCCATCGGCGAAGCGATAGCCAAACTGCTGGCCGTAGGATTCATTATGGAGGTATACCACCTAGAGTGGTTAGCAAATCCCGTTCTTGTGCGAAAAAGAGCATGAAATGGAGAATGTGTGTCGATTATATCGGCCTCAACAAAGCGTGTCCAAAGGATCTGTTTCCTTTGCCACAAATAGACCAAATAGTCGATTCCACCTCGGGGTGCGAAACCCTCTGCTTCCTTGACGCATACTCTAGCTACCATCAAATCACGATGAAAGAGTCTGACCAGCTCGCAACATCTTTTATCACCCCCGTCGGATCATTTTGCTACGTTTCAATGCCATTCGGTCTAAAGAATGCTGGGGCAACGTACCAGCGCTGTATGCTCAATTGCTTCGGAGACCTCATCGGGCGAACCATTGAGGCCTATGTCAATGACATCGTAGTCAAAACCAAACGAGCTAACCACCTGGTCGCCGACCTTGAGCAAACCTTTGCGAAACTCCGGGCAAACGGCATCAAACTCAATCCCAAAAAATGTGTATTCGGGGTCCCGAGGGGCATGCTGCTCGGCTTCATCGTCTCTGAGCGTGGCATCGAAGCCAACCCGGAGAAGATATCAGCCATCACAAGGATGGGCCTGATCCAAAACATAAAGGGGGTTCAGCGGATCACAGGGTGCCTCGCCGCCCTCAGCCAATTCATTTCGCGCCTCGGCGAACGAGGACTCCCCCTTTATCGACTCCTAAAGAAAGCTGACTGCTTCGAGTGGACGACCGAGGCTCAAGAGGCGCTTGACATGGTTAAGCGATTTCTAACTAAACCGTCGGTCTTAGTTCCTCCATGCAACGGAGAATCCCTCCTACTCTATATATCGGCCACCACCCAAGTGGTTAGCTCTGCCTTAGTAGTAGAGCGAGAGGAAGAGGGGCATGTCTTCAAGGTGCAGCGCCCTATGTATTTCATCAGCGAGGTGTTATCCGACTCCAAGACCCGCTACTCCCAAATCCAGAAACTCCTCTACGCCGTCCTCATCACCAAAAGGAAGCTACGCCACTACTTTGAGTCACACCCCGTGATAGTAGTGACGTCGTTCCCCCTCGGCGAGGTCGTTCGTAGCCATGACGCTATGGGAAGAACCGCAAAGTGGGCACTCGAGCTGATGGATCAGGGCATTTCCTATGCTCCTCGAACAGCGATCAAATCTCAGGTACTAGCAGACTTCATTGCGGAGTGGACCGAGGTCCAGATGCCACCAGCAGCCGTCGATCAAGAGTACTGGATAATGTACTTCGATGGATCGCTGATGAAGAAGGGCGCCAGAGCAGGACTAGTCTTTGTATCTCCTCTCGGGGTCCACATGAGGTATATGGTACGGCTCCATTTCCCCTCATCAAACAATACTGCAGAATACGAAGCGCTCATCAATGGCCTATGAATCGCCATCGAGCTGGGCATCCGACGCCTCGATGTCAGGGGCGACTCTCAGCTGGTCGTGAACCAGGTCATGAAAGAGTCATGCTACCACGACGCCAAGATGGAGGCATACTGCCAAGAAGTCCGACGGCTGGAGGACAAATTCGACGGCCTCGAACTCAATCACATCCCAAGGCGCCTCAACGAAGCAGCCGACACACTTACAAAAGCAGCATTCGGCTGAGAGCCAATCCCAACTGGCGTCTTTGCCAGTGATCAACACAAACCCTCTGTGCGCTACGCGGGGTCGGAACGAGCCAACGATGGCCCATCTAGTCCAACTCCAGGGGCCGATCCTCCAACTGCTCCTCCCGACCCTGAGGTCATGGAGCTTGAAGAGGACCTAGCAGTGGACTCCGACCCTCCCGATGACTGGAGAATGCCTTACCTCGACTACCTCCTCCACGACATACTACTGGCAGACAAGATGGAAGCCCGATGGCTCGCACGACGTGCCAAATCCTTCATTCTCGTGGAGGGCAAACTCTACAAATGAAGTCACATCGGAATTCTGCAACTCTGTATCCCTGGCGAACAGGGAAAACTCCTGCTGGGCGACATCCACGGTGGAGTCTGCGGTCATCATGCCACACCAATGCATTCCAACAAGGTTTCTACTGGCCCACAGCAGTAGCCGATGCCGAGCAAATTATACGCACCTATGAAGGGTGCCAGTACTACGCTCGGCAAACACACCTCCCGGCCCAGGCTCTCTAGATGATCCCCATCACGTGGCCCTTCGCGGTCTGGGGGCTTGACCTGGTTGGGCCACTCAAAAAGGCGCCCGAGGGCTTTACCCACCTGCTTGTCACCATTGACAAGTTTACAAAATGGATTGAAGCTCGACCAATATCCATGATCAAATCCGAGCAAGCCGTGCTGTTCTTCCTCGACATCGTCCATCGCTTTGGAGTACCAAATTCCATCATCATGGACAACGGCACGCAGTTCACCGGTAGGAAATTCATTTGATTCTGTGATGAACAACACATCCAGATCGATTGGGCAGCCGTCGCACACCCCCGGATGAAAGGGCAGGTCGAGCGCGCAAACGGCATGCTTCTTCAAGGCCTCAAACCTAGAATTTTCAACCGATTGAACAAATTCGGCGCACGCTGGCTAGCTAAACTCCCGGCCGTGCTCTAGAGCCTAAGGACAACTCCTAGCTGGGCCACCGGCTACACACCTTTCTTCATGGTCTATGGTTCCGAGGCCATTCTCCCAACGGACCTCGACTACGGAGCACCAAGAATCAGAGCATACGATGAACAGGGGGCCGAAGCATCTCACCAAGACGCCATGGACCAGCTAGATGAAGCCCGCGACATCGCCCTCCTCCATTCGGCTAAGTACCAGCAGGCGCTGCGATGGTACCACAGCCGACGGGTGCGGGGTCGAGCCTTCAACGTCGGAGACCTCGTCCTCCGTCTTGTGCAGAGCAACAAGGACCGCCACAAACTCTCCCCGTCCTGGGAAGGGCCCTATGTCATCGCGGAAGTACTTTGCCCAGGCGCCTACCGGTTGAAAACCATCAACGGCGAGGTCTTCACCAACGCCTGGAACATCGAGCAGCTACGTCGTTTCTATCCTTAAAATAAGCTTACACTTCTTCCTTATCAGATTTTGTCATAACAAAACCCTGATCCTTAGTGACTTCTGACCCCTGCAAATCACGAGGGGTCAGACCTCACTCGAGGGCTGGCATGTGATCGTAACATATGACATATGTAATACAAGTATTACGCTTGCAAAAAACCACCTGTGTTATATTTACAAACATTCTCTAAGTTTTCCATTCGCCTCATAAATGAGTCCCAAGGGCTAAGATTTTGGGAACCAATTCTGAATACAACTGGTAGGACTGCGAGACACCCATGCCCCAGCGGCTGCAACCTCTTTGCTCACCAGTTCAATCAGAATTAGTTCACCCACGTTCCTAGCTTCTTATGACTTAGACCATGAGAAGGGTCGGAAAGCACTAAAATCATTCCTATAGAAAGGAGAAAGATAAAAAATTGCTTGCCATAAGCAAAGGATGTAATTTTGTTCATTTTTTGCACAAATTCATCACTTACAAAGCTATTTCATTACAAAAAGGAACAATATACTTATAAATTCAGAGGACTGTTTACTCAGGGGCTTCCCCACAAAGGTATTTCATTACAGTCTCTGCTTAGCTCTACTACAAGTACTACTGCGGTCGCCGTGCCATGTTCTCCATCGGTGACGCCCGGGGCATGTACATGGGCCAGCTCATCTACTGCGGTCGCCGTGCCACGCTCTCCATCGGCGACGCCTGGGGCGTGTACACGGGCCAGCTCATCTACTGCAGTCGCCGTGCCATGCTCTCCATCGGCGACATCCCGATATCCCGTCGCTTCACTAGATCCTCGAAGGTGCCACCATCTGTGACGCCTCCGCCGGAGCGTCCAGGGACTACGCCATCGTTGTCAGCCGCAACCCCGACAGCGACGCCTCCACCGGAGCATCCGGGGACTATGCCATCGTCGTCAGCCGCAACCTCGACAGCGACGCCACCGCTAGGGCGTCTGGGGACTACACCATCATCCCTAGCCATAACCCTAACAACAGCGTATGGGCAGGAAACGCCTCCCACCAAAGGAGGAGCACAGCGGACGACGGCGCAGTCATCGACGTACGACGCCCACCGGCGCCTCTTCTCCTTCGGCAGCAGCGACTCCTCAGCAAGGGCAGCACGCACCATCTCATCTACGTTGGATAACCTCTGGCTCAACATCATGCACCAGACTCATGAGCAAATTTGTGAGTTCTCTCTCTCTCTGGCATTACTCTTCCTCACTCAGGAACTGCTGCGACGCACGGACGCGTTCGGCGGAAAGGAAGAAGAAGGAGAGATAGCGGCTCAGAGGCAGAAGAGGAGGTGGGATGAGAACTCCTCTCCCCCTCCCTATTTAAAGAGGAGGCGCTCTAGCTAAGGAAAGGCGAAAGGTTGGACGAAAAACCCTCTCCCTTCCCCTCTTTAAATATGGAATCAATGCTGATTGATATCTGAGGGGATGCACTGGAACTGACGGGACGCGCCCCGATCGACGAGGCGTCCCTCTTTGGTCAAACTGAGCACTGCCTGGGACCACGGACGATCCGATGATAGGACCTTTCGGATCTCCTGGGCCGGCCATTTGGCCCAGAAGACACGACGAACGAACGGCCAAAGAAAGATAAGCATCTCCGCTTTCTTACTTTACGCGTTAAAATTCATTCTCGAGCTTCCGACCCCGTCAAAAAGCGGGAACACGAACATCACTCGGGGGCTGCCAAGGATGTCTACCAATCTAGACATCCTCCTCACCCGACCCCCTCCGTACGCTTAAAACTAAGGATGCGAAACACGGGCATAGAATTTTGAGTAAAACTAGATGAACTAGCAGACCCTACGCCTCCGTAGCTACGGTGTTTCTGTTCACCAGAAAAATCATGCTCAATGCCCCTCGCGTCTCCAGCTTCGACGACTGCCTTCTCAGGAAGGGTTCGGAGGGGTCCGTCTACAGAATCTCCCCCAAAGGAGAAGCTGTCAGGTTACCCAAGCTAATTAAACGGCTCGGACCGCCACCGAGATACAAAAGACAAAGAATAGCGATTCTTATGCAGGTTACTCCAACCTCATCGTGAACATCAGGGTCCGAACCCTGCATGGACACATTTGGTAGGAGCCTTTCGTCACTCATACCGCCAAGGTAATGTTACCGACCCCGCCTTCATTTCGATTATATTATACGTAGGCAAAACATCCCAACGCTTCGTGTCGCATCACGAAACAGCTGTCGCCTCATTCGATATAGGCGACCACAGGCCGAGGTTCGAAGGTCGGCCCGCGAAGGGCTCGAGGCTGCCTCATGCTGAACAGAGCCAGGGAGAGATAACCGAGACAAGCCCCAATGGCCTTGCCCAACCCCGCTCAGAAGCGGACAGGGACGTCTCGACCTTCTCTTGTTCGATTCTAACCCTGAGCCAAACCCATAGAATCTCCGTCGAGGAGAGGCCATCGGGCCACCGGAGCCTATCGAATGGCTCAGGCATCTGCTGGGAGGCGGGTTAAGAAGTTGTGGAGTGCCACCAGAGGGCTCTGCTGACCCCATCAGCAAATGATGGACCCGGATTCCACACGAACGTACCTGTTAGTGAGCTCATTGAGCATGATACTCGAGCCGTCGAGGCAAGTGTCGTTCACTCAGCCCCTCTGATTGTGAAAACCGAGGACGGGGTAACACGCAAATAACGGCCGACCCCTATCAGACCCTAACAAGGCTCGGGGGCTCGAGCCAATCAATACAGGGACACAGGTTTGAAGGCCCCACCTTGCCGAGCCCATAGAATACCCAGTTGGGGATTTCTGTTGGAAGATAGGGCGGGGAATATTGCGATGTCATCCATGGACTTCGTCGACCCTGTCACCAAAACCATAGTTCTGATCTCCAGTAACCCATGACCCCAGCAAATGCAGGGGGTCGGACCTTACTCGGGGGCTGGTTAAGGTACGGCTACCTCCTTTCTTTCTTTCGAAACAATCTCCTCGCATCATGACCAGCGGCATAATTCAGGGGAACAGATTGGTAAGATCGCAAAAAATCAAACAAAACGAAATTACGACGCAAAATCACGAAACCGCGTCCAGACTCGAAAAATACCGACACTTGTCCACATATTACATATAAGTTGTTCTCAAAATTGTTAGACTAATTACTCCCGCGGAGGGAGAACCATCTCTTTCAGATTGTCTGCCAGGTTGTTCGCAAGGGGAGCGACCATCTCCTCCATTTCCTCCAGCTCTTCATCCTCATAGGTGGACGGGAAGCCTTCGCTCATTACCTTCAGGTTGATTTCCTTCTCGTAATGAGCATGGGCGATGGTGAAGGCCTGGGTGATCTCGGCGTGAAAGGCACTCTCCTCAAGCTGGCCCACCCGAGCCGTGATACCTGCGACACGAGCCACGAGCGGGCTGGTCTCCACCGGCTCCATCACATTCAGGGCATTAAGAACCACCCCGACCGCAGCTTGCAGAAGATCGTGCTCATCGTTCTCAGCCTGAAGGGCCCTTCGTGCATGGGCAGCCTCTTTTTCCAGCTTGACGGAGACGTTTTCAGCGCTCAACCTTTGGTTCACCGTGTCACCGAGCTCCGCCCGGAGAGAGCGGACCACCTTGACGTCCTCGTCCACCTTCTGCTGGAGGGCCGTGGCCCTACTCTTGGCCTTCCGCCAGAGGTCCCGCTCCATCTCCAGCTCCTTCAGGACTTCGCCGGCCTTCTCATTGGCCGCGGCATTCCTCTGCAACAGCTCGTCTCGCTCTTTTTGGAGCCTGGCAATCTCCTCCCCATCTAGCTTAGACCTCGCCGACAAATCCTCGAACATCCCGTGGGCCTCCTCCGCGTCCTGATGCGCCTAGGCCTCCCGCTCCTGGGCGGTTGTAGCTGGGCGGCCATGTCTACTCACAACCGGGCCTCCTCGGAGAGACGATCCCACTCCGCCTTCTGTTCATGAAGGAATTGGGATTTATTCCAGCTACGAGCAACAAGAACCTGAAGGGGAAGAAGACTGGTATCAGAAATGCAAAAACACAAAAACATGCGAAGAAAGAAGAAAGCCCAGAAAATACCTGAGTAGTAGGGATAACGATCTCACGGAGGGCTCCTCTAGCCTGGTCCAGGGTGTTCAGCATGGTCGAGATCCCGATGTCAAGACCCTCCCGCTCCATGCTCTCGGAATGATCATTGAGCGAGAAAAGAGCCGACGTCGGGTCCTGAGCGGCCATCCACTGGAGCGGCGGCTCCCCCCGCGTAGGGGAGCGGCTTCCTCCTGACAAAGGGACCGGGGGCGGCTCCCTCCTGACCCTATGCGGCACCACCGCCGCACTCGAGGACCCTCCGGCTAGACCCTCCTCCGTTTGGGCCGCTTCGAGCGCCACGGGCGGATCCACCTGGGCCCCTAGTGGCGCGGATTGCACTACGCCCTCGGGCGCCACCACGACCGTGCCCGGCTGATCCTGGCTTGGCACGGTCACAACCACCTCCACCGGCGGTATGCGGCCCTCGGCCGGCTATTCCATGTCCACCATGGAGGAGGCCGCTCGCTCAGTAACCTCCGCGGGCGTGGGAGCCACCACGGGCGCCGTCAGGTCGGCCAACGTGGCCCTGACGTTGGCACCACTCCTGCCCGAAACGGGGGTGACTCCAGGCAACACTGTCTGTCCCTCTTGAATGGCGAGACTCTTCTTGGGCACCAGCCCTAGGGGGTGACCTGTCCGCAAGAACCTGCACAAAGGTAATAACCATTAAGTCAAAATGGAAATGGAAAAAGGATAAAAACAGGGGAATCAGCAGCTTACGTTGACGTCCTTGGCCGGCGGAAGCGTTTTGGGGATGGATCCCCAGATCCCTACCCTGACTCATCTGGGCGGGACCGTTTCAAGCCTACCCCCTACTCCGGGGCAGGGGGGTTCATCTTGTCGGGCGTGACACCGGAGCCGTCCCCCTCCATCATCTCACGGGGCGCGGCACCGGAGCCGCTCCCCTCCATCGTCGCCTCGAGGTTAGTGGCAGCAAGCCCACCCTCCCCCGTCCACCAGTCCTCGGCCGGCACGCCATACGAAGTGGTGGACTCGCCAGCCTCCACTGACCTCATCGATTCACTTCCCTCCGCGTGGAAAGGGAAGGGCCCCTGCACGGATGGGTGGCCACTTGTCAGCACGTCCTCGTCCTCCAGGACGCCCCAATCCACGCCGATGGCTACCTCGTCATCGTCGTCATCATCATCGTCATCATCGTCGTCCTCATTGCTCATGTCCTCTCCCCGATCCCGTGCCTCCTGCTTCAGTCGTTTTGCCTTCTTCATCTCCTCCCTTGCTTTCTTGGCCTGCTCGGCCGCGAGTCGATTCACCGCCGCCACGACCTTGTCCTTCGGCAGCGGAACCGGACTATCCTTGAAGACCAGCCCCCTCGGCCGGTCCCAACGTCACAAAGCAAGTGTTAAAAAATGGAGATCCAAGAAAAAGAAATGAGCACAGGAAAAGAGGGCATACGAATTCAAAGAATCCAGGCTCTGGCCGCTTTGGGGGGTGTCTGGGCATCGGATACACAATGTCGAGGACCCTGCCTACAGAATCCTTCGTCGGCTCCGTCGCCTCCTTGATGCGCTACGCCACTTCTGAGTAAGGGAGTGCCTCGTCAATGAGCACCGTCCCCTCAAACGATATCCCGGGCATCATCCGATGCAGGGGAAGCACACGCGCCATCAGTGGCGCCACCCTCCTCGCATGGTAGGCACTGATAATCCCCGTCCCCTTTACACCCCGATCCTTCAGGGCTTGGAGGTCGAAAAGAAGGTCGAAGATGTGTTTCTTGTCTTTGGACTGGACGCCCCAGCCCCACGACTCTGGAACGTCCACGATAAGACGTCATGTGTACTTCGGTAGGGTGGCACTCACATCATCCCTAACATAAAACCACTGCAAGTGCCATCCCTTGTTGGATGTCGCCAGACGCATGTATGGGTAACCCCTCGACCGGGTATGGCGCAGATGAATGCTGGCACATCCCATCGGCGCGTTCACATCTTTCCCCCCAATCTTCCTCTTCGACAAACTAATGTTAAAGAAATACCGCCACAGATCAAAATGGGGATCGATCCCCAGGAAACCCTCGCACAGGGCAACAAATGCTGCCATGTGTTGAATCCCATTGGGAGTTAGATGATGCAACTCTACCTCATAGTAATCCAGCAGCCCCCGAAGGAATCTATGCGTAGGTACCCCGAATCCCCACTCATGGAAGATGGCAAAAGAGACGACATACCCTTCAGGCGGCACCGGCTCACCTTCGTCGCCAGGTAGTAGCCACTCCTGGACGACGGACAGTGGGCGGAGAAGGCCACGGCGGACGAGGCCCTCCAGACGCCGGGAGGTGATGCTAGATCTGCCCCACAACTCCATTAAATCAATTAGGGAGAAGGGCAAGCGTGAGCTTGACGGCGGCTGCAACACGAATGCAAGCTGATCGGTGGTGGCGATACGGGCACAGGAGGCTGGGGCGATTGGTGGTGGATGTTTCAGAACACGAAGGTAGGAGAGCAAAATACAGAACCTTGGGGGCGAACCCCGTGGTTTTATAGGGGGCGACGGACGCGAGAAGGGCAACCGTCCGCCTCGATCTCCGGGCCTGCCACGCGTGCCACCGCGTCACGTCGCGGGACACGCGCCCGTAGTCCCTATCCTCTCACCCCAAAAATCTCGGCGGACGGTTCACCTTCCCTAGGCGAATCTGGACTCTCTACCCATCTGGGAAACACAAGCCACGAAGGCCTGTTCTTTTCTCTTTGGCCCACCTAGGGCCCAGAAGCTCGCCGGCTGGCCCAACTAAGGAAGGATCCACGAACGATCTGAAATCAAGGGCAGAAGCACCAGTTAGGTCAGCCCTGAATCAGTTCCCAGCGAACGGGATGCCACGACCCACTCGGAAAAACATCCAGTTGATAAAAAACTAAGTCCTTCAGCCTTACCCGCAAAGGGACCGATACAACCCCCCGGGCGACTCTATTCGAATCACCCGGGGGCTCGGGGGCTACACCCATCGGGTGCGCTCGCGCGCACCCTCTGGCAAAGTAACTTCGACGAAGTCAAAAAACACCCTCTAGGCGGTTCTACTCGAATCACCTAGAGGCTCGAGGGCTACTGTCGAGGATCTAACACCAGGGTACCCCAGAAGGTGGAACCAATAACCACTGAACGTGAAAAACTTCTAGACGCATAAGGGCGCCGTTTCATCCCTTGTTCGAGTGACAGGAGTTTGGTTCCGCCTCGCCCAACGCCTTTGGGAGATAACTCTGCCTCGCCCGAGGGCTCAAGGATAATCTTCGTCTCGCCTGACGCCATTGGGACAGGCTCGGTCTCGCCCGAGGGCCAAGGGATAAACTCCGTCTCGCCCGACGCCTTGAGGGCGGGCTCGGTCTCGCCCGAGGGCTGAGGGATAGATTCCGCCTCGCCCGACCCCGGAGGGGCGAGGTCGGTCTCACCCGAGAGATAGGAATTGGTCTTCGTTTCGCCCGACGGTAAGGAACGAGTCTCACCCTGCTCCATATCTAAAGATTGGATTCATCCTCCCTGACAACTTCTCCCCATTCCCTCAAAGATGATAAGTACAGGGCAAGACAAGACGTTCGGGTCAACCATGGCTCCAAGGACCATACCCTACGCCCTAGCAGGAAAAGTACTGCCAGGGGATGACAGGGTAGGTGCTTTAGACCCTTCCAGGCGCCACAGAGCCCGAAAGGTTGTATAGGTGCGTGCTCCTCGCCCTGTAGAGTTGTAGGTGCCGCCTTTAGCCCTAGGACACGCAACCCGACGAAGATATACGACAACCGCTACGCTCCAGAAAAGGACTTAATATCTCCACCCACGACAGACATTCCATCACCACGCTATGGACCCAAGGGAGCAGCACTCGCTTCCTGACCCCTCAGGTCTGCCAAGTCAGAAGGCCTTGACCACATCGTCGCTCCGGACCCCGACCCCTCGTCCCTCCGATGAAGACTCACAGGAACGAGAAGGCGTGCGGAGCAAGGCTGGGAGAGGCCCATAAGTCAAAACCACTATACTACAGCCCACACCCTGCGCAGGGCAGCATTCTGTAATCAACCTGACATTCTATAGAGACATCAACAGTATTGTAGGCGCCTATCTTCCTTCGTACTCATCAAAATGAAGAACGAAGCCAGGTAGATGTGAGCCACAAGACTAAGTAGAGTATACATCCTAAACCCTCGCCCTTGTAAAACCACCCCCTTCCTCTATAAAAGGGGATGCGCTTCCTCCATCAGGGGGACGGACTCTTGAGACCGAACAATACGACACATGAATACACACAGTCAAGTTGTTTCGAACCTATTGACATCCCTTCAACCCTTCCATCAGAGACTTGGGACCAGTCCCTCTCTCGATCGTTTGTACCCCTTACTACAAACCGTTCATGGTGCTAATAACACGGGCTGCAACAAACTGGACGTAGTGACTTTCGGCCCGAATCAGTATAAATCTTGTGTCCTTTAGCGCACCATCCAAGCCTAACGCGCATTACTATAAATTTACTTGCCGGTGCTTGTACGAAACACCGACACCTTGTTTCTTGTAACCACACCATTCTCATCTTGCTTGTTATGGAAGACCCACTTGGTGCCAATGATATTGGTGTTGGGTCTCTTCACCAAGGTCCACACTTGATTTCTTTTGAAATTGTTGAGCTCATCTTGCATGGCCATCACCCAATCCGGATCACCAAGTGCTTGCACAACCTTAAGAGGTTCTAAAGAGGAAACAAACGAGTAATATTGGCAAAAGTTTATTAAATGTGAATGAGTCGTTACCCCCTTTCGAAGACTCCCAAGGATGTTATCAATGGGGTGATCCTATTGTATAGTTTGCATTAGCCTTGGATAATCAATGGCCTCTTGTCCATCTTCTAGATCTTCATTATCTTCTTGCTCGAATATAGGTTGTAGGTTCTATCCTTGAATCAAAGTTGGACTTGCTGCTGCTGTTAGAGGGAGTGCAGCACTACTGCTCTTATGTGCGGCACTGCCGCTCTGCTGATTTGTAGCAGGGGTATGCTCCCCCTTAGCTATGGTAGAATTGCTCGAAATAACGCACTTACGGAGGCGTTTGTCTTCCACTGACACTAAGCACCTCGAGAGAGAGCTACATCGGGCGGGTTCCGTCGAGCACACCACGAGGGAGAGCCCGAATAATCCATATTTTTCTCCAAGGATCCAATAATGAGAACGAGTTACCAAACTTAGTCCATTTCATACATCTAGAGTTCTTAAAAATGGTATTATTACATTACCAAATTCAGAGTGCGGAATATTAAACAGCGGAATGAAAATAAACATCTATCGATAATAAACAAGGATCCGTTTGTTCCCACCAGAAGAATCCTTCACACAACGGCTACTCCTCAAGCAGTACCTAGAACAGGGGTAAATAAACCCTGTATCACACAATGTACTCGCAAGACTTATCCGACTAGTGGGAGTAATTTCCTGACTCCAAGGAAATATGATAAGCTTTATGATATGCTGGTTTCCTTTTTGCAGAAAGCAATGCTAATAGTAAATCTTTATTTATGTTATTATTAGCAGTCATGATTAATTCATTACCTAGCAATTCTATGTAACCACCTGTTCTACTTTCAAGCAAGGGTTGAGCAAACACTTCCATTTCAACACCTTTCATCATTTGGTTCTTACTACGGTGCTAGACCGTAGACAAGCCATACTGGATTGCCTAGGGATTCACGAATCAATGTGCCTAGCTGGGTACCCCGAAACACATGCCCCGCTTGTACCCCAGGCACAAGCAGGACCAACCCGTCGCTCTCCTATCATGGGGTCTAGATCCCCGTCCAAACTTGGACTCCAAGCTCCTGCTCCTGAGTTTTGGACTCAGTGCAGTGCTTAGACCTCCACCATCCCCGCCTCCAATCAGTCGGTCTGGAAAGAGCCGAAACCCACGACAAGCGAGCAACAAGCCTTCCCTGCGCCCATACCCAAGTATGTGCTCCGGATAATAAGTCTGTGACTTGCCTAGAACCCAATGCAACAGTCGGTCCTTAACCGACATAGACAGAGAAAAAGTATAACCAAGCTATTCCCTGTTGGCCACAGGACACAACCTCTTACACCCACCAATACCCAAACTTATCCTTGCCCAGTCTCCATTTTTCTTTCCACCATTTTATCATGAGTGATCATAATTATCACCTATTGTGAATAACGGCAGGTTACTCACGCTACCAAATTCCTAAGCATAGCAGCTACTTAACCTATAATACTAGGACTCATAGGTAAGTATATCTATGCATGTAGTTTCCATAAAATGCTTGTAATGTAAATGTACACCATATATATATTCAGTGATCATTAAAAATAAGGGTTATGCACTAGGGCTTACCTTGGGCAGGCGGTGTGTCAACAAAGTCAGCAACAGATGGCTCTAGGGCTCCCTCCTATATGAGAATCTCCTCCTTGTACTCCTCGATGACCTCCTCGTATTCCTGTTCGCCCGCAGACACGAACTCTACCAACTCGTTATCTACATGCATGAAATAATGATGCACACTTAGTAATACAGCAACAACAACTCTTAAAATACGAATACACCTACCAAGCTACTAAGCTAGTTCTACCGACTAAGGTGCTAGGTTACCTACTGTTACCACTAATAGGTGTGAAACATGGCATGTATTATCTTAGCAACTAAGGCATTCTTACTCTTAATACCAATTTACTATATATATACTAAAACAAGAAGTACTAGCTACTCTATTTATCAACCTACTCAAGGGCAACAAAAATTACAGTGAGCACCTAATATTCTAATGAACCTAGTGTAAAAATTTCATGGCTAAATCTATCATCAATTTGCCATAAAAATCCCACAAATATTAAGCTAAATAATACTAAGCTTTCCTAAATGAATTAATGAATCTATCATTATCACAGATAACTATAAAATAACTACACCAACAGATAGATATCATTTTTGTGAACCTTATAAATTTTGTTTCACTATTTTTCGACGCCTACAACATTTACCATAATTTCCCAAAGATTAGCTCAAAACTAAATTGAATAAACCTTTACTAATTCTCTAAATTTAACCCACACGGCCCGCTATGCGTGACGTGGCCCATGCACGCGCAGCGTGCGTGCACACACGACCCACCAGCGTGGCCCGTGCGGACGTGGCCCAACCACACGACGACGGCCCACGACGGGGTGGCCCGCGTGCGTCGGTCACAATTACAAAAATGTCCTCAAACTACCGGTGATTCACCCCGAGGTCTGAAGTACTATTCCCATAGTCAATGTTTACGCAAACAAGCCCTCGGAGAAAACCGTCTTTACCACGGCCACGTCCTCGGACACCCGCGCGCGCACCGGCGCGGCGGCGCTGGCACCGGGAGGTCACGCCGGCCAGCCTAGCCCCTCCCTACCCCCGATAGCGAGCTGACGCTCACCTTGATGCGAACGTGAGGCGATGGGCGGTAAAGCGACAAATGAAGATGGGGTCTAGAGCTCCCTCCGCAGCGGCAGACCTCCTACAACGGCGGTGGCCATGTTCCCGTGAGCTCAGGCACCACCAAGCCTAAAAGACTAGAGGATGGGCATCAGCAACTCACCCAAAACCTACCAGACATGATGTCTTGATCGGGGACGGGCCAAGTGAGTCTGGCCACACGGGCACGGTAAACACGGCGACAACTGTGGTGGCGCGACCATGTCAACGGCGCTGGGCAGGTAGTAGCAGTGCAACTAGGGGTGCGCATGGGGTGGAGGACTATGAGGTGAGGGTGGAGGTACAAACAATTAGACTCAGAAGAACCAGGCGGGTAATGCCCACGGCTATAGCGTTTACGCCTTTAATGGCGCGATGGTGAGCATCGGCTCCAAATTGGAGCTTACAAAGGTACGATAAGACGCGGTGTGGGGTTGGTTGGCCAGCATACTTAAAGACGAAGTCAGACACATGCTGAATTGAAAGGACAGGACCTCACTGTGTCGGATTGAAGGCGTGGCCTGGCCAAACCTATAGCAGAGGAGGGAGGGAAAAAAGGAAGGAATGGGGACGGCTGCTAGCACGAGCCTTGGCGGGATGTGACGATCGCACCCGGGCTATCATTGCGAGCCAGCGCAGCCAGGAGAGGGGGCACACCCGTGTGCGGGCGGTGGCAACGCAGTGGCGTGGTCGTGGCGCCATTAATGGCGTACGACAAACTATGCCACAGCAAGACCATGTGCACTAATCGAAATGGCAGCGACGCAGAGGTGCAGGCGGACACGATGGCTGCATGCAGTGGCACGACGGCGACAACGCGGGGCAATACGGTGATGGGACGGTGGTGTAGCGATGAAAGCAGCAGAGTAGAGCGGCCAGGCCCGCCGGCCCTAGTGTCCCACCGAGCATGGCGATGCGCGTGAGTGCGTGCGTGCTAGAGTCACTTGCTTGGGAGCGGTAGCAGCGATATGGGGCCTACGTGGTGGTGTGTGCATGCGTCGAGCAAGCCAGCGCTGCAACGTCGAGCTAAGGCATGGTGACCGCGCCTAGACGCTGACACCAAGCCATGCACGATTTTTAAAGCGCCCCAAAAATGAAATTCGTTACTTCAAACGCCGAATCACCTATTCTATACTCAAGAAGGTATGTTAGGCTATCAAAACCAGCCATGAAACCCTACCACCAATTAATCCAATTCACCTACAAAAATTGCCAAACTTGGTCTTGTCAAACCACTTCCCGACTTTAGAAATTTGACTAAGTCTCGATCGGATTCGCGTCGAATTTGATTTCTAAGCTATTCGGTACGCTAGCTAGTGCATTCCTTTCGCGACCTCAAGTATTTCATCGTCACCTACACGGTTTGTACTTCTAACATTACTAAAATTCCATATATATGTTCTATAGCATTTTTTCTTAATAAAAATTGATTTAAAACCCTAAGTAATATAACTCGACTATGAAATGTAACTTTCGTTTCACATTTCTGTTAGTCATTTCGAGTTACAGAAATTGATTTACATACTATTTTACATACACTATCACATAAACATGATGCCCATGCAGTGTTTTAGCAAAAGATTTACAGTGTAAAACCGAGGGTGTTACAAATCTACCCCCCCTAAAACAAAATCTCATCCCGAGATTTCATGTGCCTAGTGTGGGAAAAGAGATAAGGAATATATTTCAATGTAGACAACTACCTCGGTGACCAGAGAGAAGATGGGGATAATGCTCTAGGATGTCACTTTCTTGCTCCCATGTTGCTTCTTCCTCCGAGTGGTTCTGCCACTGCACCTTGTAGAACTTCACCACATTGTTCCTCGTCACCCTTTCCTTTTCATCCAAGATCTTGACAGGGTGCTCAATATACGTCAAGTCAGGCAGGAGAGGAAGTCCTTTAATTTCCATAGCTTCATCAGGGACCCATAAACATTTCTTCAACTAAGATACATGAAACACATTATGTATCACCGATAAGATATCTGGAAGCTAGAGACGATAAGCAATTGGACCACACTGCTCTAAAACCTTGTAAGGACCCACATACCACGGGACTAACTTGCCATGGACACCAAACCGATGCACCCTCCTCATAGGAGACACCTTGAGGTACACATAATCTCCAACTGCAAACTACAAAGGCCTTCTTCGCTTGTCCACATAAACTTTCTGTCGGCTCTGAGCTACCTTCAAATGACCCTAAATAATGCTAACTTGCTCTCGAGCTTCTTTGATGAAATTAGGTCCAGAATATCCATGGTCTCCCACTTCAACTCAGTTAAAGTGGTGTCCTACATTTCCTTCCATACAGAGCTTCAAATGGTGCCATACGAATGCTCTCTTGATAGCTATTATTGTAAGAAAACTCAGCTAACTTTAGGCATTCATCCCACTTCTTAGGAAAAGAAATGGCACAAGCTCTCAACATATCATCGAGTACCTAGTTCACCCTTTTAGTTTGGCCATCAGTTTGTGGATGATAAGCTGAGCCTCTAAGGAGACGAGTACCAAGACATTGCTGAAGTTGCTCCCAGCAACGAGAGACAAAAACTGACCCTCTATCGGAGATGATAGTAAGGGGAACTCCATGTAGGGTCACAGCCCGGTCAAAATATATCTGGGTATACTTCTTGGCTGTATATCTAGTGTCCACCGAAAGAAAATGAGCAGACTTAGTGAGACGGTCCACAATGACCCAAATAGAGTCGTAGCCCTTGGATGTGTGGGGTAAACCCATAATGAAATCCATAGAAAAATCTTCCCATTTTCAAACAAGGATAGGCAAAGGCTGCAAATATCCAAGGGTATGCATATGATCGGCCTTAACTCTCCCACAATTGTTGCACTCCGTGACATACTTGGTGATGTCCTGCTTCATATTGGGCTACCAATACAAGTGGCACAAATCATGGTACATCTTGTTACTGCTAGGATGAATAGACAACTTGGAATGGTGAGCTTCATTCAAAATCTTCCTTCTAAGCCCATCATCTAATGGAACCACCAATCTGTTCTTGTACTTTACTACCCCTTGCACATCAATACTAAACTGAGGACCATGCCCTTCGACAATTAATTTCTTGATGTGAGGAATTTCTAAAGTGGCTTGCCTTTGCTCCATGATAATCTGCTCAAGTAAATCTCAGACTAAGGCAATGTGAGCTAGCACCTCAGCATGGTTGAGAGATAAAGGTGCTTCTTCAACCTGATATGACTTTCGGCTCAAAGCATCAGCTACCACATTGGCCTTTTCGAGGTGGTAATGTACCTCCAAGTTATAATCCTTGATCAATTCCAACCATCTCCTTTGCCTCATATTTAACTCGGACTGAGTGAAAATATATTTGAGGCTCTTATGGTCCGTAAAAATATGAACCTTGTTTCTCAACAAATAATGCCTCCATATTTTTAGAGCGTGCACCACAGCAGCCAGCTCTAAATCATGGGTGGGATAATTCACCTCGTGCTTTTTCAGCTAGCGTGAAGCATAAGCTATCACACGCCCATCCTGCATAAGCACACATCCCAACCCCATCTTCGAGGCATCGCAATATACATCAAAAGGTCTGTCAATATCTGGTTGGGCCAAGACATGAGCAGTGGTAAGAAAGTTTTTCAAAGCTTGGAAGGCTTCTTCACAATCCAAGCTACAAAAAAACTTGGCATCTTTTTGGAGCAGCTTGGTCATCGGCTGAGCTATCTTGGAGAAATCTAGAATGAAACACCGATAGTATCCAGCAAGACCAAGGAACTGATGAATCTGGTGCACTGACTTGGAAAACTTCTAATTTAGAACATCTTGCACCTTGCTAGGGTATATAGATATACCTTTTGGTGTCAGAACATGTCGCAAAAACTACGTTTGATCTAACCAAAATTCACACTTGCTGAATTTAGCATACAACTTGTGTTCTCTCAATCGAGTTAGTACTATCCGAAGGTGTTGGGCATGCTCCTCCTTGTTCTTGGAATATATCAAGATATCATCAATGAATACCACTAGAAACTTGTCCAACTCTGGCATAAAGACTGAGTTTATGAGATACATGAAGAATGCAGGAGCGTTGGTGAGACCAAAAGACATGACTAGGTATTCATACAACTCATACCTAGTAGAAAAAGCTATCTTTGGTATATCTTGTGGTCTAATCTTGATTTGTTGATAGCCTAAACGGAGGTCAATCTTGGAGAACACCTTGACACCAGCTAGTTGATCGAACAAAGTATAAATATGAGGTAAAGGATACTTGTTCTTAATTGTTACCGCATTAAGAGGGCGGTAATCCACACACATCCAAAGAGTGCCATCCTTCTTCTTCACAAAAATGGCTGGACAACCCCATGGTGAAGAGCTAGGATGGATGAATCCCTTTTTCAACAACTCTTCTAACTGTTTCTTCATTTCAGCCAATTCCTTCGGGGCCATGCGGTACGGGCGTCAGGAGATAAGAGTAGTCCCAGGCTCTAACTCAATGGAGAACTCCACATCTCTATCCGGTGGCAATCCAAGTAGATCTTCAGGAAAGACATCCGAGAATTCACAGTCCATAGGAATAGAGGCAAGATCAGGGGAAGCTTCAGCATGAGCAGCAACAGGTAAGGCTAGATCTGAGGGCATAAGAAGAGACATCCTATCCTCAAAAGAAGGAAGCCATAACTGAACAACTCTCTGCTTCAGATCTAAAACTACCCCATATACACACAACCAGTTCATTCCCAAAATTGCATCAATGCCTTGCCCAGGCAGTACCATGAACTGGAGACGGTAAGTGTGAGTGGCTAATACTAAGCCCACTATATCCGTCCAAGTATTAACGCACAATTGCGCACCCGGAGTACTAATTCTATAGGCAAAAGGTATAGCCATAAGAGGTATATTATGCCGGTGTGCAAATCCCATGCTCATAAATGAAAATGATGCGCCAGAATCAAACAACACATAAGCTGGATGGGAGTCAATGGTGAACATACCAGCCATCACCGGTTTATTTTGCAATATTTCCTCGGCCTCGGTGAAATTAACCTATCTAGATCGGCTCACTAGCGCTTTCTTCTTTATAACTATTCGCTTGATTAGCCTAGAGTTAGCTGAAGGCTGAGCAGACTGGGCCGACTGGTTTTGCAGACACTCTTGGGCATAGAGGCCTTCCTTGCCACACTTGAAACAAGCACCAGGCTTGTTCCCTTATCCCAGACGAGGTGGGACCTACTGTCCCTAGGGCTACTGAGGTTGTACCTACTGAGTCGGTGCACGGTACTGAGTGGAAGGAGCCTAAAAGGTCTATTGAGGCTGCCAAAATGAATGCCCACTCGAAGACTAATAGGGCACCCACCTAACAACCTGTACTTTCTGAGCATAGGGGTGACTAGAAGACCCAGTAGCCACCCGCTTGCACTTCCATTCTGCCTGAGAGTCACGCTGCAAGCCCTCCATGGCAATAGCAGCATTCATCATCACCCCAAAGGTCTGATAGTTCCTAGTATATAACTCCTTCTGTAGGCTGCAAGAGAGGCCATGGTAGAAGTGGTCTCTCTTCTTCTCATCTGTATCAACATGAGTCCCAACATACTGTGACAAGTGGTTGAACTTGTTGACGTAGTCCATCACGAACATACTCCCTTGCCGAAGGTCCAGAAACTCTATCAACTTCCTATTTAGAACACCAGCAGGAATATAATATTCTCTGAAAGCTACAGTGAACTCCTGCCAGGTCACCCGGTGATCCACCGGCTGCATGGCATTGAATGTATCCCACCATGCACTAGCAGATCCCAACAACTGTTGCACTACAAAGTGCACCTTTTGCTCCTCAGTTATGGTGAGAAGCAGAAACTTTTGCTCCAGGATACGAAGCCAATGCTCTGCATCTAGAGGCTCAGCCGTTGGCATGAACGTGGGTGGCTGTGGCTTTAAGAAATCCTGATAAGAGCAGGGTCTCTTAGGACAATGGGCACCACCCCCGTTCCCACCATTGCCCTCGTGGCCTCCATGGGCGAAGCCACCGACAGCCTGTGCCAGCAGCTCCATGGCACGGGCTAACTCACAATGAGCAGCCAATATCTCCGTCATCATCTCCGCATGAGTCATCAGAGGTGGCGGTGGCAGAGGAGGAGGAGCCAGAAGTGGAGCCTCATGACTCTCCCTATTGTCGTGCTCATTGCCCCAGCCACTTTCACCTTGGCCTTCGCCAAGACCGTGGCCCGCTTCGGCACTAGTGCTCCCACAACCAGACCTCAGGTTCATCTGTAAACAGATACGAACCAACCATTAGGGACCACGCTCCAGATTAGGAGCAAGAGATTAGAGAAATCATAAGACATTTATTAAAGCATTCTTTTAGTTATCCTATCAATTTACTAATCCAAATTATACGTATAGGGGAAATTTAGTTTAAGCAAGATTCTATTATCATGATGCATGCATCGACCTAAATGTTCACTCCGGCCGGAATATAGTGGCATTCAAAAGAATTTTCGGCACATCGCACACTCACTTTCCGTATGCTAAACGATTCTTACGCAGCATAAGTTAGTATACCTACAGAAAATTGATTAGATAAAACCAGTGCCCCTATCCTAGATAGACCATATTGCTAGGGCTTATACTTATTTAGATAATTTTATCGCATCTCACTTTTCGCAAAACTTTTGTTGGTCAAATTTTAGGTTTTGGAAAAGAGTGATAAACTCGTAGACTT
Organism: Miscanthus floridulus; assembly: GCF_019320115.1. NCBI lineage: Eukaryota > Viridiplantae > Streptophyta > Magnoliopsida > Poales > Poaceae > Miscanthus > Miscanthus floridulus. The sequence continues at coordinate 83,203,812 of NC_089589.1, forward strand.
ATTATTGGCTCGGGTACCAACTATGGTAGAACCGCCCAAAATAACGCACTTATAGAGGCGCTTGTCTTCCACTGACACCAAGCACCCCGAGAGCGAGCTACATTGGGCGGGTTCCATCGAGCACACCCCGAGGGAGAGCCCGAATAATCCACATTTTTTCCCAAGGATCCAATAATGAGAACGAGTTACAAAACTTAGTCTATTTCATACATCCATAGTTCTTAAAAATGGTATTATTACATTACCAAATTCAGAGTGCGGAATATTAAATAGCGGAATGAAAATAAACATCAACTAAACATCTATCAATAATAAATAAGGATCCGTCTGTGCCCACCAGAAGAATCCTTCACACAATGGCTACTCCTCAAGTAGTACCAGCAACAGGGGTAAATAAAACCTGAGTACACAATGTACTCGCAAGATTTATCCGACTAGTGGGAATAATTTCCTGACTCCAAGGGAATATGATAAGCTTTATGGTATGCTGGTTTCCTTTTTATAGAAAGCAATGCTACTCGTAAATCCTTATTTATGTTATTATTAGCAGTCATGATTAATTCATTACCTAGCCATTCTATGTAAGCACCTGTTCTACTTTCAAGCAAGGGTTGAGCAAACAGTTCCATTTCATCACCTTTCATCTTTCGGTTCTTACTATGGTGCTAGACTGTAGATAAGCCATACCGGAATGCTCGGTGATTCATGAATCAATGTGCCCAGCTGGGTACCTCGAAACACACGCCCCTCTTGTACCCTAGGCACAAGCTAGACCAACCCATCGCTCTCTTGTCACGGGGTCCAAGTCCACGTCCAAACTTGGACTCCAAGCCCCCGCTCCTGAGTCCTAGATTCAGTGCGGTGCTTAGACCTCCACCATCCGCGCCTCCAATCAGTTGGTCCAAAAAGAGCCAGAACCCACGACAAGAGAGCAACAAGCCTTTCCTACACTCATACCCAAGTATGTACTTAGGATAATAAGTCTATGACTTGCCTAGAACCTAATGCAATGGTCGGTCCTTAACCGACACAGACAGGGAAAAAGTGTAACCAAGCTATGCCCTATTGATTGTAGGACACAACCTCTTACACCCACGAATACCCAAACCCTATCCCTGCCTGGTTTCCATTTTCCTTTCCACCATTTTATCATGAGTGATCATAATTATCACCTATTGTGAGTAACAGCAGGTTACTCACGCTACTGAATTCCTAAGCATAGCAGCTACTCGACCTATACTAGTAGGACTCATAGGTAAGTATATCTATACATGTAGTTTCTATAAAATGCCTGTAACGTAAATGCACATCATATATATATTAAGTGATCATTCAAAATAAGGGTTATACACCGGGGCTTGCCTTGGGCAGGCGATGTGTCAACAAAGTCAGCAACAAATGGCACCGGGGCTCCCTCCTATACGAGAATCTCCTCCTCGTACTCCTCGATGACCTCCTTGTATTCCTATTCGCCCACAGACACGAACTCTACCAACTCATTATCTACATGCATAAAATGATGATGCATACGTAGTAATACGGCAACAACAACTCTTAAAATACGAATACACCTACCAAGCTACTAAGCTAGTTCTACCGACTAAGGTGCTAGGTTACCTACTATTACCACTAACTGGTGTGAAATATGGCATGTATTATCTTAGCAACTAAGGCATTCTTACTCTTAATATCAATTTACTATATATATATACTAATATAAGGAGTACTAGCTACTCTATTTATCAACCTACTCAAGGGCTACAAAAATTACAGTGAGCACCTAATAATCTAGTGAACCTACTGTAAAAATTTCATGGCTAAATCTCTCACCAATTTGCCACAAAAATTCCTATAAATATTAAGCTAAATAATACTAAGTATTCCTAAATGAATTAATGAATCTATCATTATCATAGATAACTGTAAAATAACTACACCAACAGATAGATATCATTTTTGTGAACCTAATAAATTTTGTTTTACTATTTTTGGACACCTACAACATTTACTATAATTTTCTAAAGATCAGCTCAAAACTAAATTGAATAAACCTTTACTAATTCTCTAGAAAAAGAAAAACCAAATCCAACCCGCGCGGCCTGCTACGCGCGACGAGGCCCATGCACGCGCAGCGCGCGCGCACGACCCACCGGTGCGGCCCACGCGGACACGGCACAACCGTGCGACGACAGCCCGCAATGGGGAGGCCCACGTGCATCGGTCACAATTATGAAAACACCCTCGAACTACCGACGATTCACCCCGACGTCTGAAGTACTATTCCCACAGTCAGCGTTTACGCAAAAACAAGCCCTTGGAGAAAACCATCTTTACCACGGCCACGTCCTCGGACACCCACGCGCGCACCGGCGCGGCGGCGCTGGCACCGGGCGGTCACGCTGGCCAGCCTAGCCCCTCCCTGCCCCTGATAGCGAGCCGACGCTCACCTTGATGCGAACGCGAGGCGATGGGCGGTGAAGCGACGAATAGAGATGGGGTCCAGAGCTCCCTCCACAGCGACGGACCTCCTGCAGCGGCGGCGGCCACGTTCTCGTGAGCTCAGGCACCACCGAGGCTAAAGGACTAGAGGATGGGCATCAGCAACTCACCCAGAACCTACCAGACATGATGTCTTGACCGGGGACGGGCCGAGTGAGTCCGGCCACGCGCGCATGGTAAACACGGCGACGGTCGTGGTGGCACGACCGCATCAACGGCACTGGGCAGGCACTAGCGGTGCAACTAAGGGTGCACATCAGGTGGAGGACTACAAGGTGAGGCTGGGGGTATAACCAATTGGACTCAAAAGAACCAGGCGCGAATTGCCCACGGCAACGGCGTTTACGCCTTTAATGGCGCGACTGCGGGCGCCGGCTCCAAATTGGAGCTTGCCAAGGTACGATACGACGCGGTGCGGGGTCCGTTGGCCAGTAGACTTGAAGACGAAGTTGGGTGCATGCTGAATGGAAAGGATGGGACCTCACCATGCCGGATTGAAGGCGTGGCCTGGCCGGACCGGCAGCAGAGGAGGGAGCGGAAAAAGAAAGGAATGGGGCTGGTTGCTGGCCCGAGCCTTGGCGGGATGTGACAACCGCACCCGGGCTATCATTGCGAGCTAGCATAGCCAATAGAGGGGGCACACCCATGTGCTGGTGGCGGCAATGCAGTGGCACGGTCATGGTGCCATTAATGGCGTACAACAATCTATGCCACAGCAAGACCACATGCACTAATCAAAACGGCAGCGACGCAGAGGCACAGGCGGACGCAACGGCTATGTGCAGTGGCGCGACGGTGGTGTGCACACATGTCGAGCAAGCCAGCGCTGCAATGTCAAGCTGAGGCATGGTGACCGTGCCCTGACGCTGACACTAGCTGGAAACATGCCATGCACAATTTTTAAAGCGCCCCAAAAATCAAATTCATTACTTAAGACGCCGAATCACCTATTCTATACTCAAGAAGGTATGTTAGGCTATCAAAACCAGCCATGAAACCTTACCACCAATTAATCCAATTCACCTACAAAAATTGCCAAACTTGGCCTTGTCAAACTCCTTCCCGGCTTAGGAAATTCGACTAAGTCTCGATCGGATTTGCATCAAATTTGATTTCCAAGCTATTAGGTACGCTAGCTAGTGCATTCCTTTCGCGACCTCAAGTATTTCATCGTCACCTACACGGTTTGTACTTCTAACTTTACGAAAATTCTGTATATACGTTCTACAGCATTTTTGCTTAATAAAAATTGATTTAAAACCCTTAGTAATATAACTCGACTATGAAATGTAACTTTCGTTTCACGTTTCCGTTAGTCGTTTTGAGTTACAAAAATTGATTTACACACTAGTTTACATACACTATCACACAAACATGATGCCCATGCAGTGTTTTAGCAAAAGATTTATAGTGTAACACCGAGGGTGTTACATCTGCATCAGGTACGTCAGCGGAACATTGTTTGTCAGCAGCTTGAGGAACCTCCACTTCAGTGACTTCATCTTCTTGTGGTCTTATATCACCAATAGCCAATTGCTTGATTGCTTCACATGGTGGGTTCTCCTTTCCTACAACACTTGAATCAACTTGCTCCACTTGAGAGCCATTAGATTCATCAAATGTCACGTCTACCGCTATTTCAACTCTTCCAGAGGTTTTGTTGAAAACACGATAGGCATGTTCATTTGATCCATAACCAAGAAGAAAACCTTCATCAACTTTAGGTACAAACTTAGAAATTTTGGGTTTCTTGTTAAGTATGAAACACTTGCACCCAAACACTCTAAAGTAAGACACCTTAGGTCTGTTACCGGTTAGAAGCTCATATGAAGTTTTCTTCAACTTCTTGTGTAGCTAGAGGCGGTTGATGGCATGGCAAGCGATGTTGACGGTGTCACACCAAAATATGTCTGACGTCTTGTACTCATCTAGCATTGTCCTTACCATGTCAATGAGTGTATGGTTCTTCCTCTCTACTACAACATTTTGTTGAGGGGTGTATGGAGTTGAGAACTCATGCTTGATGCCTTCTTTATCAAGAAACTCCTCAACTTGGGTGTTCTTGAATTCGGTCCCATTGTCGCTTCTCATTTTCTTGATGGGGAGACCGAACTCCTTTGGAGCTCTTTTAACAAAAGTCTTCACTTTGTCTCTAACTTGACACTTATTAAACAAGAAAAATACCCAAGTGAAACGGGAATAATCATCAACAATAACAAGACCATATTTGTTACCCCGATACTCAGGTAGACGACCGGTCTAAAGAGATCCATGTGTATGAGCTCCAATGGTTGCGTCATGGTCATGATGTTCTTTGGTGGGTGAGGTACACCAACTTGCTTTTTGGCTTGACAAGCGCTACATATCCTATCTTTCTCAAAGTGAACATTTGTTAGCCCAAAGATATGTTCATCCTTTTGAAGTTTGGCCAAGTTCCTCATCCCAACATGGGCTAGTTAGCAATGCCAAAGCCACCCCATGCTAGATTTTGCCACTAAACAAGTCTCAAGATTAGCTTTACTTTTATTGAAATCAACTAGGTAAAGCTTGTTTTTTAAATGACCCATAAAAACAATAGAGGAATCCTTCCTTCTAAAGACTTCCACACCCTTATCCGTAAAGAGACTATTGTAGCCCATCTCACACAATTGAGAAACGGACAATAAATTGTAACTCAATGAATCAACATATAATACATTTGTAATTGAATGCTCAAGGGTTATAGCAACTTTACCGAGACCAATCACATCCCCTTTGAATTGTCTCCAAAGACAATATTTTCATTTGAGCGCGTCATCGGAGAATATGATGAGAACATTATCCTTTCTCCGGTCATATGATTTGTACATCCAATATCAAGCACCCAACTTGACCCACCGGAGGAGTATGCCTACAAAACAAGTTTAGTTGCTAGATTTAGGTCCCCAATTTCACTTAGGGCCTTGCATGTTAGTCACAAGAATCTTAGGAACCCAAATATAAGTATTCCTATATATGTTGGTTTCCTTTCCAATATATTTAGCAACCAATTTCCCACTGCTGTTGTTCCTCAAAACAAAGCATGAAGTCAAGCTTTGTTGAGATGGTTGAAACTTTGGTTGGTAGGCATACTTATTCATAGTGCCCCACACTGATTCCTTTGGCTTCTACTAAACCTGTTTCTACTGGTACACCTTCGTCTTGGACTTAGTTTTATCAGGAGTAGAATTGGTAGCCTTCCCATTTTTTGGGGGAGCGGCACAGCCGGCCTTCACTGTGGCACTATCGCTCAGGACTGCGGCACTGCCGCTATCTGTGCAGGCTGATCTATACCAACTCTTTTCTTCCTCTCAAACTTGACACACTCATAGCCATTTATGATCTTTCTTCCATTTGTCTTGGCTCCTGCAGTGTGCCCAAGCCCATGTTTGATTGAGGGGTGTCTCCCTTGCTTGAATTGAGGCACTTTTGAATTATTTGCCTACTTGTCACTTACTTGAGCCTTATCACTCAAGCAACCCTTGCCAATGATCTCATTGAGTCTAGCAATTTCTTTTCTCATTGCCTCCATGTTTGCAAGGTTAGTGGAATAAGCATTCAAATCAATATTATAACATTTTCCATAACCTTGGCTAGTGGAGGGAGTTGAGGATTCCTTTGCCTTAGAGGGATGTGAGTTGCTATCCTAAAGAATGCCTTATTGCAGCTCAAGTTCTTTGTGCTTTTCATCCAAGTCATAGTACTTTTTCTTGAGTGCATTATGTGCTTTCTTTGTGATAGCTTGGTCCTCTTGCTCTTTGGCCAAAGCCTTGTGCAAGGATTCCATCTCACTTCTCTCTAATGCAAGAGCTACCTAGCTAGTAATGTAGAGATCCTCTTGTTGGATAAGAGTTTCCTCTCTAGATTCTAGCTCGGCTTGAACACTCTAAATCCTCCATTAGCTTAGTGATGACTAATTTGGTTTTTCCATCTAAGTTTTTAGTTATTTGATCAATTTCTTTATCACTAGATTCATCATCACTACAGCTATCACTAATATCACTACTAGAGATATCACTAGGAGGTAGGGGTGGAGGAGCTTTGGCCTTGGATTTAGATTTTACCTTCTCACCCTTTGCCATAAGACAAATGTGAGGGGAGTAGTAGTCATCATCGGACATGTTGGTGAAGAGTCTTGGTGAAGAAGATGGCTCATGGATAGCAATGGTTGCAACTTTCTCATCTTCTTCACTTGAGCTTCCTTTAGTTGAGTCCCATTCATGCCCAATGTGAGCCTCTCCCATGTACTTCTTGCTCCTTCTACGATCGGCCTTCTCCTCTTTCTTATCCTTCTTGTATTTGTTGTCCTTGATCTCATATAGACACTTGGCAATGAAGTGATCGGTGCTTCCATAATTGTAGCATGCCCTCTTTTTCTTGTTTGGGAGTCTTCTCTTCACTACCTTGTAGCCTTGCTTCTTTAGCCCCTTGTGATACCTCCTCATAAAGAGAGCAACATCATCCACTTTCTCGTATTGGTCATCATCATGTTCACTCTCACTAGAGGATGAGGTGGTCTTTACTCTTTCTTGAACTTGCTTGCTTGCTTTGGGCTTGCTAGTTGAAGCTTGCTTGTTGGTCTTGGACTTGCTAGTAGAGTCTTGCTTGCTTGATTTGTTGGCCTTGAGAGCTATATCCTTGTTGATCTTGATGTCTTCTAGCTTTGCTTGCAATTCTCCAAGCTTCTTCCACTCATTTGCTTCTTCTCTTTGCATATCAAAGGTCAAGATCCTTCCAAGTACATCATTTGGTGTGAAGTACTCAAACTTCTTCTTGTCTCTAATTAGAGTGACTATGGTCTCATTTCTAGGTGAATAAGCTTCCAACATAATCTTGACAACTTTATGATCATCTAGCTCATCACAACCATAGCCTCTAATCTTGCCCACCATTGTCATCAACTTATCAAACATCTCTTGTGGCCCTTCTTCATCCAAGATTACAAATCGGTTGAGCTTGAACATCAACAAATCAATTCTTGCCTTTCTCACTTTGTCACCTCCTTCATGTGCAAGATGCAAAGTATCCTAAATTTGCTTGGCAACATCCACACCAATCACTCTATTGTACTCATCACCATCCAAGGCACTAAGTAGCACACTAGTAGCTTGACCGTTGAGGTGGATGATTCTCACTTCTTCCATGGTTAGATTCTTAGGATCAACCGATGGCTCAAATCCATTACAAATAACCTCCCAAATGCTGGGATGAAGACCTATAAGATAGGCTCTCATCAAGTGCTTCCACTTGGCAAAGTTAGTCCCATCGAAATGAGGTAACTTGCCCGCGGGCACATTGATGAAAGACTTACGATCATGGTTAGTCATAGACATAGAAGAATAGTTAAAGGATACGGCGACATATTTGTTGTCATCATTCTTCTTGCCCTTTCCTTTCTTGTCCTTCTTGCTATGCACTTGGTAGGACTCATCATCATCATCATCACCATCTTCGGAGCTACTAGATAGCTCACTAGAAGATGCTTTGGAGGCTTTTGCTTCTTGTTCCTTCTTCTTTCTTGCTTCTCTTATTTTTTCTTCTAGCTTCTCTCTTGAGTCTTCTTTCTTCTTTTCTTGCTTTCTTCTCTTCTAACCATTGTTGCTCCTTCTTCTTTTCTCTTGCTTCTCTTTTCTCTTTTCTAGTTGCCCTTCTTCTTCTTCTTTCTTCTTCATTTTGAGCTTTTTTGGCATCGGTTGCCTCTAGCTGCGGGAGCGTGGAGTTGCTCGCTGTAGAGGTGCTAAGCTCACTACTGTCGGTGTCATGCAGCCCAACGTCCTTCGGATTGACGTTGATGGGCTTCACAACACCGGATCCTCCCCCAGGGCTCCATACCTCACGCAGTGAAGCGCACACGAGGTAACCTGCTCCGATACCACTTGTAGGATCTCTGGTACGCCTAGAGGGGGTGAATAGGCCTATAAAAATTCAACTCAAACTGAAGTCAAATTCACCCGTGGCACTACCGCTCCGTAAGCGCGGCACTGCCACACCTGCAGGAGAGATTATTTCACAGTTTAAAATCTACCCAACGAAATTTAGATCGGGTAAATTTCTTAGCTTCCTGCAGGGTAGTAGAACACAGATCGATAGCTGAAAACACCACACACAAGTAGATTGGCCTCAATCCTAGAAATCACCTCAACCACAATATGTCATTCAAGTAATAAATCAAGCACAAGTGACACAATAATTTATTCCATGGTTCGGGTCGCCACCAAGGCTTGCCTACCTCCACGTTGTTGAGGTTAGCCACTAAGGTTTAGAGCTTTCCAGCCCTTCCTCGTTCTCAAGTCAAGAGACCTAACTCTTGAGATGAGAGGTGAGTTTACTAGCTTCAAGAGATGGTTATAAATCTCCCGGGGCTGCCACAAACTTGATAAGCTCGCCGGGCGACGCTCTAGCCGGCTAGGAGCCAAGCTCTAAGAGTAACAAACACAACCGCCAGCTAAAACGTGAACCAAATGCTCTTTAGAGTTTATGAATCAATGGAGTTGCTCTCTAATCGAGTTATGGACCGTTTTTCCTCAAGGATTGATGGGGAAATCAATGAATTTGCTTGGGGGCTTGAGGTCAACAATGGAGTGAGAGAGAGAGAGCCCCTGCTCTATTTTTTGGCGTGCTAAAGTGAGAAGACGAGAGCAGGTTAGTTACCGTTGGGAAGGAAGTGGAAAAGTATATATACCCTCAGCCCGTAACGGTCACTTAAATCGTAGATAGCCGTTGGGGAGAAAAGAGAAAGATATATACCCCCAGCCCTCAACAGACACTGCACGCAAGAGGTCGGGCAAGACGAGACCCGCGGCCTCGAGGTCGGGCGAGATGAGGCCGCGGCCAAAGGATCAGGCAAGCCGGAGCCCGCGACCTTGGGGTCGGGCGAGACGGAGCCTGCGACCAAAGGGTCGGATGAACCGGAGCCTGCACCCAAGTGGTCGGGTGAATGGGAGCCCGCACCCAAGGGGTTGGGCGAGTCAGAGCTCGCACCCAAGGGGTCGGGGCGAGTCAGAGCTTGCACCCCGCAAGACAGTAAGGGTAATAGTGAAGTGTAGACTGTCTTGGCTGTGAATCTAAGGATGCTTGTAGTTGTTGGAGCACTTGATAGCACATATTAGCTTAAGCATTGTGCCCCCTTTATAGTACGACTTTTTCTATACTCAAATTCAATATATAAAAGAATTTAACCTCCTTTGAGTTTGAAGCCATCTAAATTTGTAATTGGGGGATCCTCCGATTCGTGTAGCATCCTCGAATATAAATTCACTGCTTGTCATCTCGATAAATCTCATTAGTTCTCTAATTGTATGGTCATTACCACCAAAACCCGTAATTAAGTCTTGATTGTGCTTTCATTTGTACAAAGGAGCGTGAGGCTGAGTGAGTCCAGCTCTGTTGCGCCGCCGTTTGATAGTCCCGTTCCATGAGCCACTAGTTTTTAAAACGGAAAGGTTTGTTAGTGCGGTGGCGAGTAGAGTTGAGAGGAGTAAGAATTGGTGCATGATCACTGCAGAGAATAGGAAGGTGGTAGACAGTTGTTGCCGGGTAGGCCAAACACCATTCCGCATTAGCAAGGGAGCGGTCGAGTCGTTGAAACATTGGCGTGGTACTGATTCTTTTGTTTGTCTAGGTGTATGCCGGGCCACTGTAACCCAAGCGCGTGTTTAGTTGAACCCCAAATTTCAAAAAAAGTGCTACAGTCCCCATTACATCGAATCTTGCGATACGTGCATGGAGTATTAAATGTAGACGAAAAAAAACTAATTGCACAGTTTAGTTGAAAATTGCGAGACGAACGTTTTGAGCCTAATTAGTCCATGATTGAACACTAATTACTAAATAAAAATGAAAGTGCTACAGTAGCCTAAAATCCAAACTTCACGCAACTGAACACGCGCCAAATCGATGAAGCCACACTGCTTGACATAGTCACAGAAAGCATTAATACGCCTTAGATCAGGCCTACCAGGATCTGATTTTTCACTAACATGCATAATATCGTTCATGTCACCCATACTTGCTGTTAGTTACAATAAAATCTAGCACTTGCGACCGTATGGCATTGGTAGTACGGTGGTGAGGATCACCATAAATACAAATTAGGCTAAACTGTTGGGAGCTAAGATTATTATTACGTAAAGCAAATATATTGGTAGAGTGGTCTACAACCGAGATGCTGACGGAGGAGGGCAGGTCAGCAGCAAATGAATGGGATGCAATAAGGCAAGGCAGGGGCGCCCGCTAGGCGCTAGCGCTAGGCCTCACATAAATGGGCAGCCCAGCAAAGGAGGGCAGCCTCGCTCGGACGGACGGAGATGGTCGGTCCCCCCTGCATCTATGGATGGATGGATGATTGATGCCCTGCGCAAGCCAGCAAGCAAAGCAAAGCAAGCGGGCAGCATCAATGGCGTGTGTTCAATGCAGCGCGCAACGCAGGCCACTACCAGTGTCCGCAACCCGGCAACCCCCAACCACCCTCCAAATTTCTGGTTGGCTAGACAACGACGACGGGCGGACCACGGCACGGGCGGGCGCGGCGGCAGCCCCAAACTGCATGCATTCCCACTCCCACGTACAGTACGTACTAGAGCAGCAACAACAATTCCTATTGCTCATCAGGCGCCTGAAATCGCGGGGCATCAACTGTAGGAGGCCGTGACATGAGAAGAGAGAAAAAGGATCGAACGCTGCTGCCTCAAGTCCATCGATAGATCAGGCATTTGAAAAACAGCATCTGTTTGTCCGTGGAGAACTGGAGAAAATGAGACATGACGGACATCTCAAGCAAGCCATGAGGTGAGCTAGGTACTGAGGTTTGTGCATGTGACGGATCTTGGCGTCTGGTCTGGACAAAAGACCAAACGCAAATGGCCATGGTCTCCACCGAGGAGTCCTACGCCTGCGAGAGCCATGTGGGTGAGCTAGCGCCTTCTGCATGCATGTCGTCGACCTGGACTGGCTGTGAGTGTGACGACCATGCCGGTGCTGGCTGCATGCGCTGCGCCGAAACACAGTGAGTGGCTGGAGACCAGCGCGGAGCGCGGCATGGCGTTGCTGTTGACCTGCATGGTGCCATTGGCTGGCATTGGTTGATGACGGATCAGGCTGCAGTCAATTACAATCCAGCCAATTCTTTTGCAGTTCATCATTATTTGTGTTTCCATACTCCTCATTTCCTTGGTCGTCTCTCCGGTGATGAACTTTGATCAGTCTAAAATGGTTGTGGTCCTTACCTCAAGTAAAGTTCAACTTGAATCTTTGACCAGTGGTTCACGTGAGCTTGACATACAGTCTATTCGGTTGGCTGGTTCGTATCATTGCTGGTTCGTAAAGAAGTACTGCTGGCTAGTTTATGTGAGAGAAAAATACTATTCTGGCTGGAAATTTATGATCGTTTACGACAAGCCACAGCCAAACGAACAGGCTGTAATTCGTAACATGAATGGTGTCACTGATTTATCACCAGAGTGAGAAAAACACACACTAAAGGTATCAATCATCTATCACTGGCTGGTCCACAACCAGAAGCCAAGGTTTGCACCACCATCACTGGGGCTCTTTGGTGCACTGTAGCTATATCATAGTCATGTTTGGAACCGTTTATATGAAAATTGCCATTCGTATCCCTTGCTCCGCGAGATTGCCATCCATCCGTCGAGCAGAGGGTCGCTGAGGGCAGCAGGGCACCACCACCATGGCCACCGCCCATGTTGTCCTCGGTAGAGGAGAAGGTGCACGCGTCCCACATCGTGATCAAGCACGAGGGATCTCGACTCAAGGCCTCATGGTGGGATCCCAGAGGCATTGCCAACTCCGCCATGATCCGCGACAGTGCGACTGATCTGTAGCGCGCCCTCTGCAACTATATCGTATCCATGGACAGCTAACTCCGACTATAGCTGGGCCAAGCACGGCGGTGACATAAGTCTTGATCCTGCTTGTGCTGCCGCCTCCCGTGTGAACGACTTGCAGTGTGGAGCCACGTGGCCCTAACGGCATGGATGGGCGACTGAGCTAGGGAGGCGACAATAGGCTGTAGATGTGAGAGTTAGGCAGACAAGGGAGAGGAGGAAAGGGGCAAATGGTGAAAAAAGGCTCACAGTGGAGAAAAATATGAGTGGGAGGCCGCGGTACCGAAAGCGCACGATGTAGTGCAAGTTCGATCCTTTTTCCCACCCGATTCCCATATAATCGAGAAAAACTCTGGGCATTTGGGTGGGATTTTCAATTATTTTCATGTAGAATCTAATGTTAACCGGAAATAAACAAACACATCTTATGGCCCAGTTTAAATCTCATGGTCTAAAGTTTAGATCGATAATGAACTAATGACCACTTTAGCACACTTGTGAGATCTGATGAACTAATAACTTTTCTACGAGGTTGGCTAAACTGTAACAACACTTTACTCCACCTATTTGGAGTCTCAAGAGCTAAATTTAGGGGGTGTTTGGTTCTTTAGGCGCTCCTAAAATTTATGTCACATCGAATATTTAGAGGCTAATAAAGAGCACTAAATATAAATTAATTATAAAACTAATTACATAGATGGAGGCTAATTTTCGAGATGAATTTTTAAGCCCAATTAATCTATCATTAGCATATGTTTACTGTAGCACAACGTTGTCAAATCATAGACTAATTAGGCTTAAAAGATTCGTCTCGCAAATTAGTCGCAAGTTGTGCACTTAGTTTCATAATTAGTCTATATTTAATACTCTATATATGTGTCCAAACATTCGATGTGACAGAAATTTTAGGAGGAGGGGAAGGAACCCAACTTTATACCATAGGATCCAAATAGGACCATAGCAAGGAAATGTTATCTCTTTTCTAGAAATTAGTGAAGTCAGTATTTTTTTACTTAACTAACTCCAGACTCCTTCGGCCTGTTCGCTTGTTGATTTCAGCCAGCCCAAACCAACCAGTCAACAGTGTTTTTCTCTCACAATAAACCAGCACCAGCCAGCTCAAACCAGCCCAAAAACCAACCAGCGAACATGCCGCTTATGAAGAAGCCAGAGCTAGAACCGGGGAAGCTGTATGAAACAGGCCCTATATTGTAGCCATAAAATTGTTATATACATATAGAGGAGATGTAGGATGAAAAGGACAACATGGTTATACAACAGAACTCCATCCTAAACATTGGTTGACCTAAGCAAAAAATTAACTGTTAATAAGTTGTAAAAATCAGGGTAAGCTCTTTCAATTTAAATATTGCATTGTTGTAGAAACTATAGGCCATGTTTAGTTCCCCATTTTCCAGAATTTGGCACTATGCAAAAAGAAGATTCTCCGTCACATCAAACTTGCGGTACATGTATGGAGTACTAAATGTTAACGAAATAAAAAACTAATTGCACAGTTTGGTTGTACTTTGCGAGACGAACGTTTTGAGCCTAATTAGTCAACGATGGGACAATTATTATCAAATACAAATAAAACACTACAGTATCGCTACAGTGTCACTGAATTCCGACGGCGCCAAATCGGTGACCAACTAAACATGGCCATAGTCAACTATGGTGAAACTTGTTCACTGTTAAAGTAGTTGACTTGATATGAGTACTCGCATTGACTTATGTTTATGATAGAATTTAATACAGTTTTTTACTCTAGAATTTAATGCATTATTGCAGGCTATGTCTAGTATGACTTCGTCAAAATTTTAAGATCAGTTCAATGTTTTGAATGAACTCATGCAGCAAAGTGTGCGAGCATGTGTTCATAGGAGTATGCATATATCTATGATTTGCAAAAAAAAAGGGGAAACACATAGTAAAGATTTTATTCGTGTCCTAATATACAATTTCGGTATCAAAGGGAGTCACGAACAGAGAGAGAAGACATGCAACATGCCAACAGGAAAAAGAAGTCTTGTGTGTGCCAGGTGCAATGCACACACATGCAATCTGGCAGCAAGAGATGAATAGGGCCATGTTTAGATTGTAAAAAAATTTCAAACCAATAAAAAGTAGCACTTTCATCTTATTTGGTAAATATTGTCCAATCGTGGACCAACTAAGCTCAAAAATCTCGTAATTTCTAACTAAACTGTGTAATTATTTATTTTTTTTACCTACATTTAATGCTCCATGCAAGCGGCTAAAAATTGATGTGATGGAGAGAGTGAAAAAACTTGAAATTTGGAGGTGATCTAAACAATGCCCAAGGATAGAAACCGAGTCCAGGACGCGGCGTGTCAACGACAGTGCCTTGAAAGCACGAACGTATCGTCAACAGAGATCAGGCTTGTAGGTAGAACAACGAGAGGACACGCTGAAAAAGCCAAAAAAAAAAAACTATTTCAACTGATTGGTTATTAAAATACTGTTCCAACTGGTGGGTTTGGTAGGAGAGAAAAACGCTGTTTCCGGCTGAAAATTTACGATCGCTTAAGTGCAAGCGAACAGCCTGTCTAGAACGCCCACCAACTTCAGGCTACATTCAAAGCCATGGCCAGAGAAAGCGCGTAGGATTTAAAATGGTAATCCATGATGCACATACCACATCGATGCCCGCAGAAATGATATTTATGAATTCTAATTCAGAAATGTCTAAAAAAATTTGTGGCTGATCGTTTTCAATTCACTAGAAATTGGCACACCACTGACAAAATCCAAGAACAGAGGTCATGACTACTACCATGAGGCAAAAAAAAATACAAGTAACATACTGCAAGCAAAGAAAGATACTAGGACTTGATTATATCCACAATTGAAGTTGAAGAGCACCAAGCAAGAGCAGAAAAGCTGAATTAATCCAACCATCATCGGTCTTTTCGCTTGTTGATTTCAACTCGAACTTATCAGCCAGCCAATCGTATTTTTCTCTAAAAAAAAAAAACAGCGCTGCGGGCTTATCAGGCCAGAAAACATGCAGCCAACGGGCCGATTGAGTCATGGCTACAATGTAGGACAGGAGTGTATATATACTACTAACGGTACTAGTATTATGCGGCGATGAACTCTTCCAACCGGTCCCCAAATTAACGAATCTGTCACCACGAATCCCTTCCCTTCCATCGGCAACCAACTCAATCAAAAAGAGAAACAATCAGAACCATGGATCCAGCAGCAGCAGTTCGCCACACCTTGGTTCCTTTGCTGCAGCATGCATCCTTGGCGGCTAGGCTAGGCGAGGCTAGGCTAGAGGTGGCAGTTGAAGCAGTTGCAGGTGCGCGGGGTGAATGAGCAGACGCCGAAGGGGCGGTTGGGGATGTTGCAGTTGATGGCGTAGCAGCAGGGCGCCGGGATGCACATCCCGTGCGGGCCCCCGCAGCAGGTGCACACCGCGCACACCTGGAACCGCCCCACCAGCCGCCGCCCGCGCCAGTGCTCGACGCCGCCGCCGTCCAAGAACGTCTTCCTCAGCCGCGGCGTCCACGCCCCCGGCTCCGTCACATTGCCGCCGCCGCCGCCGCCGGTACCAGCCTACATACAGTTCATCACACAATGGAAGGGAAAAACGTTGGTACGACGTGTTGCCAACCAACCAACCCCCAGTCCCCACACAGGCGCGAGGGAGAGAGAGAGAGAGAGAGAGAGGGAGGGAGGGAGGGAGCCGTACCTGTTGTGATGAGGCTGGAGGAGCTGATGCGGCGAGGACGGAGGAGAAGTGGAGGAGGAAGAGGAGCAGGAGGAGGAGAGGGATGGGTGGCCGTGGCGATGAGGAACAGGAAGCCATCTTTGTGGCAGGTTTGTGGTGAGGCGTCGCATTTATTCGCGCCGGGCAGACCGCAGAGCACTGCAGTCCAGAGCAGCCAGCAGCCAGCAGAGGAGGGGATGCGATGCGATGATGCAGTGCACCACTGCCGTGGAGGTACAGGTGTGCTGTGAGAGCATCTCCAAGTAAGGGCGCGTTTGGATAAAAAAATTTTGGGTTTTAGCCACTGTAGTATTTTTGTTTGTATTTGACAACTAGTGTCTAATTATAGACTAATTAAGTTTGAAAGTTTCGTCTCGTGATTTCTCACCCAACTGTGTAATTAATTTTTTTTCGTCTACATTTAATACTCTATACATGTGCCGCAAGATTCGATGTGATGGGTACTGCGTAAATTTTTTTGGGAACTAAAGAGGCCCTAACCGATATACAACTTCATCCACAAGGCAGCAATGGAGTGATTAAGTGGGTATTTGGTTTAGTCGCTCCTAAAATTTATGTCACAATAAATATTTAGATACTAATAAAGAATATTAAATATAGATTAATTACAAAACCAATTACATAGATAGAGGTTTATTTGCGAGACGATTTTTTAAGCCTAATTAATCTATCATTAGCACATATTTACTGTAGCGCCACGTTGTTAAATCATGAACTAATTAGGCTTAAAAGATTCGTCTCGCAAATTAATCACAAATTGTGTAATTAGTTTCGTAATTAGTCTATATTTAATACTCCACGCATGTGTCTAAATATTCGATGTAACAGAATTTTTAGGAGCACACGTAGAAACCAAACAAAGCCTATGTACCGTATTTACATTTATATTCTTGAGGCCAACCTCTCTGAAGTCCGAATACAAAGACCCACACGTCAGATATCAATTTATTTGTTATTTTTTTTTCTTTCCTAGTTCTCCCTCGGTGACTCGGCGTGTCATAGCCTCCGTACCGTTCCTGGTTCCACGTCAAAGGCTCTCAGCTATGTGATGCATGAAAGCATTATGGATATTTTTCGATCATATTTGAGACCGAATTTGTTTGAGGGGTTCAGATCTGTCTGTATCTGTCGGGGACTAATACTAGGGTACCCGAAGAGGATGGGTTAATGGTCATCAACATTAATTCATCCGAGCAGTCAAGAGTGAGACTACGGCTCCAACCGGCCTGCAGGTGCACGGGCTCCGCCTCGACTAACCTCTGGGGAGCCTCTGGGGGCGGGCTCCGCCTTGCCCGACCCCAAAGTCGCGGGCTCCGCCTCGTCCGACCTCTAGGGGGGCTTCGCCTCGCCTGACCTCTAGGGGCGGGCTCTGCCTCGTCCGACACTAAGGCCGCGGGCTCCGCCTCGCCTGACCCCAAGGTCGTGGGCTCCGCCTTGCCCGACCTCTAGAGGCAGGCTCCACCTTGCTCGACCCTTGGGTTTGCGCTCCACCTCGCCCGACCTCTCGGGTGCGGGCTCTATCTCGCCCGATGGGGCCCCATATCGCCGCCAACCACTCTAGGTCCCGGCGTATGGGCCTGGGTCAAAACTCTGACACCAGGGAAGAGATTGGCATGCCTCGATGTAACCCACGGCCACGACAGGCCATACCTAAGGGTTCACATCAAGAACAGCGTCGGGCGTACCGGTACTGTTCTGCCTAACCCTCGTACGAACACTGACAGATGAAAGCTCTAGTTTAGTTTTGGTGAATTGATGAAACCCTAAGTGCTAACCTAGTTTATCAAAGTGATTATGAGATAGCTGGCACATTCCAAGTGGTGGAGCAAATGAAGATCATGACATGATGATGGTGATGCCATGGTGATAATCAAGTGCTTAGACTTGAAAAGAAGAAAGAGAGAAATAAAAGGCTCAAGACAAAGGTATAAGTGGTAGGAGCTATTTCGTTTCGGTGATCAAGACACTTAGCGAGTGTGATCACATTTAGGTTCGATAGTCGTACTATTAAGAGGGGTGAAACTCGTATCGAAATACAGTTACCAAAGTGCCACTAGATGCACTAACTCATTGCATATGCATTTAGGATCTAGTGGGATGCTAACACCCTTGAAAATATGCTAACACACATACACAAAGGTGATACACATTGTGTTTAGCACTTAGAAGCAAGGGTTCAAAACTTCACTAGCAGACAGTCTGATGGTGCCACCAGCGCCCTGTACAGAAAAGACAGAGTTTCACAGAGTGGACCGGATGCTGGCCTCAACTGGACCGGCGCGTCCGGTCAGTGGAAGCAGTGAAGACGCTGGCGTCGGTCTTCGATCGGACGCTGGGTCACTTCGTGATCGGACACGGAGTGGGTGCGTCCGGTCCCGCTGACGTGGTGGCGTAGAAAAGAGGAGAAGGACGAGACACTGTTGCTACGTCCGATCGTGACCGACCGAACGCATCCGATCGTAGTTGAGCAGATCGGGAGCTCTCTGGACTTGACCGGATGCTGCCCCTCCCGCGTCTAGTCGTGACTAGATCCTTACTGGAAGTGACCGGACACTGGAGTCATGCGTCTAGTCTTGGCACTATGTTGTGTCCGGTCATAACTTAACCGTTGAGATCGGGCACTCAGCATTTGAAGCGAGGGATGATGTGGCGGCCATCCATTGACTGGACGCTGGCAGGGTGTGTCCGGTCGCCCCGATTTTTTAGTGAATAGAGGAGCCAACGGCTCTATTCGTGGGGGCTCTCTATTTAAGCCCCATGGCCGACTCAAGCTCACTCTCTTGGTCATTTGCATTGACATAGCAACCTTGTGAGCTTAGCCAAAGCCCTCACATTCATCTCTATCATAGATTCATCATCTTTGTGAGATTGGGAGTGAATCCAAGTGCATTGCTTGAGTGTTTGCATCTAGAGGCACTTGGTGTTCGTGTTTCGCTACGGGATTCACTTGTTACTCTTGGTGGTTGCCGCCACCTAGATGGCTTGGAGCAGCGAGGATCATCGAGCAGAGGTTGGTGATTGTCTCTGGCTCTGATCGTGGTAATTGTGAGGGGTTCTTGACCTTTCCTCGGCGGAGAGCCAAAAGGTACTCTAGTAAATTGCTCGTGTCTTGTGTGATCCTCATCTTGTGTTGGTTGTGCGGCACCCTATTGAGGGTTTGGCATATGATGCCAATTAGCGTGTGAACCTCTAAGTTAGTGAATCGCCACAACGAGGAGTAGCTTACCGGCAAGCAAGTGAACCTCGGTAAAAAATTATTGTGTCATCATTTGATTCTGAGATGATTGATCTTCATTGGTATTCATTCTTGTGATTGATTGGTTCATTCCTCGACTCATCGGTATAATCATCTTGCTATATCTCTTTACATTACCGCAAACTAGTTGTCAAGCTTTTTAGTGTAGCTAGTTGTGAGAGCTTGTTAGTTTGGTTAGTATGGCTCTTTAGTTAGCCTTTGAGAGCACACAAACTTAGTGTAGTGACATAGATATTGTGTGGATAGAGACTATAGAAAGTAGAATTATGGTAGGTGGCTTGCAATTTTAGTAGGCTAGCGCAACACTTGCTTCGCCTCATAATTGTCTAACTGGTTTGCTAAGTGTTGTTGTAGAAATTTTTAATAGGCTATTCACTCCCCCTCTAGCCATTAGGACCTTTCAAGTGGTATCAGAGCTGAGGTCACCGTGATTTGAGGCTTAACAACCTTCGGTATAAAAATGGCTTAAATTAACAACACCAAGAAACCACCCCAATTTGATGGCTCAAACTATCCCTATTGGAAGGCTAAGATGACAACTTATATCAAGTCAATCAATAGGAAGGTTTGAAAGGTAGTGGAGACCAAGATTGAGATTGATGATGAAGAGGCTCCCACCGCCGCCGAAGAAATACTTCTCCAAAATAATGGCATTGCTCTTAGTGCCATCCATGAGGCATGGAAGAAGTTGGAGGAATTATTTGAGGGCACTCAAGCCGTTAAGGGTGCAAAGGCATGCATTCTCAAAGAAAAGTTTCAAGCTTCAAGATGAAGGAGGATGAGAGTGTGCCGGAGATGTTCCATAAGCTTCAAATATTTATTAATGATCTCAAATCACTTGGAGAAGAGGTGAAGGACAAGGACTTCTCCCACAAGTTCCTGAGATGCTTACCTTCAAGATTTGGCACATTGGTCACTATTCTAGTAAGGAGTGGTTTGGACACCATGACATCAAACCAAGTGTTGGGAGATATAATGACCGATGACACATATAGAGATGATGGTGAGAAGGAAGAAAAGAAGGAGAAG
This sequence comes from Miscanthus floridulus, assembly GCF_019320115.1. Taxonomy (NCBI): domain Eukaryota; kingdom Viridiplantae; phylum Streptophyta; class Magnoliopsida; order Poales; family Poaceae; genus Miscanthus; species Miscanthus floridulus. Next base: position 83,224,216 of record NC_089589.1, read on the forward strand.
AAAGATGAGAAGAAGGATGACAAGAAGAAGAGTGTAGCATTCAAGGCCACATCATCCAAAGGCAAGGCAAAGCAAGATACATCGAGTAAGGATGATGGTTCATGGGATGATGATGATGATGAAAAGATGGCTCTCTTTGTCAAGAGATTTGGCAAGTTCATGGTAAAGAAGGGCTACCGTGCTAGAAGGAAGAAATCTTCATCCAAGAACAAGAAAGAGTTAAGAAGGTGCTTCAATTATGGAAGCAAGGATCATCTTATTGCTCAATGCCCATATAATAGCGACAATAGTGATGACAACAAGAAGAACAAGAAGAAGGATAAGAAGGAAAAGAAAGTGAAGAAGGACAAGATGACCTTCAAGAAAAAGAAGGGTGGTTCATATGTGGTCACTTGGGATAGTGATGCTTCCTCAAGTGATGATGATGATAGTGATGATGATAAGACCACCAAGAAGAAGGCACTTGCAAGCATTGCTATCAATGAGAAGCTTTCGCTCTTCGACACTCCATCATGCTTCATGGCTAAGGCCACTAAGGTACAAATTTGTGATGATGGAAGTGATGGGGAATATGAAAATGAAAATGAAAGTGATAGTGATGATGATGAACCAACTAAGGATGAATTACTTGACATGCTAGATGATGCTAAAGAATACTTTGACATTAAGAGAAGGGAATGCAAAAGTTTGCGTAAGGAACTAAAAGCCCTTAAGCAAGTCTTTGATGAGCTCAATGCATCTCATGAGAGGCTAGAGGAAACCCATGAGAAGCTTGGCAAGGCTCACAAGAAGCTTGAAAAAGCTCATTCCTCTTTGCTTAATGAGCAAAATAATAAGAAGCATGTTGAGACATGTAATGTAGGCTTAACTTGTGACTTAATTAATGAATCATTGTATAAGCCTATCATTGTTGCTCTTACTAACCCTTCTTGTATCACTTCTACTTCTACCTCATCTAGTAGTGATGGTTTCACTTGTGATGCCTCACTAATGGTTGAGAATGAGACCCTCAAGAAGGAGGTCAATGAGCTCACTCACACCTTGGGCACGGCCTATGGTGGTGAGGACTGCTTGCTTATGTGCTTAGGTAGCCAAAGAGCTTCTCTCTACAAAGAGAGATTGGGCTATACCCCCAAGAAGGGCAAGGCGGCCTTTGCTCCTCATAAGACTAGTTTTGTGAAGAACAATGGTCAGTTTTACACTAGTTGCATGCAAGTTGGTCATAAAGAGCATGAATGCAAGAACAAGAGCAAAAATGCTAATGTATCCTCAATTAAGATTAATTCTTTCTATGTGCTTACTAAGGGTACAAATAGTGTGAAGGCTAAGTTTATTGGTGCACCATGGATGGGCTCAAAGAAGAAAGCCATTTGGGTGCCAAAGAGCTTAGTGACTAACCTTTAAAGATCCAAGCAAGTTTGTGTACCTAAAAAGAATTGATCTTCTTTTGTTGGTCAATTACAAAGCCGGCGGAAGGTATTGGGTTCTTGATAGTGAGTGCACTCAACATATGACCGGTGATGCAAGAATGCTCAACTCAATCAACACCAATGGCAATGATGGTTATGATAGTATCACATTTGGTGATAATGGCAAAGGCAAGGTCAAAGGGCTTAGTAAGATTGCAATATCTAATGACATGAGCATATCCAATGTGTTGTTAGTAGAGAGCTTAAACTTTAATTTGCTATCCGTAGCTCAATTGTGTGATCTTGGATTCAAATGCATACTTGGGGTAGATGATGTAGAGATCATAAGTGTAGATAGCTCTAACTTGATCTTCAAAGGCTTAGATATGAGAATCTATACTTGGTTGATTTCAATGCTAGTGAAGCTAAATTATCTACATGTTTATTCACTAAGTCTAGCATGGGTTGGTTATGGCATAGAAGGCTTGGTCATGTTGGAATGAAACAATTGAATAGATTAGTTAAGCATGACTTGGTTAGAGGCTTGAAAGATGTTGTGTTTGAGAGGGATAAGCTTTGTAGCTCTTTTCAAGCCGGAAAACAAGTTGGAAACACCCATCCTAAGAAAAGCATGATGAGCACTAGTAAAGCATTTGAGTTATTACACATGGATTTATTTGGACCAACACAATACACTAGCATCGGTGGAAACAAATATGGCTTTGTGATAGTGGATGATTACACTAGATACACTTGGGTATTCCTTCTAATGCACAAAAGTGATGTGTTTACAATATTCAAATCATTTGTCAAGGGTATTCACAATGAGTTTGAAACAACCATCAAGAGAGTTAGAAGTGACAATGGTAGTGAGTTCAAGAACACTAGAATTAATGAGTTGTGTGATGAATTTGGAATTAGACATCCATTCTCAGCCAAGTACACTCTACAATCAAATGGCCTTATTGAGAGGAAGAATCGAACACTCATTGATATGGCAAGGTCTATGTTTAGTGAATACAATGTGAGTCAATCTTTTTGGGCCGAAGCTATCAACATGGCTTGCTATTGTAGCAACCGTCTGTATTGTCACCCATTAAAAGAGAAGACACCATATGAGCTCTTGAATGGTAGAAAGCCCAACATTGCATATTTTCAGGTCTTTGGTTATAAATACTATATCTTGAAGAAAGGCACTAGATTAGACAAGTTTGACAAGAAATGTGATGAATGATTCCTACTTGGATACTCCACTACAAGCAAAGCATATAGAGTATGGAATTTGGAAAGTGGTACTCTTGAGGAAGTTCATGAGGTTGAATTTGATGAAACCAAGGGTTCACAAGAAGAGAATGAGAGCTTGGAAGATGTTAGAGGCATTCAACTTTCAAATGCTATGAAGAACATGAATGTTGGTGAATTGAGGCCTAGACAAGTGAATGGTGATGAAGATGATCAAGTGCAAGTGCTCTCTAATTCAAATATGCAAGATGACACAACTCTAGCTAGTACAAGTGGCTCTCATGATAATGAACAAGATCAAGTGGCTAGTGCATCATCTCAATCCAATGATCAAGCAAGTGCAAGCAATCAAGTTCCAATACTCCAACCAACATATATTGTAAGGGATCATCCTTTGGACACTATCATTGGTGATATTTTAAGTGGTGTGCAAACTAGATCAAGATTAGCTTCATTTTGTGAGCATTTCTCTTTTGTGTCATCCATTGAACCAAAGAAGATAGATGAAGCATTGAAGAATGTTGATTGGGTGAATGCTATGCATGAAGAATTGAATAACTTCACAAGAAATCAAGTATGGGAATTAGTAGAGAGACCAAAGGGACACAATATGATTGGAACCAAATGGGTCTTTAGAAACAAGCAAGATCAAGATGGGATAGTAGTAAGGAACAAAGTAAGATTGGTAGCACAAGGATATACACAAGTTGAAGGTCTTGACTTTGGAGAAACATATGCTCCGGTTGCTAGATTGGAAGAAATTAGAATCTTGCTAGCCTATGCTTGTGCCCACAACATCAAACTCTATCAAATAGATGTTAAGAGTGCATTTCTCAATTGTTACATCAATGAAGAAGTATATGTTGAGCAACCTTCTAGTTTTAAAGATGACAAGAAGCCCGACCATGTGTATAAGTTGAAGAAGGCATTGTATGGCTTGAAGCAAGCACCTAGAGCATGGTATGAGAGATTGAGGGACTTCCTACTCTCTAAAGGGTTTATGATGGATAAGGCTGACACTATTCTTTTCACCAAGAAGATTGAAAAAGATTTATTTATGTTGCAAATCTATGTTGATGACATCATATTTGGATCAACCAATCAAGACTTTTGTGAAGAATTTGGAAAGATGATGGCTAATGAGTTTCAGATGTCCATGATTGGAGAGTTAAGTTACTTCCTTGGTCTTCAAATCAAGCAATTGAAGAATGGTACATTTGTGAGTCAAGGCAAGTATATCAAGGACATGATCAAGAAGTTTGACATGAGTGATAGCAAAGCCATTAGCACACCAATGGGAACAAATGGTAACTTGGATAGTGATGCAAGTGGCAATATAGTGGATCAAAAATTGCATCAAGACCGGATGTCATGTTTAGTGTATGCATGTGTGCAAGATTTCAAGCCTCACCAAGAGAAAGTCATTTGAAGGCTACAAAGAGAATATTGAGGTACTTGAAGCATACACAAAATGTTGGTTTGTGGTATCCCAAAGGAGCAAAGGTTGAGCTAGTTGGTTACTCCAACTCGGATTATGCGGGATGCAAGGGTGAAAGGAAGAGCACCTAAGGTCAAATCGAGTTAAATGTCTTTGGCAAGTATTCTAGATTGAACCACATTTGGAAAGATGATCCTCACCTCATTGATTGACATTGATAATCTCAACCTATCTACATTTTGAACCTTTGTGGTCATTGATGACAAAGGGGGAGAAAAATAAAGATATAAGTGTTAAGGGGAGAAATAGTGTACTAAGATAGTGAAAAGACAACAAGGGAGAGAATTTGACATAGGGGAAGAGATATCACAAAGGAAAGGGATCAATTAAAATTTTGAACACATAAGTAGGGGGAGTAAGCTCATGAACTTGTATGGTGCATTTGAATGTGCATTTTATATGTTTGCTTGCATGGCACAAGTTTTAAATTTCAAATATCCATGCTTGTGTGGTGTATGATAGTTGTAGGTTTGAATGATAAAATAAAAAACTAGCATGCATAGGTTAAGTAACTAGACTCATGCTCATATTATGAAAACTAGACCCTTGCTTCTAATGTTGATTTCATAGAGTATTCTAGTTTTTATGTATGTCTAGTTACTCATGGTGCTAAGGATGGAATATTGGTGCACTCCGATTGGTACCATGCTTCAAAGGTCTATCTTTTATACCTTAGCATCATTTGGTAGACATTGTCTCCTATATTTCCTATCTAATCATATGTGCAAGCTACAATCCAAACTCTTAGCACATATGTAGGAGGAGCAATTGCTACCATATGGGATTCATGAAACTTGTCCATATCCTTTTACACATGGTAAATATGCTTGGGCAAGCAACATGGATTCAAATAAATTTCAATTCATATCTTTGTGTAAGGGTTGTCATCAATTTCCAAAAAAAGGGAGAATGAAAGCTCTAGTTTGGTTTTGGTGAATTGATGAAACCCTAAGTGCTAACCTAGTTTATCAAAATGATTATGAGATAGGTGGCACATTCCAAGTGGTGGAGCAAATGAAGATCATGACATGATGATGGTGATGCCATGGTGATGATCAAGTGCTTGCACTTAAAAAGAAGAAAGAGAGAAACAAAAGGCTCAAGGCAAAGGTATAAGTGGTAGGAGCCATTTTGTTTTGGTGATCAAGACACTTAGCGAGTGTGATCACATTTAGGTTCAATAGCCGTACTATTAAGAGGGGTGAAACTCGTATCGAAATACGGTTATTAAAGTGCCACTAGATGCACTAACTCATTGCATATGCATTTAGGATCTAGTGGAGTGCTAACACCCTTGAAAATGTTTGTGAAAATATGCTAACACACATGCACAATGGTGATACACATTGTGTTTAGCACTTGGGAGCAAGGGTTCGAAACTTCACCGGCAGATAGTCCGATGATGCCACCGGCGTCCTATACAGAAAAGATAGGGTTTCACAGAGTGGACCGGACGCTGGCCTTAACTAGACCAGCACATTCGGTCAGTGGAAGCAGTGAAGACGCTGGCGTCAGTCTTTGACCGGACGCTGGGTCACTTCATGACCAGATGCGGAGTGGGTGCGTGCGGTCCCGCTAACGTGGTGGCGCAGAAAAGAGGACAAGGACTGGATGATGTTGCTGCGTCCGATCATGACCGATTGGACACATCCGGTCGCATTTGAGCAGCTCTAGGAGCTCTCTGGACTTGACCGGACGCTGCCCCTCCTGCGTCCGTCATTATCGAACTGACACGTCCGGTCATGACAGGAACCTTACTGGAAGTGACCGGACGCTGGAGTCTTGCGTTCGGTCTTGGCACTGTGCTGTGTCCGGTCGTAACTTAACCGTTGAGATGGGGTGCTCAGCATTTGAAGCAAGGGATGATGAGGTGGCCATCCATTGACCGGACGCTGGCAGGGTGTGTCAGGTCATTCTAACCGTTGTGTCTGGTCGTCCCGATTTTTCAGTAAACAGAGGAGCCAACGGCTCTATTCATGGGGGCTCTCTATTTAACCCCCATGGCCAGCTCAAGCTCACTCTATTGGCCATTTGCATTAACATAACAACCTTGTGAGCTTAGCCAAGCCCTCCCATTCATCTCCATCATAGATTCATCATCTTTGTGAGATTGGGAGTGAATCCAAGTGCATTGCTTAGTGTTTGCATCTAGAGGCACTTGGTGTTCATGTTTCGCTGCAGGATTCACTTGTTGCTCTTGGTGGTTGCTGCCACCTAGATGGCTTGGAGCAGTGAGGATCGTCAAGCGGAGGTTGGTGATTGTCTCCGGCTCCGATCGTGGTGATTGTGAGGGGTTCTTGACCTTTCCCCGGCGGAGAGTAAAAATGTACTCTAGTAAATTGCTCGTGGCTTGTGTGATCCTCATCTTGTGTTGGTTGTGTGGCACCCTATTGAGGGTTTGGCATGTGATGCCAATTAGTGCGTGAACCTCCAAGTGAGTGAATCGCCACAACGAGGAGTAGCTTGCCGACAAGCAAGTAAACCTCGGTAAAAAATCATTGTGTCATCATTTGATTCCGAGGTGATTGGTCTTCATTGGTATTCATTCTTGTGATTGATTGGTTCATTCCTTGACTCATCGTAATAACCATCTTGCTCTCTCTTTACATTACCGCAAACTAGTTGTCAAGCTCTTTAGTGTAGCTAGTTGTGAGAGCTTGTTAGTTTGGTTAGTGTAGCTCTTTAGTTAGCCTTTGAGAGCACACAAACTTAGTGTAGTGACATAGACATTGTGTGGATAGAGACTATAGAAAGTTGAATTGTGGTAGGTGGCTTGTAATTTTAGTAGGCTAGCATAACACTTGCTTCGCCTTATAATTGCCTAACCGGTTTGCTAAGTGTTGTTGTAGAAATTTTTAATAGGCTATTCACCCCCCCTCTAGCCACAACATCAACTGGGTCCTAGGCACGCACGTGTGCTTCAAGGACCTAGACTTCATCATCGCGATGGAGGGAGAGTTGGCGCAGGCTCCAACCACTGTCCAACCTCTCCATGCCACCGGCCTCAACATGATCACCGAGGCGCTTGAGGAGCTACAGCTGCACGCACCGGAGGCCCACGCCTCTGGGAGCGACCAACTCCTCGGCTTTAACTATAGGAGGTTAGAGCGCCTGCTCGGTGTCTTCCTAAGACCCCGACCATCCTAAGGGGACCTGCACCACCTCACCTTCTTGTTCACCAACATCATGGCATAGCTTGTCGGAGGAGAGCCGCTCTCTCCAGAATACCTCATCCAAAGCGCCCCGACGGCGCCCCTGCTTGGTCTGCGCAATTCTGTAGAGATCATTGGTCACCTTGTGGCGCAACACACTCCACCATTCCCTGTGAACAACGAGTTCATGGGGATGACTGAATATGTCACGGAGTCTTTCCATGACCTTCTCGCCGAAGAATTGGAGTCGCCCTCTAGCTCTGACTCCAGCAGGGGGGCCATCACCCCTCTCGTGAGTGTTTCATGGCAGGTACCCCTAAGGGACACATCAAAAGCATCCATGAGGGAGAGGCTACCCCAACAAACAACCTCGACAACACGGTTGAGGGGGATGTAGGGGCCCCACCTCGCCTGTGGATGGAGTAGCTGAAGGCTCGGCACCAAGAGCTCGAGGACGTGCGACTCCAGCTCAAGCAGGAACGCGCGGAGCTCGATCGAGAGATCGAGGGCCATGGAGACGGTGGGCGTGCACATGGCATGGCACGCAACATGAACTGGAGGATCATCGAGGACGATGAAGCCCTCCCACACTTCACCCGGGAGAGCCAAAACATTACCGCTGTGGCGGCCTTGCTCCGGGGGCTTCCAGGGCCCACAACGCCCGAGGACCGTCGGGCCCATCATGAAATTCACATGCTACTCGAGCGTGCGATGGCCCTCAGAGTGACTCGACAAGGATGCATCAGTCCACTAGGCATCGCAAGGTGGCGGGCCACGCACCATGGTCCTGGTGCATGAGCGTCTCGACCGCCACCGTGACGCACGCGACACCCTCGATGCCTGCAGTCGTGCTCGCCACGATGTGGGGGAGGGGGATAGCCATGGATACCACCCTCGTCATGGCGAATGCTATAACAGTGGTGAGGACCAAAGCCCAAGCCCTAGCTTGCTGGGACCTCAGGCCTTCGGCCGACACATCCTCAACGCCGTCTTCCCACCACGGTACCGACCACCAACCAACATCCTGAAGTACTCTGGGGAAACGAACCCCTGATTGTGGCTCGAGGATTATTAGCTTGCTTGCCAAGCCGATCGAGAAGATAATGATGATTTCATTATCCATAACCTTCCATTGTTCCTGGCTGATTCGGCGCGAATATGGTTGGAACACCTTCCACCCAACAGAATCTAAAGTTGGGTGGACCTGAAGGAGATCTTTGTGGGGAACTTCTAGGGCACATATAAGCATCTTGGGAACCCATGGGATCTCAAAAACTGCCAACAAAAGACTAGGGAAACCCTTCATAGGTACATCCGGCGCTTCTCTCGATAGTGCAACGAGTTGCCCAATGTTGCCGACGCCGACATCATAGGACCTTTCCTGTCTGGGACCACCTGCGAGTCCCTGGTTCACAAGCTAGGACGTAAGGGCCTGTGAACCACCAAGGAGCTCCTCGACATCACCACCAGCCATGCCTCGGGCGAGGAGGTGGTTGGAGTGATCTTCGACCGCCTCAAGGGTAAGGCAAAGAGGGACAAGGACACCGATGAAGGCGCCTCCAACTGTCCTAGCAAGAAGAAGAACAAGCAACAGAGCGAGGGCTCGTTCGTGTCCACCGCCGACCGTAGGGGGGGTCAGAAGCCCGCCAAGGGTATCCCGGACCACTTCGAGAAGCTACTCGAAGGGCCATGCCTGAACCATGCTTTCCCCATCAAGCATCTATACAAGGACTGTGGCCTCATGAAGCGGTTCTTGTCTGGAGGCTTCAACAAGGGGAACATGGGAAGGACCCCAAGCCGACCGCGGACAACACTGAGGGGAAGGACAATGCCTTTCCAACACTGGATGCCTGCCTCATGATCTTCGGAGGGTCGGCGGCCTATGAATCCAAGTGTCGCCAGAAGCTCGCGTGCCGCGAGGTCTATATGGCCGAGCTAGCCGCGTCTACCTTCCTCTGATGGTTGGAGTCTGCCATAACCTTTGATCAGACCAACCACCAAGAATGCATCTCGTAGTCGGGATGATATCTGCTTGTGGTCGACCCAATCATCGGCATAAAGTGGCTCACCAAGGTACTAATGGATGGAGGCAGCAGCCTCAACATCATGTACACCAAAACGCTCGATGCCATGGGCATCGACCGATCGCGCATCCAATCGATCGGAGCGCCTTTCCATGGCATCGTGCCTAGAAAGCAGGCCATGCTGCTCTGGTAGATCGATCTACCTGTCACCTTTAGGGATCCGTCCAATTATAGGATAGAGACCCTTACCTTCGAGGTGGTTGGGTTCCATGGAATCTACCATGCCATCCTAGGACATCCATGCTATGCGAAGTTCATGGCCGTCCCCAACTACACCTATCTAAAGATGAAGATGCCAGGACTGTGTGGGGTCATCACCATCGGCACCTCCTTCCAGTGCGCCTACGAGTGCAAGGTCGAGTGTTGCGAACACGCCGCAGCAATCGTCACCTCCAAAGAGCTCACGGCCATCAGGAAGGAGGTCACCAAAGAAGCACCCGACCCCAAGCAGTCGCCCAGATCTTTTGAGCCTATAGAGGGCGCCAAGGAGATCCTCATAGACCCTAGCGGCTCCAAGGCCAAAGTGGTGCGCATTGGCACCACACTTTCCTCCAAATAGGAAAGCGCACTCGTCGACTTCCTCCGCGCCAACAGAGACATCTTTGCATGGAAACCCTCAGACATGCTAGGCATTCTGAGAGAAGTCACCGAGCATGCCTTGAAGATCAAGCCAGGCTCCAAGCCAGTGAAGCAGCGCCTATGTCGCTTCGACGAGGGGAAACGTAGGGCCATCGGCAAAGAGATTGTGAAGCTTTTGGCGGCCGGGTTCATCAAGGAAGTATACCACCTCGAGTGGTTAGCTAATCCTGTTCTTGTACGAAAGAAGAGTGGGAAATGGAGAATGTGTGTTGACTACATGGGTCTCAACAAGGCATGTCCAAAGGATCCATTTCCTTTGCCACGCATAGACCAAGTAGTCAACTCAACCTCAGGGTGCGAAACCCTTTGTTTCCTTGATGCGTACTCTGGGTACCATTAAATTGCGATGAGAGAGTTCAACCAGCACACAACATCTTTCATCACCCCATTCGCATCGTTCTGCTATGTCACAATGCCATTCGGTCTGAAGAATGCTGGGGCTATGTACCAGCATTGTATGCTCAAGTGTTTCGGGGACCTCATCGGGTGAACCGTTGAGGACTACGTGGATGACATCATGGTCAAGTCCAAATGGGCTGACCAGGTCATAGCCAACCGAGAGCAGACCTTCACAAAACTCTGAGCAAACAGCATTAAGCTCAACCCCAAAAAGTATGTCTTCAGGGTCCCGAGGGGTATGTTGCTGGGTTTCATTGTCTCCGAGCATGGCATCGAAGCCAACCTAGAGAAGATCTCGGACATCACAAGGATGGGCCCAATTCAAAACATAAAGGGGGTACAACGAGTTACAGGGTGCCTCACCACACTCAGCCGCTTTATCTCACGCCTCAGTGAATGAGGTCTCCCCCTCTATTGGCTCCTAAAGAAGGCCGACCACTTCGAATGGACACCTGAGGCCTAGGAGGCACTTGACATGGTCAAGCAACTTCTGACGAAGGCCCTGATCCTAGTCCCTCTGACCAATAGAGAACTACTTCTGCTCTACATTGTGGCCACCATGTAGGTGATCAGTGCTGCCTTGGTGGTAGAGCGGGAAGAAGAGGGACACGCCCTCAAAGTGCAGCGTCCTGTGTACTTCATTAGCAAGGTCATGTCCGATTCCAAGACCCGCTACCCCCAAATCTAGAAGCTCCTGTATGCCATCCTTATCACAAAGAGGAAGCTACACCACTACTTCAAGTCACATCTAGTGACGGTCGTGACGTCCTTCACCCTTAGCATGGTCATCCAAAACCAGGATGCCATGGGAAGAATTGCAAAGTGGCACTCGAGCTGATGGGTCAAGGCATTTCGTATGCCTCTCGGACAGCCATCAAGTCCCAAGTGCTAGTTGATTTCATTACAGAGTGGACCGAGGTCCAAATGCCACCAGCAGTCATCAACCAAGAGTACTAGACGCTATACTTCAATGGATCGCTGATGAAGAAAGGCGCCGGTGTGGGACTGGTTCTTGTTTCGTCCCTTGAGGTACACATGAGGTACATGGTTTGCCTCCATTTCCCCTCCTCCAACAATGTGGCCAAGTATGAGGTGCTCATCAACAGCCTACACATCACCATCGAGTTGGGTATCCGACACCTTGATGTCCGGGGTGACTCCCAGCTGGTCGTCGACCAAGTCATGAAGGAGTCGAGCTGCCACAACACCAAGATGGCTACATATTGCTAGGAAGTCTGCCAGCTAGAGGACAAGTTCGACGGTCTCGAGCTCAATCACATCTCAAGGCATCTCAATGAGGAGGGAGACACGTTGGCAAAAGCGGCGTCCGACTGAGAGTCGGTGCCAACAGGCATCTTCGCCAGCGATCAGCACAAGCCCTTGGTCTACTACGAGGATCTAAAACAAGCCGGTGATGGGCCGCCTGCCCTGGGCTCGGGTGCTAACTAGCTGTCGGTTCCATCTGGCCCCAAGGTCATGGAGCTTGATGAGGATCTAGCAATAGAGCTCGACCCTCTGGTCGACTGGAGGATGCCTTACCACGACTACCTCCTCCGCGAGGCACTATCGATGGACAAGATAGAGGCTCAACAGCTCATGCATCGTGCCAAGTCCTTTGTCCTTATTGATGATGAGCTCTATAAGCGAAGCCACACCGGGATCCTACAGCGCTGCATCCCCATCGAGCAAGGGAAGCAGTTGCTGAATGATATCCACGGCGGGGTCTACGGTCACCATACCGAGCCTAAAACCCTAGTCGAAAACACATTCCGACAAGGCTTCTACTGGCCAACCGTAGTAGCAGACGCCAAACAGATTGTGCGCACCTACAAATGGTGTCAATACTACGCTCGGTAGACCCACCTACCAGCCCAAGCACTCCAGATGATCCCCATCACAAAGCTATTTGTGGTCTAGGGGCTCGATCTGGTCGGACCTCTCAAGAGGGCGCCTGGGGGCTATATGTACTTGCTTGTCACCGTAGACAAGTTTACAAAGTGGATAGAGGCTCGACCGATCTCTGCGATCAAGTCCGAGCAAGTCATGATGTTCTTCATCGACATCATTCGTCGCTTTGGGGTGCCAAACTCCATCATCATGGACAATGACACGTAGTTCACCAGAAAGACATTCCTCCGATTCTACAATGAATACCACATTCGCGTCGATTGGGCCGCCGTGGTGCACCCCCGCACGAGTGGGTAGGTCGAGCGTGCAAACAGCATGGTCCTACAAGGCCTCAAGCCTAGGATCTTCAAATGGTTGAACAAGTTTGGCAGACGATGGGTTGCGGAGCTTCCCGCGGTGCTCTAGAGCCTGAGGATGACCCTCAGCCAGGCCACCGGCTATACACCATTCTTCATGGTCTATGGTTCGGAGGCTATCCTCCCGACCGACCTCGACTATTGAGCGCCAAGGGTCAAGGCGTACGACGAATAGGGAGCTAAGGCATCCCTCAAAGATGCCATGGACCAGCTAGATGAAGTGCGTGACATTGCCCTCCTCCACTCGGCCAAATACCAACAAGCATTGTGCTGGTACCATAGCCATCGGGTGCGGGGTCGGGCCTTCAACATCGGGGACCTAGTGCTCCACCTCATCCAGAGCAACAAGAACTGCCACAAGCTCTCTCCGCTATGGTAGAGACCATACATCATCACAGAGGTGCTCCGACCCGGCGCCTACAAGCTCAAGACCATCGATGGCGAAGTCTTCGTCAATGCCTAGAACATCGAGCCGCTATGCCGCTTTTACCCTTAATAAACACACACTTTCTCTTATTAGTGACACCCGACCCCAGCAATGGTGGGGGGTTGGGCCTCACTCGGGGGCTAATAAGAGCATATCTATTGGGTAGACATTCTCTATGCCTGACCATCTTCTCATGTTATGGCCCAGAAGCAAGGGTCACGGAAACAAACACTGAGTAAAACTAGTTGGAATACGAGAAACCTATGCCCCAGCGGCTACAACACCTTTGCTCACCAGCATGATCAGAATTTGTTCACCTGCACCCTGAGCTTTTTAGCCTTAACTATAGAAAAAATCAGTACGCATTTAAGAGTAATATCCACTTGGCGAACATTCTCTGTGCCTGACCCCCTCTCACGTTGAGACCTGGAAGCTAGGGTTGCGCAAACAAACTCTGAGTAAAACTGGTCGGATTGCGAGAAACCTATGCCCCAGCGGCTACGGCACCTTTGCTCACCAGCGTGATCAGAGTTCATTCACCCACACCCCAGGCTTTATAGCCTTAATGACGGAAAGGGTCAGAATGCACTAATCTTTTTATACAAAAAGGGGAGAAAGGCTAAAAATCTGTTTAGCCATAACGAAATCTAAGAGCTTATTCACTCATTATGAGTTTGCCTGGCTCATCTGCCTAACCAAATTCTTGGGGGGGATGATCTCATCCTCTATCTCCGTAGAAAGGCCCTATTCCAGCGGGTCACCCAAGCCGATCGAACGGCTTGGGCTGCTACCGAGAGATGGGTAGGGAGCAGCTGGATGCCCCACGTGGGTTAAGCTGACTCTGTCATGAATGATGGACCTAGATTCCACTCGAACATATTCGGTAAGAGCTCCCTGAACCTATCACTCGTGCCATCGAGGTAAGTCCTATGCCAGTGGGTCACCCAAATCGATCGGATGGTCTAGGTCGCTGCCGGAAGACAGGTCACCCTTAATTTACACATATTTTTCTCTTATGAGCCCCCGATCCCAGCAATGGTAGGGGGTCAGGCCTCACTCAGGGGGTAGCAAGAGTGTCTATTCGGTAGACACTCTCTATGCCCGACCTCTTCTCATGCTAAAAACTAGAGGCAAGGTGTGCGGAAGCGAACTCTGAGTAAAACTGGTTGGACCACGAGAAACCTACGACCCAGGGGCTACGGTGTTATTGTTCACCAGCATGATCAGAGTTTTTGTCCCCGTACCCCAAGCTTTAGCCTCTGCCTTCCCAGGAAGGGTTTAGAGGGGCCCACCTGTGGAATCTCCATCGAGGAGAGGCCGGCATGTCACCCAAAGTCGATCGGATGGCTCGGGCCGCTGCCAAGAGACGGGTAAGGAGCAGTGAGATGCCCCATGTAGGTTACACCAACTCTGTCATGAATGATGGATCCAGACCCCACATGGACATATCCGGTAAGAGCTCTCCGAACCCGTCACTCGAGCCATCGGGGTAACTTTACCAACCCCACTTTTCCTTTCTAGGGCATGATCATTCATTCATCCATTTTCATGCATGCATTCATACATTCATTCATACATTCATCCATACATTTATCCCATACTTCCAAGCATCGCATATGCAATTATTGCATCACAACGCTTCATGTCGCGTCATGAAGTGATAGTTGTCTCATTCGATATGAGTGGCGACCGACCGAGGTTCGAAGGCTGGCCTGCAAAGGGCTCGAGGCCGCCTCACGTCAAATAGAGCCAGGGGAGAAAACACAGATGAGCCCCAGTGTCCCTTGCCCGACCCCGGTCAAAAGCTGACAGGGACATCTCGACCTTCTCATTTGATCCTAACCTCAAGCCAAGCCCACAGAATCTCTATCGAGGAGAGGATAGTGGGCCACCTGAGTTGGTCTCTAGAACGGCTTGGGCATCTGTTGGGAGATGGGTTAAGGAGCAGTGGAATGCCACATGACGGCTATGCCGACCCTGTCATGAACGACGGACCCAGATTCCACTCGGACATGCCCGTTAGCGAGCTCGCCGAGCACGACACTCGAGCCATCGAGGCAACTGTCATTTGCTCAGCCCCTCCAGTTGTGGAAACCATAGACGGGGTGATGCATGAAACTTGCCTGACCCCTACCGAGCCCAACGTGGCTCGGGGGCTTGAGCCGCCTAATCCTAACTCAGGAATCCAACTGATCGGGGTTCGAAGGCCAGCCCACGAAGGGCTCGAGGCCACCTCGTGTCGACCAGAGCCAGGGTAGAAAACATAGATGAGCCCTAGTGGCCTTCGCCCAACCAGCTTATAAGCGGACAGGGTCATCTTAACCTTCTCGTTCGATCCTAACCTCGAGCCGAGCCAACAGAATCCCCACCGAGGGGAGGCCAGCGGGCCACCTGAGTTGCTCTCCGGAATGACTTGGGCATCTATCGGGAGGTGGGTTAAGGAGCAGTGGAATGCCACATGAGGGCTATGCTGACCCTGTCATGAACGATGGACCCAAATTCCACTCGAACATGCCCGTTAGTGAGCTCACCGAGCGCGTCATCGAGCCATCAAGGCAAGTGATGTTAGCTCAACCCCTTCGGTTGCGGAAACCACGGATGGGGTAACGACCACAAAGACGAGCCGACCCTCGACCGGCCCTCGCTACGCGTGGGGGATCGAGGAAAGTTGGACTCGCAAGGAGACCGAATGTGCGGTCACAGAACACTGGTTCAGATTCTAGGGAGGGGGTATATGCGAAAACTAAGAATAATGATTCTAAAACAAGACATGCTTTCTCCTACTAGTTTTGCTATCCTCTCCTTGATCTTTCAGTGACACCCGACCCCAGCAACGGCAAGGGGTCGGGTCTCACTCGAGGGTTGATAAGGATATATATACACCCTTTCTAAAACAATCGCCTCACCCGACCCCTTCCTCACGTTAAAAACATAGTGGCAAGGTTCATGGAAACGAACGACTAAGTAAGGCTGGTTGGACTACAAGAAACCTACACCCCTACAGCTATGGCACTCTTGCTTACCAGCATGATTAGAGTTTCCCTCCTATACCTCGAACTCTACGGTCTTACCAAACGCAAGGGTCGGAACGCATTAAACCCCTTTTCACACATAAAAAGGGAGAAAACAATAAATTCGTTCACACCAAAACAAAAAGAACAAATTTGATCAAACAAAATGATAAGTTTGTTTAAACGATACAAAAGGGTTAGAACTTGTTCACTTATTGCAAGAACGACCAGCCGACCTATCTAACTAACTAGCCCCTTCGGGGGAGAACTATGTCTTCTATCTTGTTCACTAGGTCCTGCGAAAGGGGAGCCACCACCGTCTCCATCTCCTCTAGCTCGTGGACTTCATAGCTGGGTGCATAGCCGTGGCTCATCACCTCTAGATCGATGTTGTCCCCATAATGAGAACGAGCAATCGTGAAGGACTGATTGACCCCGGCATGAAGGGCACTCCTCTCAAGCTGGCACACCCGATCCATGATCTCGATGGCATGAGCCGCAAGCGAACTAGTCCCCTCCGACCACACCACCTAAAGGTCATCGCACACCACTCTGAGGGTGGCACGCAGGATACCAAGCTCGTCACTCTCCGCCTGAAGATTCCTCCTCACCTCAGTGAGGTCCATAGCCAGCCCAGTAGAAATGCTCTCGGCCTCCAGCTTCTAGGTCGTTGCACTTTCGATCTCGGCCTAGAGTGAGCCAACCTTCAGCTGCACATCGTCACGCTCTTGGCAGGCCTAGTCACTCTCTCGGAAAGCCTGGTCACGCTCCTCACGGTTTGGAGCAGTTCATCTCGCTCCTTGTGATGTAGACTAGGCCTGATCTTCCGATAGGTATGATACCGTCGATTGGTGGAGACTCGACATTCACAATCTAGGCTTCGAACCAAGGCTGATTCGGACCCCCGCAACCGTTACACCACTGCTCCGTTGGTTATCAACCACGCGAAAGCGATTGACCTCGCCGAGAAGGCTTTCCTGCAAGAGAATCGAGATCACAAGAAAGAACAGGATAAATGCAATCTAAAATTGCAAATAAATATGAGGCTTATGATAACAAGAAGTTCAAGTCTTTATTCGAAAGGACTAATCACCACAGGCGAACAAGATCAAGAACTGGGGCCCTGGTTCACAGCAAGCAGCCTTGGCGGTACAGTTGCAGCAAAACGATGTCTGTTTCACGAGGAAATCAAGAACTAAACAAAACACAAACCCTAAGGAGAGCAACAACTGCTATTTATAGAGTCTTGGGTGTCACCCCCTGGACGTGCCCCCTAATGGGCCCAAACATGATACACGGTCCAACGGACCAAAAGACGGTGTTGCAACACCCTGGCAGATTCTGGATGCTGGCTTGTTTTGACAATTCCCGTTGATTCCAAAGGTCTTTTGATGTGAAACCACTTGGATTGGCTTCCTTATCAAATTAGCTTTCCAACCATATATGGATCGTCAAAAACGGAGTCTAAATGCGTCCTGGGTGACCAGTTTAAGGTAGACTGGTCCTGGAGCCCGAACCGGACTCGAACTTGAGTTGGACTGGGCTTCCACAATGAAAAAGATGAATTGGACGCCCATGCTGGACCTCCTCCTCTACTTGTCTTGTATGCGATGAAGTAGTGATGTCCTCATCACCTTGCGTAGCCAAGCGACCGCCGCGGCATCTAGGCTCGCCCTCTTCTACAGGGCCATGAGCTCCTCTTCGGCCCCCAGCTTTAGTTCCCTTTCCTTCTCAACCCCAGCCAGAAAGTCAAGGATCCGCTGGTGGGTCTCGACGTCCTTCTAGAGCAGCTCATCTTGCTCCTTCCTGACCCTGGCGGCTTCCTGGTCATCCTTCCGCGACCTCACTGATAGGGCCTCGAACGCCTTCTTGGCCTCAAAAGCATCCCGATGGGCCTCAGCCACCCATGATCGAACATTGTTCGCCTCCTCGGTGAGGGGAGTCAGCTCGACCACCCTCTGCTGGGCTTCAACAAGCTGAGCTATTACCTCCCTGCATAGCCACACCTCCTCGATGAGACGGTCCTAGGCCTCCTTCTATTGACAAAGGAACTAAGATTTCCCCCGGCTGTGAGCTATGAGAGACTACAGGAAGACGATGGCCAGGATATAAAAAGCATATAAAGGAAGATAAGGGCAAAAAGCAGGACCAAACAATACCCAGCCGGAGGGAACGACGACATCGCTCAATGTGCCCGTGGTGTGGTTTAGGGCCTCGAGCATGGACATGATCCCTACATCAAGGCTCTCCCGCTCCATGCTCTCGGTGACGGCATCAAGGGTGACAAGCATCGACGTTAGATCCTGTAGATTCGTCCATCAGAGTAGGGGCTCACCCCACGCGGGCGAGCCACTGCCCACTGACATTAGGGCTAGGGATGAATCCCCGCTGGCTCCAAGCGTCGCTGACCCCTCTCGCTGTGATGTCCCCACTGAGACGCCCCCTCCGGCGATGGAAGGGGTCAGCGGTATAGACGCCGACCCCTCTCCTAGCACCACGACTCCCAGGGACCCCTCGGCCGTGTCCCCCTCCATCCAACCCACGCCAAGCGCCGTCGCTTGGGCCGTCGATGGCGTGGGTCGCACCGGTGCCTCAAGCGTCACTGTGGTTGCACTCGGCTATGACCCGTCTATCATAGCTGCCACCACCTACACCTACATCGATGGGGTCACGACCGACTATGTCGCGCTTGCCACGGTCAGTGCCACAAGCACGGTCGGTAGCCCCGTCCGTCCCACCGTCAGCAGCGGTATCGCAGCCATCACTGGCCATTCCACAACCTCTAAGGGCACCCCTTGAGCACATGCGTCTGCCTATCCCGCTAAGGGCATAGGCTCCACCATCGGCGGCACCTGACCGGCCAGCAACAAGGTCACACTAGCACCGCTCCCCCCCCTAAACGAGCGTGACGCCAGCCGACGGCTGGCGCCTCAATTGGAGGGCGATGCTCTTCTTTGATGCCAGCACCAAAGGATTCTGCTACTGGCCAACGCTGCAAGGGACGAAAAACATGAGTCATGATGAAATCTAACTCAAATAGGAAAAAATAGAGGAACTGATAACTCATCTCAGTGCCATCGGACGGCAGATGCGTTTGGGGGGCGAACCCCCCTACCTTTGCTCTACCTCATTGGAGCGAGGCTGTTTTGAGTCCACCCCTGCTCTTGGGCAGAGGGGCTCACTCCCCTTGGCTCTTGGGGCACAATAGCGGAGCCGCCAGCCTGCGTCAGCACCTCGGGCATGATGGTAGAGCCACCCATCCCTATTGACTCCTGCGGTAGGCCAACGGTATGGCCTGACTCCATCGGCTCCCCGGACATACCCTCCCCTCCATGGAACGGGAAGGGTCCCGATGCCTGCAAGGATGAACTGATACCTATCAGCGCATCCTTGTTCTCTAGGATGTCCCACTTGATATCGTCGACTACCTCGTCGTCGTCTCCATTGTCATCATCATCGCTGTCAGTGTCCTCCCCTCGTTCCCACGCCTGTAGCTTCTGCTGCCTCTTCCTCTTCTTGTCCTCCTTCGCCTTCCTCAGCTGCTCACCCTTGGTGTGATTTGCCATCCTCATGGCTGAATCCCTCAGCAACGACGTCAGGTGATCCGTAAGGATGAGGTCCCTTGGCTGGTCCTGTCCCTCTCAAAGTTAGTATCAAGGGGTCGGGAAATCAATTGAAGAGAAGGTAGGATAAAGGGAAACTTATGAAGACGACATGGCCTGGCTCCGGCCGCATCGGAGGATGTCCTAGCACTGGGTAAATGAAGTTTAGGGCGGCACCTACGTCATCCCACAAAGGATCCATCACCTCCTTGATGCGTTGCGTGATCTCGGAATTGGGGAGCGTCCCCTCGGCGAGCGTCGTTCCGTCGAACTATGCCTCGGGCACCATCGTATATAGCGGGAGCGCGCGCGTCATCAATGGTGCCACCCTCCTTGTGTGGTAGGCCCCAATGACGCCCGACCCCCTTAAGCCATTCTCCTTTAGGATGTGGATGGTGGTGATGTGGTCTCGGATCTTCTTCTTGTCATTCTCCGGGATGCCCCACTTCCTCCATGACTTTGGGGCCTCTTCGATCAGACGCCTAGTGAACTCTGGCAGAGGGGCGGCAGTGTTGTTCTTGAGGTAGAACCACTGCGAGTGCCACCCCTTGTTGGACGTCAAAAGCTACATGGACGGGTACTCGCTGACCCGATTGTTCCGAAGTTGGATGCCGGCTCACCCCATCGGCATATGCAACTCTTGCCTGCCACTTTTCTCCCTCTTCTTCTGGAGGGTGACAACAAAGAAGTACCTCCACAAGTCGAAGTGGGGGCTGATCCCTAGGAATCCCTTGCACAGGGCGACGAACGCCTCTATGTGCTAGATCCCGTTGGGATTGAGATGCTGCAGCTCAATCTTGTAGTAGTGCAGCAACCCCTGAAGAAATCTGTGGGCAGGGGTCATGAACCCACGCTCGAGGAAGTGGGCGAATGACACCACATAGCCATTGAGCGGCGATGGCAAATCCTCCTTGCCAGGTAGCAGCTACTCCTCGGCCGAGGTTCGCACGTGGAGAAGACCGCGACGGACGAGGCCCTCCTTGCGCTGGAAGGTGATGTCGGAATGGCACCACGGATCCATTGGAGATAGGGGTGGATGGATGCGAGCTTAATGACAGCGGAGATAAGGAGGCAAGAAACCTAAGCGATTGGCGGCGGCGGTCATGGCTACGGAGGCAAGGATGTAGGTGGGCGTATGAAACCCAGGGGGCCAACCCTTTGGTTTTATAGGGGCGATGGGTGCGAGGAAACCAACCGCCCGCCTAGATCTCTGCGCCAACCACGATCTACCACCACGTCTCACCGTGGGGCATGCACATGCAACCTATGTTTGTTCCCTCGGAAAACTCGCCGGACATTTTGCCTTCCTAAACGGACCACGACCCATCACAGGTAAAAGGGATACAGAGCTAAAAGCGCTCCTACAGCCCATCTAGACCCAGGAGTTCAAAGGTTGGCCCATAGATGGGTTCGACAACCGCTCCAGGCACCTTTTTGAGTGAGGGGTGGAAAGGGATGGGCCCGCTAGCGGCCAGAACCCAGGCGCACAAGCGCCATAGGCATCCCGGCCCATGTTCTAATCTTGGCCAGATACAATCCGTGGGTTTTCCTTGAAGAAAGGCATAGAGCCCTCGGTACCAGTCGAACGGACCCGAGAACTATATGGATAGATTGCTGAGAATCTAGAGTCGATCACCAAGCTGATCCGAGCCGGATCCCCATGAACAGGATGCCAGGGCCCCACTCGGACTAGCCCATTAACAGCTCATCGAGCACCATGATTCATCCATAGAGGAAAATCATGGCATAGCATGGCCCCTCTGTTTTTATCAGAAAAAATGCTTGAGGGAAGACAATCGTGAAGACGAGCCGATCCTCGACCGAACCCCTACTATGGGCGGGGGCTTGAGGAAAGTTGGACTCGCACAAAGGCCGAACACTCGGTCGCAGAACAACAGACCCCCATAGGGATCGAAATTAGGAAAGACCTTTTCTGACCTACTAGACCTCATGGCTATAGCCCCGAGGGGTCCGATCACGACAAAAGGGAATCACCGTCCCTAGGTCACGCCATGGGCGACAAAAGAAGTCCAAGGCCCTTAGAGTCCTCCCGTTTGGAAAAAGCATCTGAAGGAGTATTCTACTCCTCCGTAGGCTCGGGGGTACTATCGGGGACCAAAACTAGGGTACCTAAAGAGGAGGGGCTAATGGTCATCAACATTAATTCATCTGAGCAGTCAAGAGCATGACTACGGCTCCAACCGGCCCCAAGGTGCATGGGCTCTGCCTCGACTAACCACTGGGGAGCCTCTGGGGGCGGGCTCCGCCTCGCTCGACCACGAGGCCATGGGCTCCACCTCACCCGACCTCTGAGGGCGGGCTCCACCTCTCCTAACACTGAGGTAGCGGGCTCCGCCTCGCCCGATCCTAAGGCTGCAGGCTCCGCCTCGCCCTACCCTAAGGTCATGGGCTTCTCCTCACCCGACCCTTGGTTTTGAGCTCTACCTCACCGACCCCAAGGTCATAGGCTCTACCTCGCCCGACCCTTGGGTTTGCACTCTGCCTCACCTGACCCCAAGGTCATAGGCTCTGCCTCGCCTGACCTCTAGTGGTGAGCTCTGTCTCTCCCAACCCTGAGGCCGTGGGATCACCTCACCTGGCCCCAAGGTCATGGGCTCCACCTCGCCTGACCCTTGGGTTTATGCTCCACCTCACCCGACCCCTCGAGTGCGGGCTCTGTCTCACCTGACAAGGCCCTATACCACCACCAACCACTCTAGGTCTAGGCGTATGGGCCTGGGTTAAAACTCTAACACTAGGGAAGAGACTAGCACGCCTCGATGTAACCCGCAGCCATGATGTGCCATACCTGAGGGTTCACATCAAGAACAGTGTCGGGTATATCGGTACTGTTCTGCCTAACCCTCATACAAACACTGATAGGCGCATCAGTTCACTACGACGACCACCAAGACGGAGTGGGGCGCCATGACTGGCAGACGGCACCTATGCATGGCGCCAGTGATGGACATGGCCGCGATGTGGCGCCATCCCTGTTGACATCTATAGGGTCGGCGGGACCCACGTAAAGGAGAAGAAGGACCCGACGATCCTGAAGGCCTTCGTCTCTCTCTCTCTCTCTCGTTCTTCTCTTGCCCTCCGCTATAACACGTGCTTTCCCTTGGCCTATAAAAGGGAAAGCAGGGCGCCCCATGAAGGGGATCGATTTAGGCCCGACCTGATCGAACCTTCACGAACCCATCTGACCAACAATTAGATAATCTGATCATCAACCGATCAGAACACACAAGCATGTAGCCGAGCAGTGACCGAGCTCTCGGCGCTCGTTCATTCTTTCCACCAGAGACTTGGGACTTGTCCCACTCTCGCCTGTTTGTAACCCCTACTACGAACTTTGAGTGCTAGTAACACGAGCAGCAGCAACGAACTAGACATAGGGACATTCCACCTGAACCAGTATAAACCTCGTGTCCTCTTAGCACACCATCCGAGCCAAACGCACAAAATTAGAAATTTACTCGTCGGTGGTAACTCAAAACACCGACAGTATCCGAGTCTAGTTATTCAACATCCGATACCATATCCGTATCTGTATACTCAAATCGTATATTTATGATGTCGATATCCAATGATATCCTATCCGACATGGTTGACACTATCCGTATTCGAATTCGAATCTGGACAGAAATACGAAAACAAATGTAATATCAGTGATGTCTGTCCGTATCTGGTCCATTTTCATCCTTAGATCCACAGCTCGCCCATGCTCGACTTCTCTAGCCACCAACTTGTCCAAACGATGGAGGGACGTGGTAGGAGGCTTGGACGGAGGTGATGGCCATGTCTCACAGTGTGCAAGGAAAAAAAAAGTCATAGTTAATGTGGGGCTCATGTTATTAAAGGAGATACAACTCTCTCTTTGTATTAGGGGAGATGAAAGAGATATTGGTAGTCACTAAAAAGAAACCATTAGGGTTTTTTATAGGGAAACAATTAAGGGTTTGATAGACTAAGCAAACAAACATATCTCCTCATCTATGATATTTTTATGGGGACGATATCATATTAGAAGACCGCTATCTAGAGATGAAAGGATCTAAACAATGCCTAGAGGGGGTGAATAGGAGTATCTAAAAATTTTCTACACAAACTCAAGGTAGCTGGTCAGCAACTGTTGGAAATCTCGACAGTTTGGGCCAGAACTTCCGGCAGCCGAAAATTCCAACACAAACAGCCGGGAGTTCCGACTCCTATGGGAACTACCCAATCCAAGCTAAAATAAACTTTGTGAAAGCGATAACTTACAACCCCACTTCCTAGCGGTAAGATGAAATGTTAGGGTTGCTCCTTTGACGCCGAAAAGTCTCCACTCCATAGATCGAGGCCCAACCCTAAGAGATGCTTTGAGGGAGAAGAGAAATAACCAAGAACAAATATGATAGCACAAATCACAACAACAAGCACGCGGGACACAAGAATTTATCCCGAGGTTCGGTAATCCCACAAAGGACCTCCTACGTCCTCATTGTTGAGATGACCACAAAGGTCAGAGTCTCTTCCACTTCCTTAACTCTCTCAAGGAAACCACAAAGGTCACTTGAGATTTTCACTAAGAAATTAAGGCTAATATAAACTTCCCAAGGCTCTTCCATAAGATGGAAGCTCTTGGGCGACGCCTAGCCAGCTAAGGGCAAAGCCCCAAGAGTAATAGACGCAAATTCAACCGGCCTGATGAAGAAATCAAGTGCTCAAGCTTGCCAAAGTGATTCTCTAACTCAATCCACTATCCTTTCACTCAAATTATTAGAGGAATCGAAGGTTGGAGCAAAGGGGAGAGGAGAGGAGAGCCTTAAATGCTTGAGAGTTGTTTTGGCCATGAGTAGGTCACAATGAATGAGTGGGTAATGGTTAGAAGAGAGAAGAGAGTTGTTTATACTCATAGGCAAATCTAACCGTTTAGATCTACATCGAAAGTTTGACACAGATCGCCGAAACTTCCGGCGCCTACTGTTCAAACACGTAGTCAACTGGGCTCTCTCGGCCAGAGTCGGAACTCCTGGTGACTACCGAGACTTCCGGCAGCCGGGACTTCCGACGGGCAGCCGAGCCAAGCGACTAAGTTCTAAGGCCCGGGACTTCCGACGGGAGTCAGGACTTCCGACAGCCGAAACTCTCGACAAACGTCGGCACTTCCGACGGCCAAAAACCCAAAAACTATTCCTAAGTGTTCATGAGGTGGTTGAGTGTCTCTCTTTTGATTTTATTTTTATGCTTGAGCACTCTATCTTTCTCAGACCAGCTAAATTTGTGTCCCTCTTTATAGTACGGCAAACCTAAACCCAAAACAAGAAATAAAAACTTTGGAGAGCGCTTTGAGTTCGTCCGCCTTTTATACTTCAAGAATTGAGGGACGCTATTTCATCTAAATCAACTCTTTAAATCTTTCATTGGACTAAAGCTGCAATATATCTCAATAATATTTCATTAGTCCATAATTTGGATGTCATCAATACACCAAAACCCACAACGGGGGCAAATGCACTTTCAAGAGATGCTCTAAGATGCCTAGCGAGATGTGGTACTAGGTTATGAAATTTAACGCGAGGCCTACATAGACTTTGTAAAGTTTTTATTCAGTTTATTACACGTTTATGCTCATAGGGACACTGCCTTGTAGCAGTTGTCATTGTCAATCAATGAAATAGGCACTTTATGCTCGCTTGTTAAAGACAAGGTTTTTCATTTTAGTGGGAGTTAATAATTTGGAATAAATATGCTTTTGACATATAACTCTAAAATTATAAATCTTTGATCATCAAGCTATCAATATCAGATAAATTTGGCCATTTAGCTAGTTTCAAATATGACCATTTACTTTTGAAAAAATAAATCTAGTTAAGTTTCTCGAAATTCATAAATAATTCATTTTCAATCATAAAAATATGAAATCGTAATAAAAGTATTTCTAAAAATGTGATCCACATGTTGGTGCTCTATTTGGAATTATTGTGATTTATTTGGTCGTAGTCATGTTTGCTACTTATTTGCGAACCGAGCATATCTTAGATGGTTATGTTTCTTGTGATGAAATCTTCTCATTAGGTTCAAGTCCTCAACTTGATGTAGGTTAGTACTTACTTACTTACCGTATCGCCTTGGCCTGAGAAAGTTCGTTTCTCGATCCGCATTGTCAAAAGCTGCATTCACATGTACTTCATTCCTCTCAGCAAATCTAATGGTGCTAACAAGCTTGTGAAACAAAGCCGTGTTGCTATACCCATCCAAAACTATATATAGGAGGTTCTAGGTTTAGTTTAGCCCTTAGTTAGGTCCTCCATGACATCAAGCCGCTCTCCATCCAAACCAACAAGAATAGATCGTGGACCCACAGCTACCACCTAGAAGTAGCTGATTATGTAGCGGCGCTTTGCTTGCTTTTCTGAATTGACTTCCAAACTATTAATGAAAAAAAGAATTCAATAGAATTGAAGTGAAAGAAATAAGTAGCGGCGCTTTGCTTGCTTGAAAATGAAGTAGCAGATTTTTTAGTAGTCTTTTCTTGGCTGGTAACTATTCAAACATTAGGTGGATGTGGAGTATGCAATTGCATTATTATGTGGCGGCCGGCCGTGGAATGGGTTGGGCGGATGTATGGCCGTTGTGCTCTGCATGGACACGGATGGCGAGTTGGGTGCACGCAGGTCGGTTTGGTTGGGAGGGACATGGTAGAGCTAGAGCAAATGAAAAGAGCGTGTTTGTTTTATAGGCACAAATTTTATAAGATGGGTAAGTATATGGTAATCTTTGTCATAATTATTGTTTTTGTATTTCTGCACGAGTGCACCAAAAACCTCATCAATATTAAATAGGAGTTATACTAAAAACCTGCTTGACTGCTTAGTCAACTCTACTCCACAAATAGCCGCTCAAGAAAAACCTAGAGCTTCGAGAGCATATTTTTTTTTTCCTAGAGTAGACTTTGTGAAGTTATAAATTTTTGGCTGAAAAATGTGAAGCAGAGCATGATAAGAACGGGTTCCCAGTCTTCGGTCAGGTGTAGATAACTATTGTTTTAGTGGAGCACGACAACACCGATCTGGCTTGAGATCAAAACACCAAAACCCTGCAACCTTAGCACCACAACTTCTCGTTATCAACCTGTCACAAGTCTGGTTGACTTCGCCTAGAAGGCTAATCCCTACCTATGAAACGAAAAACACAAACAAAAATTTGAAAGAGCGTAGCTCAACGGAGTGACAAACTGCCCATGTATGATTAAGATCATGAAACTGGAGTTTCACAACGATTTTGGCTTTTAGATGGGTTGTAAATGATGCGGTAATAATTTACCACAAACACTTGCTCCAACCCATGGCTTATTTTTCAGATGCCAGCAATTTGATGCTAAGATTGCTGCCATTTCCCATTGACCGCTTCGTGGCATACAACTCAATATACAATTTCTTCGTCTTGGGTATCAGCCAGATCGTCCCTATGTTGATAGGCAATAAGATGAGAACACCCGGCCATGGATCCCACCAGTTGTTGGAAACCTTGATAAACGCCGTGAGGCCAATGAAAAACAGCACATAGAGCACAAGGCAAGCATCCTACAAAGCAGAGACAAAGAGCAAGCACAAGTGGGTTAGTTAGTAGGAAGACCAAACAATACCTCACCCATGCACGCAAAAGAAAACGAGCACAACAATTGATGTAATAATAGTTAAAATGTACTAGTGTATTGAAAATGAGCACAATTGAGGTAACAGCAAGAGGGAAAAATATCATCAAATCAAAAAGATACAAATGTCATATTCCTGGTACCCAATTTGAGGGACCAGACAACTCACATAGTTAATATCAGTAAATATAAACATAACAAGGTGAACATATTGGGATGAACTTTTTACAAACAGAGGTTCTGATAATAGTAGTTGTGGGAATATTGTCCAAAACAGTAGAGCATCTTTCTTTGGATAAAACACAGAATTACTATACTGCTAATGGTACAGTACAGGCTTCAGAAGCCGTTGGAAAGGTCACAGATATCTTTATCATAGTTAACCCACATGCTTCACTTTCCTTGAGTTATTCCGTTACTCAGCTATCCACGTCCACTTGAACCATTTGTTGCACTGAGATCATTTAAATGGATATTGGAGCGAGTTTCCGAAGTTTAGTTTACAATAAGCATGGTCGACTTAAAGAGTAGTTACTTAATCTTTAAGGTAAACATGGATCCTGTGCAGCCAAACTAAAAAGCCATACCCTAGAAGCATAGCATAGAGTTGACCAGAGCAAAACTGAAACAGAAGAGAGGTTGTTGCTTTTAGGGCCTATCTGGTTGGTGACCAAAACCTGCTAAAAGGATTAACATGTCCAAGAGGGGGTGAATTGGGCGAATTCTAAATTTCTTACAATAATTAAGTCCTATACTTAGCCCATTTCACCCCCTTGTGCCTAAAAGTGTTTCTATTATTCTACCGCACAAAAGTTTTGCACCCTAGGTTCCAATCCTACTTTAGCATGACAATTCTAAGAATGTAAAGACATGAATTGAATTGCTCAAATGTAAATGCTCAAAGTAAAGAGGGAGAGAAACGCGGCGATGTTTTCCTGAGGTATTGGAGAGTCGCCACTCCCCACTAGTCCTCGTTAGAGCACCCGCGCAAGGGTGTAGCTCCCCCTTGATCCGCGCAAGGATCAAGTGCTCTCTACGGGCTGATTCTTCAACACTCCGTAGCGGTGAATCGTCCACAACCGCTCACAAGATGACTTGGGTCATTCACAAGCTCCGCCGGATGATCACCAAGCTTTGAATCACCACCAAGCCGTCTAGGTAATGGCGATCACCAAGAGTAACAAGCACAAACTCTCACTTGACCAAGACAAGCCTAATGAGAAAGGTAGATGCACACTTGCTACTCCCTATGCACTAATGAGGTCCTTAATCTTGGATTCTCAAATCTCAATCACTCCACTAGGCTCTTGCTCTCCCTTGCACCCCCAAAGTGTTTCCTCAGCTGAACAAATGGGCAAGAGAGCAAAATTGGATGAGTTGAAGAAGTATATATACCCCCAACCACTCAAGTAGCCGTTTGAACCAAATACCTACTGTCTGTGAGGCGTCGGACCGACAGACGCCAGGCGTCGGACCGAGAAGTCAGGGTCCGACCCTCACAGATGACACAGTGCGCAGACTATGTCTGAGTTAGCCATTGCAGTCGCAGTACTACAGTAGGGTCCGACGCCCTACCGTCGGCCCAGTCCGACGCTCGAAATCTCTCTCGGTGTAGATTCTGGACACCGTCGGACCGTGATCACCGTGGGTCCGATGCCTTCCTGTTCCCGGTCCGACGCTGCGCTGAACAACTCCCTCCTGTGAACAGTGTCCATGTCCAGTCCGACGGCTCCCCCTTCCAGGGTTCGACGGTTCAGCCTGCACGGGGTGCGTCCAGAGCGCGCCACGTAGGCGTCGGACCCAGGTGGGTTGGTCCGATGACCATGCTGCTGCACGGTCCGACGCCCACTCAACCCCTCCTTTCACTTTCGATTCAAAAACTTTGTGAACGGGGATTGTTTCACTTGATCTTTGGGCTGTCCCTGAGCTATCTCGTGCTAAGTTTGACAAGTGTACACCACACCTAACACATTAGACTCACATAGGTCAAGCTACTAGTTCATACTCCCCCTTTATAATACGGCTAAAGGAAAAACAAAGTCATAAACTACTCTAAGTGTCTCTCCAATGCCAACCGACACTTAGAACTAGTCCGTCCTTAACCTTGTCGTCCATCCTTTGAAAACCGAAACGATTTTCATCGAAAGAGACATGAAAACCATAATTGCCCAAATAATTGTCATTATCGTGACCTAACTCAAATTGACTTTGTAAAACACACATTAGTCACAATAATCTTATATCGTCATTAATCACTGAAACCCACTAGGGGCCTAGATGCTTTCACTTGCCACACCAAAGGTTCGTCGTGCCACAGTTTTTTTGGCAGTTGTTTGGTTCACTGCCACACTTATGGCATGCCACACTTTTTTAGCACTCTGCCCCACATGCCATAGACTCATTTTTGTGCCAAACTTTGCCACAAGTGTGGCTTTGATTTTGGCCGCCACACTTTCTTTGGCAGCCATAGTTTACCGAATGTTAGGCGGCAAGTTTTGGTCATCAACCAATCAGGCCCTAATCAAGTTGCAATCAATCATATTCCATGTGGAAGAAAAATAGGTACAGAATAAATTTGTGGGAAGACAAACGAACTTGCTCTGCTTCTCTTTTCTTGTGGGTGGTGAAGAGCGGTGTCTATTGTTTATTTGTTCAATACTCAAGTAGAACAATTTTACAGTTCAAAAGAAAGTTGAACAATTTTTGTTGCACTAAAACCATTTAGTTTGGTATTGAAGAGGGCTAGTATAGCAAGCATACTGCTGATCCATCAATCAATGGGAACCTGGTAGCAAGCATACTGCTGATCCATCAATCAATGGGAACCTGGTCGCCTTACATTTTATCAATTTGAACCAGATTATGTTCTTTGTGAGTCAATACAAAATACAAAGGCACTATAAGGAAAATTATATATTTACTCATAAAGAAGAAAGTACTTGTGAGGTACCAAGAACTGTTACATAAATGCAGCATACACTTGTCTTTTTTTTTTTAAAAGAACCGAACAGGAGAGCTGCCATTATATTATTAATAAAGAAAAAAAATCCTAAACTAGACAAACAACATAATCTGAAGAGATAACAACGGAACGAAAACACTATCTACCACGACTAAGATAACTCTAGTAACAACAACACGCTCGCAACATACGCGAACAGGTTCGTAACATGGGCCAACAAACATCAGACATAATACTTGTCAGCAGTCAGGTCAGTGTATCAACAGGCAACCGGCAACAAGGTGAAGACAATAGGAATACGAAAGTAGAGGGTACTTCAAACAAAAGGAATACGAAGCTTTTGAGCACAGCCCCAAAATTTCTGGATCCTAACCAATTTCCGAGTCAATTTAGAAAGGCAGCAAGTAGCATCCAATTCTTCCTCCGGTGGCACAGGAGGGTTAGCAAGACAGGCATGCAGACAGAAATACAGAACAACACGACTGACAGTAGTAACAAATCATCAAGATCAAGGGCAAGACATGTAAGTTCCGATATAGAAAAAAAAACAAGATTTTTCTATAGATCTTGGAGGACGAGAGGAGGAGGGGAGAAGGCTGTAAGGCCCTGTTCGCGTCTTATAATTCGTACTTTCCGACTTGTCTTTTCAGCTGGAACAGTGTTTTTCTCTCACAACAAATCAGCCGGAACGATGTTTCAGTTTATTTTTCAACGAAGAGAACAGGGCCTCTTCTTCCACCTTCGCGGCTGATCAACTTAGCTTTCTGAGAGTCCACAATGGCCTCTTCTTCCACCTTCGCCGCCTCGGCGACGCCTTTCTCAAGATTAGGAACAAGGTTGGAAATAGTCGTCGAGTTCTTCGACATCATTGATTGGGCTTAACTGTCGGAGGGTTCTTGGCGGAGGCGCTAAGTTAGCTTCGTGAGTTTTGTTCAAAAATCATTCAAAAAAACGGGGGTTAGCTTCGTGAGAAGGCAGGAGTATAAATAATACATTAATACTAATATAACTTTAAAAGAGTTTGTTTTCTTCGTCCTCGCTCCAGTTTCTGATTTGTTGAGAATTCCCTTCCGGCGCCCGTTCCGATTCTCTTGAGAATTATGTTTTAGGCCCCGTTCACTTCGCTGAAAAAACAAGATAAAATACTGTTCCGGCTGAATTGTTGTGAGAGGAAAACACTGTTTCGGCTGAAAAAACAAGCTGAAAAAGACGAATTAAAAGATAAGCGAACAGGGTGTTAGTGTCGAGTCCCGTTCAAGTGCCCGTTCCGATTTCTGGTTTTCTTAGAGTTCCGTTCCATTGCCCCGTTCTAGCACCAACTCTCCCTTTCCGATTCTTTGTGAGTTCGTAACAAGAACAGAAAAGCTACCAGCGTTTTGCTCCAGAACTGGTTAGCGACTACAACTCTGTCTCTGAGTTCAGACTTTAACCCAAAAAAACTCCCCAACCTCACAGGAAGCTTACATGTATCTGATACATACTCTCAACTGACCAACGCCTTTCAGCCACTCAAACAGCCAGCAAACCAAAATAAGTAACAAGCAGTCATGAGACCCATCCCCCTTTCACTCTAAGAAATAATATTATTTTAATAAATATAAATGCAGATATGAGTATTGTAATAGGAAAATAATTGCATATCTTGATACCTACCGATAGTTAGAGAGCAATTAATCGCCGTCCAATAACTGATATAGGGTTCCAAACAGGGCCTAAAAGTGATCAGAGGGCAAAAGTTTTTTGTGAAAACAGCACACCTGCTCCATGTGTTGATACTTTATGGACGTGCTTTCAAAGGATAGACTAAGAGATTGATCTCATCTTACAATGGATACAGTGTGCCTAACAATTCTTCTAAACAAGAGTTGTTGCTACTTTGTTACACGACACAATTGCATAAGGGCAACTCCAACAATTGACATTTAAGCTAGTTCTAAGCATTTTTCTCATATTTAATAAAAGAGAGAGAAAAGCTAGTTTTTAATCAAGAGCTAAGTTCTTACACATATTTCAAGGTTACGTATAAATGTTATGTGGGGCCATTTATGTTAAAAGGTATGTACTAAAGTCAGTACTATTAGAGAAGTTGACTTAAAGCTAGTAGCTGGCTCTAACCATTACGGCTGGTCTAACGACCTGTTTATCTAACACGTACAGGTGGGCAGCAGTCATTGACCGGACTTTCTTTCCTTGGCAGGTGGTCGACGGTGTAGGGGAGGGAACTATAACACCCCTGGTGTTACGAGCTCGCTAAACACTGAGATTATGGCCTAAGAAATATATCTATAAGTATAGTGAGTTAGTTTAATCAAATGCGATAATGAAAATTCTAACAAGAAAATAAGAAAAGTAGTTTTAATTGTTTGGCACAAAAAACGATTTCTATAAACAAGAATAAAACATAACTTGTATTTAGTACTTAAATAAAATTGAAGTACAAGTTTAGTAGATGGAAATGTAACATTAACTTTTGGGAAATAGATGTTGTTAACTAGTGCTTTGGGAGCTCAAAGATCAAATTTCGTTAAGACGGCAAACGCTTGAATTTATGTTTAAAATACCATTTTTGGCGAATTATATTGAGCGAATTAGTTAAATGGTGCTTATATATTTTACTCTTACGGGTTAGTATAAGGTATGGACTATGGCATGAAGTATTTATTGGTTGAGGTTAGCAAGGTTTAGATCTATTAAAAATTATGATAAAAGAGTTAATGGTTACTTAGTCCTAACTGAAAACCTTAACGTTTCTAAACATGAAGGGTGGTAGACAATGCTATTTTGGCATTTAATTTCTAACAAAAATGTTTAAACACTAGTTGCATGTTTTGGTATTGTTGATTGCATCAAAGTGAGTGCTTTGTGATGGTATAGGGGTTGGTTTGGTTAGTGCTTGTTTTGGTCACTAGTTAAATGCCGTTAAATAGCTAGAACATGCTGTTGGCCAGCTAGTTCTTGATCTTGGGCACTGGTTGGTAGTCTCAAGTTGGCACGTCTCTATCTTCCTCTCTAGTTCATCTTTGTCTGAGTTTGTTGCTACTACTAGTAGCCGTATATACCTTCTTGAGCCTTGTTGAGATGGTTTAGTCTTAACTGAGCTGGTTTGGTTTTGGTCGGAGCTTTAAAATTCGTGCACGTCATTGATAGCAGCCGCTCGGTCAGTGTTCGTGATCACCATGTGCATGCGGGTGGCAAGCACCAGGCTCGACTACTGTCGGCCATGGTTTCTCCCTGCGGGCCAACGCGTGTGCTGCTGCCGTGTGCCCACTAACGCCGTGGCGCGCCCCTTGGCTCTCTGCGCCCTCGTGCTGTCTTGGCCGCGCCGTGCCGCTGCTCCGCTCGTAGGGCCAGGCCAATGCCTTGGTGGCCACCGTTGGATCGACGTGGGGCTCGCTCCGCCCCTCGTTCTACCTACCCAGCTCGTCTGTGCCTTGGAGCCCTGCCGCGGTGTCGCAACGGTGGCCGACCGCAGGAGCGATGGCGACATTTCCCTACCTGCCTTGATCAGCTAGCCGACGTTGGCGCGCCGCTCGGGTCTAGCTGCTTCAAGTCATGCACGCCACGCCAAGCCTGCCCGTCGCATCGCCTGGGTGCACGTGTTGGTGGCAGCTAGTGGCCAGGGCCGTCGTCTTAACCCTCTTGCGTTGTTCGCCTGCTCTTTCGTGCAACCACCGCGACCAGAGCTCCGTGCCACTACCAGTAGGCTCTGCTAGCTCGCGGCTCCTCAGCCCGATTGCTTGCACCAGTGCGTGGCTTAGGGAGTCGGCTAGAGACCCTACCTTTCCACATTCCCGGCTGAGTACCTACCTACCGTGAATTTGACGAATTGCTCATCGTTGGCCATCTCATCTCTGGAGCAGAGCACCGCTCAGGGGTAAGTCCCCAACCTAGAGGTAAGGGTTCGATTAGGGGTAAGTCCCCAACCTGGAGGTAAGGGTTCGATTAGGGGCATTTCTAGGCTTGCCTTGACCACCTTTAGCCAGTGCTCGCATTGTCTTGGCCAGGACCCTCGTCGGTGAAGTGATGACGTGACAGGACCGCCGCGGAGCGTCGTCGTCGTGCTCGGGCTCACGTGGTCAGGTCACCTCAACCCTCCCTGGCTTCAACTGTCACCACAGCGTGGACCGTGGTAAGCTCCAGATGCTTCTCCGCCACCGCTACTCCTCCGTTAGCGTGTAGGCCTGCCGGAGCAGTCGCGCCGCCGCACGAATTCCCCGTCGACGTGGGTAGGTGAAATTAGTGCACAGTTGGATGTGCTACCGATTTCTACTGCCGTGCGCAGGTCCTGATGTCTCGATCGGCTTCACAGGCGTGTAGATGGGGTCTCTGTAGGCTGGTGTGGATGTGCGGTGTCGGCCGGAGTCACGCCGGCGAGCGTGGGCGTAGCGGGGACCCGGTCGTTGCGAAAACAGTGTTTCCTAGGGTGTGTTGTGCAAAAGTCATGACTGATGGAACAGTGTAGCACGGCGTAGTTGAAATCGTGAGAGTATGAGCCCACTTTTGCAAATGTGCTGGGCGCGCACGGGTTTCCTCCTTGGGCCGTTGGCTAGGCCTGCCGGTTGTGCGCGCGGTCGCCCCACGCGGGCCGCGTTGGGTTGCTGGGCTGGAATTGCCGCTGCCATCCCTTTTTGTTTTCTAAGCCTTTTCCAATTTAGTCTCTAGAGTAAATTTGTAAATTCATTGTAAATTTATGTAGAGATTCAAAAATAGTGAAAACAATTTTGTTAAGATCCTAAAATCATAATCTATCTGCTAGTATATTTTGTTCACATAGTTTTATAATATTTTTAGAAGCTATATAATTAATTTGAGATACTTAATATTATAAAAATATAAACTTGTAGAAATTGTTGTGATAAGTTGGTGATAGTGTTGGCTCTAAAATTTTTATAGTAGATTTTTAGCAATATTAGATGCTCACTGTAATTTTTATAGCTCCATAGGAATTAGTTGTTAAGGTAATTAAATGAGCCCTAGTTCGAATATATAAGTATTTAATTAATAGAGAAACAACTTGGGTTTGTATAACTAAAACATTATGGGAAATTAGCGCCTAGTTCGACAACCTAGATACGTAGCCTAGCATGTTAGAGCTATCTCATTAGCTTGCGAGGCATAATCGAATTTCTAAGAGTTTCGATTGTCGTTGATTATTTGCATCTATGTGTTGCATCCACATATATCATAATAGGAACAACGATGGATCGTGGGATGACCGGAGTAGCAGAAGGGATGGTGCCTTGGTGACCGTGTCGCCACGATGGAATGCTAACTTTTGGTTATATCTTACCCAGACAAGCCCCGGTGTGCATAACCCCTACTTTTCTGCACTTTATATTATATTTGTGCATTAAGTTTTAAGGAGTTAAATGAAACTCACTTGCATATATATATATATATATATATATATATATATATATATATATATATATATATATATATATATATATATATATCCTATGAGTCTTACTAGTATGACAGGATCGTGAAGATTGCTATGCTATAGGACTCCGGTAGCGTTCGAGTGAAAGGTCCTAATATGGCTAGAGGGGGGGTGAATAGCCTATTTAAAAATCTACAAATCAACTAGAGCAATTTGATTAGTATAACAAATAGCGAAATGCAAACTTGCTCTAGCTCTAAAAGGATTGCAAGCCACCTATCCAACAATTCTAGTTGGTATGATCTCTAGACACACAATTTGCAATGTCACTACTCACTAAGAGCTCTCACACTTGCTACACTAGAGAGCTCCACTAGATGAACTTAAAACAATAAAGCAAGCTCTCAATTCTAATTACACTAAAGAGCTTACTACAACTAGTTTGCAAAAATATAAATGAGTAAGTAGGGTGATTATACCGCTGTATAGAGGAGTGAACCAATCACAAGATGAATACTAAATCAATCACCGGGAGAACACCAAAGGGCAAGAGACAACCAATTTTTCTCCCGGGGTTCACGTGCTTGCCAGCACGCAAGTCCCCGTTGTGTCGACCAACACTTGGTAGTTTGACAGCTAAGAGGTGTTGCACGAACCTCGTCCACACAATTGGACGCCGCAAGAATCTACCCACAAGTGAGGTGACTCAATGACACGAACAATCCACTAGAGTTACCTTTCGGTGCTCCGCCGAGGAAGGCACAGGACCCCTCACAATCACCACGATCGGAGCCGGAGACAATCACCAACCTCCGCTCAAGATCCTCGTTGCTCTAAGCCGTCTAGGTGGTGGCAACCACCAAGAGTAACAAGTGAATCCCACAGTCAAACACGAATACCAAGTGCCACTAGATGCAATCACTCAAGCAATGCACTTGGATTCTCTCCCAATCTCACAAAGATGATGAATCAATGATGGAGATGAGTGGGAGGGCTTTGGCTAAGCTCACAAGGTTGCTATGTCAATGCAAATGGCCAAGAGAGTGAGCTTGAGCTGGCCATGGGGTTTAAATAGAAGCCCCCCCATGAAATAGAGCCGTTGGCTCCTTAGTCCACTGAAAAACGGGGCGACCAGACGCGCTGGTCAGATCGACCAGACGCTGGACCTCAGCGTCCAGTCGCGCGATGTGTGCCACGTGTCCCCTGCTTCAAACGTTGATCGCCCGATCTCAACGGTCATCAATACATTTAAGTTGTGACCGGACGCGCTGCTTGAAAGTGACTGAACGCAGGACCTCAGCGTCCGGTAGTTTCTAGTAAGCTTCCATTCACGAAAAATCTCAACCGGACACGTCCGGTCAAGTCCGACCGGACTCACCCAGCGTCTAGTCACTCGGCGTCTCCTCTGTGCGCTGCCACGTTAGCAGGACCGAACGCACCCTGTCAGCATCCGATCACTAAGTGACCCAGCATCCGGTCGAAGACTGACGCCAACGTCTTCACGCTTCCTCTAACCGGACGCGTCGATCCTACTGAGACCAGTGTCCGGTCACTTACAGTGACCTTCGTCTTTTCTATACAGTGCGTCGGTGGCACCGTCGGACTGTCCACACTCTATGGGCGGATACTCCACCGGGTGAAGTTTCTAACCCTTGCTTAAATGTGCCAACCACCAAGTGTATCACCTTGTGCACATGTGTTAGCATATTTTCACAAATGTTTTCAAGAGTGTTAGCACTCCACTAGATCCTAAATGCATATGCAATGAGTTAGAGCATCTAGTGGCACTTTGATAACTGTATTTCGATACGAGTTTCACCCCTCTTAATAGTACGGCTATCGATCCTAAATGTGATCACACTTGCTAAGTGTCTTGATCACCGAAACAAAATGGCTCCTACAACGTATACCTTTGCCTTGAGCCTTTTGTTTTTCTCTTTCTTCTTTTCAAGTCCAAGCACTTGATCATCACCATGGAACCACCATCATCATGTCATGATCTTCATTTGCTTCACCACTTGGAATAGTGCTACCTATCTCATAATCACTTTGATAAACTAGGTTAGCACTTAGGGTTTCATCAATTAACCAAAACCAAACTAGGGCTTTCAATCTCCCCCTTTTTGGTAATTGATGACAACCCTTACACAAAGATATGAATTGAGATTTAATTGAATCCACATTGCTTGCCCAAGCATATTTACTATGTGTAAAAGGATATGAACAAGTTTCATGAATCCCATTTGGTAGCAATTGCACCCCCTACATATATGCTAAGAGTTTGGATTGAAGCTTGCACATATGCTTAGATAGGAAATATAGGAGAGAATGTCTACCAAATGATGCTAAGGTACAAGAGATGGACCTTTGAAGCGTGATACCAATCGAAGTGCACCAATATACCATCCTTAGCACCATTAGTAACTAGACATACACAAAAACTAGAATACCCCATGAGATCAACATTACAAGTAAGGGTCTAGTTTCCATAGAATGAACATAAGTCTAGTTACTTTAGCCTATGCATGCTAGTTTTTCATTTCATCATTCAAGCCTATAACTAGCATACACCATACAAGCATGGATATTGAAATTTAGAACTTGTTCCATGTAAGCAAATATATGAAATGCACATTCAAATGCAACATACAAGTTTATGAGCTTGCTTCCCCTACTTGTGTATAATTTTGATTGATCCCCTTACAATGTCATTTCATTTGTTTGCTCCCCCTATCTTACTATCTTTGTGAATTTCTCTCCCCCTTTGTCAACAATTAGCATAAAGGTAGGGCTCAAATTTTAGATAGGTTGGGGTGAAACCATGTGAAGTGAGGATCATGTTCCTAATTTGGTTCAATCTAGATTACTTGCAAAAGATATTTAACTCGATTTGATCTAAGGACAAGCTTCTTCACACCTCCAAATAAGGGTTATCTTATACCATGTTGAGTTAAACACTTACAACTCATTTCCTAGATCCACACTAGGTTTACAAGTCCACAAACATCTCATATGCTACCACTAGATCATTCCAAGCATACAAGCAATAGTGGTACCATACAAGCATCAAATTCATTTAATTTTCATGAATGAGCCTAGAATGTGATAGGAATGACTAGATGCGCTAAACATGTCCTTAGCAAGGATGTATGCCATGCCAATCAATTTTTACCTTGAATTGCTCGAAGGAAAGGCATGCCATATAATTGGGAGGTGCATCAACACATATTTGAGAAGTCAAGTATGTTCAATTCATTCCTTAGCTTCCAAAACCTGTTTTCATCAAGTGGCTTGGTGAAGATATTGGCAAGTTGATCTTTGGTGCCCACACTCTCAATGCAAATGTCCTCTTTTTGTTGATGATCTCTTATGAAATGATGGCGGACATCAATATGCTTTGTTCTTGAATGTTGAACCAGGTTGTTGGTGAGCTTTATGGCACTCTCATTGTCACATAGCAATGGCACTTGCTTGAATTTGATTCCAAAGTCACTCAAAGTAGCCTTCATCCAAAGTAATTGAGCGCAACAACTACCGGCCGAAATGTACTCCACTTCAGCGGTTGAAAGTGCCACACTATTTGCTTCTTTGATGACTAAGACACAAGTGATCTTCTCAATAGTTGACATGTGCTCGATGTGCTCTTGCTCTCAACTTTGCATCCCGCATAATCAGAGTCCAAATATCCAATCAACTCAAATCTTGCTCCTTTGGGATACCACAATCCAACATTTTGTGTATGCTTCAAGTATCTCAATATTCTCTTTGTTGCCTTCAAATGACTTTCTCTTGGTGAGGCTTGAAATCTAGCACACATGCATACACTAAACATCATATCCGGCTTTGATGCGGTCACATAGAGTAGGCTTCCAATCATAGACCGATACATCTTTTGATCCACCATGTTGCCACTAGCATCACTATCCAAGCTTCCATTTGTCCCCATTGGTGTACTAATAACTTTACTATCATCCATTCCAAACTTCTTGAGCATGTCCTTGATATACTTGCCTTGACTCACAAATGTGCCATTTTTCATTTGCTTGATTTGAAGACCAAGAAAGTAACTAAGCTCTCCAATCATGGACATCTCAAATTCACTTGCCATCATCTTGCCAAACTCTTCACAAAAATCTTGATTTGTTGACCCAAATATGATATTATCAACATAGATTTACATTACAAACAAGTCATTTCCAAGCTTCTTGGTGAAGAGAGTGGTGTCAATCTTTCCCATTTTGAATCCCTTAGAGAGTAGGAAATCCCTCAATCTCTCATACCGTGCTCTAGGTGCTTGTTTCAATCCATACAAAGTCTTTCTCAACTTGTAAACATGGTTGGGTTTCTTTTCATCTTCAAAACCGGGAGGTTGCTCAACATACACAAGCTCATTGATGTACCCATTGAGAAATGCACTCTTCACATCCATTTGATACAACTTGATGTTATGGGCACAAGCATAAGCTAACAAGATCCTAATTGCTTCCAAGCTTGCAACTAGGGCATATGTTTCTCTAAAGTCAAAACCTTCAACTTGAGTGTAACCATGAGCCACTAATCTTGCTTTGTTCCTTATTACTATCCCATCTTGATCTTGCTTGTTCCGAAAGACCCACTTGGTTCCAATCACATTATGATCCATAGGCCTCTCAACTAACTCCCATACTTAGTTTCTTGTGAAGTTGTTTAGCTCTTCATGCATAGCATTGATCCAATCAACATCCTTCAAAGCTTCATCTATCTTCTTAGGTTCAATGAATGACACAAATGAGAAATACTCACAAAATAAAGCCAATCTTGATCTAGTTTGCACACCTCTTGAAATATCACCAATGATAGTGTCCAATGGATGATCTCTTGCAACATTGGTTGGTTGAAGCACTTGCACTTGATTGCTTGCATTTGATTGATCACTTGGTTGAGATGATGAACTAGCCACTTGTTGTTGATCTTGCACTTTGTCATCACTAGTACTTGCTTGAACTTGATCATGAGAACCACTAGCTTGCACATTTGAGTTAGAGAGCACTTGATTCTTTTCATATTCAACATTAATCACTTCTCTAGGCCTTATTGTCGATGCGGGACCCATAGAATACCCTGCAAGGAAGAGAGAAAATCTAGTCTAACTAGGATTCTTCCCATGTAATCCTAGTAGTAATACTACCCTATAATCCTACTAGGACTCTACATTGTAAACCGACTAGGACTCTAGCCTCCTGACTATATAAAGGAGGGCAGGGCTCCTTGGATCGGGAGTTCAGAGAACAATTATACGACACAACACTTGACAATCAATGCAACGCAAAGGCTAACACCGACTGGACATAGGGCTATTACTCGATCATAATCGAGGGTCTGAACCAGGATAAATCGACTGTCTCTTGCATTTACTGTCGAGTTCTGCATACACTGAAGCCCGAACAAACTGCCCCGGGTACCCCCGTGGTAGGCTATCGGTGGTGAAACATCGACAGCTGGCCTGCCAGGTAGGGGCTTTCGGCGACTTTGCATCCGAGAGCTCAACGGACCTCGACAACATGATCTTCTCGATAGGATCAACTTTCATCTTTGGTTCATGGATCTGCGAGGCAGGCAGCGATGGCAAGCTCCAAAGCTGTCTCCTCGAAGATTCGGATCACCATAAAGACCGTTCTATTTCGATGACTACGATAGATCAACTTGCTAGAAGATTCGCGCAGCTCGCGATGTTCGATCCAACTCAGATTTCACGACTTTGTGCATCCGACTCAAACTTAGGTTCCGCATCTGAAATGGAGTCTTACCCGAGTTCTTCTGAGAAACCGAGTTCTTTTCCGATGGGGCTTAAGAACGCGGCCTTAGTCTATTAAGACTACAACTCGGAGTACACTCAGAGTACTTTAAAGAAGACGGGTCCTTTTCCGTTCGGTCTTCGCAACATGGCAACGTCTTATCAAGCACAGCTCAAAAGATCTCTTAATCCAGTGCTTGGAATGCCACTGACAGGAGGTTAGGAAGGTCTCATACTAACCGTAACATCTCAAGACTGCATCATCCACTGGCCAGGTTCTGTTCCTAAAGATAGCAGTACCTGGCTAGTTGACACAACAACAACAACAGCTCTACCCTACCAAGAAGGAGACTCGATCTGTGACCTTGAAGCCTCTACTAAAATTTTCAACAACT
Organism: Miscanthus floridulus; assembly: GCF_019320115.1. NCBI lineage: Eukaryota > Viridiplantae > Streptophyta > Magnoliopsida > Poales > Poaceae > Miscanthus > Miscanthus floridulus. The sequence goes on from NC_089589.1 coordinate 83,266,098, forward strand.
CTGACAGTACAGAAACCAACGCCGATGACAGAACAACTCACACATGAGAAGTATTCATGATTCGTCGTCCTCGATCACCATTGGCCCCCTAGAAGCACCCGACATTAGGTCATCCAATGAATCTGAGTCCAACATATCACCCTTTATCCAAGGGCACGATGGTGAGACCGAAAATCAAAAGCAAGCCAGAGAAAGAAAAAAACAAATTGAAACAAGGACGCCAACGCCATGCTAGGCAGCACAAGGAAGCATGGATCAGATATGAGTCAGATCTAGCTGAGTATGATAGAAGAAAATCAGAACAAGAAGTCGAAGAAAGACACGTGGCAAATACACCCTACGACAGGATCCGAGAAGCACTAGAAGAACTCAGAGCAATCTCACATCCTAGTGAAAAACAGGAACAACTCTGGGACTATCTCCGGTCAACAGCCCTAAGGACGCACGATAGGAGAACCCGTTCAAAACTACCTGCCAAATCAACATCTCGTGCGCAAGAAGATCAAAATCAAAGAAAGTCCGCTTTCGAGAGACTTGGACCAAGTGGAAGTCACAACGGGGAAAGTAGAAGAGACCATAGTCAAAACTATCGAGTCGAACAACCAAGAAAGATTAGAAGCAAAGTACCCATTCAGACAGCCACGCAGAATTACTCTCGACAAGACGACAGTTGGCTAGAAGAAGGTGGTGAATTAGAATACAAAGAAGCCAGAGCGCACGATAGATTCCCCTATTTTGCGAACAGACTCACTTCAATACGACTACCTCATAAGTTCAAGCCGTCCAACCACTCTAAGTACGATGGCAAGATAGAACCAAGGCAGTGGCTTAGGATCTACTCGCAATCAATCAAACTAGCTAGTGGAGATGACGACATCAAGACCTTATTCTTCCCAATGGCCCTAGAAACCATGCCCCTCCAATGGTTCGACAAATTGAATCCAGGATCAATCAGAAATTGGGAGGACTTGCAAAGAGCTTTCTGTGAAAATTTTGCGGGTATCATTACACACCCAATCACCCACGCAGAGTTAAAAGGACTCAAGCAGAAAGGAAGTGAAAGTCTCAGAAATTACTATCGATGATTTGGTGAACTACGAGCTCAAGTACATGACATCACCAAACGAGAAGTAATTGAAGCTTTCTCTCACAGAATCATGGCTAGGTGGCAATTTCAGGACTTCTACAAAAAAACCCAAGAAATAATGAAGAATTCAGACGCACAGTGGAAAGAATGATTACTGCAGAGGAGAAGACACAAGAAAGGTTCCCGGATAGAAACAACCAAGACAACCTAGACAAGCGAAATCATCGAAACAACAGACATCAGGAAAGAAAGCGTGGACCAAACAACGTTGTAGCAACAGCTGACAAAGCAAGGAAGTTTTCCAAACCCAGGAGGTATGACGACATTGAAAACATGCAGTGCATCTGGCACCCTAAATCAAATCATACAATCGGAGAGTGCTACACCTTCAAAGATTGATACACGAGAAAAGATAGTAAGGGGAACAATAAAGAAGGCAATCAGAAAAAAGATGAAGACAACCACGAAGACAAGGGATTCCAAAAATCCAGGGGGACAGTAGCAGTAATCTTTGTCGGGGTTCCAGATTCTAGGAGCAAACATCAAGAAAAGCTAGCACTATGAACCATCATGACAGCAGAACTAGCTACACCAAGATATCTCAATTGATCACAATATCCAATCCAATTTTCAAGAGAAGACCAATGGACTAGTGTAGGAAATGCAGGCCATTACCCACTGGTTCTAGATCCAACTATTGCCGGTATGACTGTCACAAAAGTACTAATCGATGGGGGAGCCAGACTCAACATCATTTTTTCAGAAACTCTAAGGAAGATGGGACTACAACTCGCCGGGATGATTACACCAACAAGCACGCCTTTTTATGGCATAGTACCCGGCAAGGCAGCAATGCCACTTGGACAAATCACTCCACCAGTTACTTTTGGGACTCCCTCAAACTACCGTATAGAGTTCATCAAATTTGAAGTTGCAGACTTCGATTCATCATATCACGCAATCCTCGGGTGCCCAACACTAGCAAAATTTATGGCAATACCGCATTACCCATACCTATTGCTTAAGATACTAGGGCCTAACGATGTTCTTTCCCTTCAAAGTGATTTGAAGCGCACTTTTGACTGCGATGTTCAAGCAATCCAAATTGCAGCAAAAGCACAAACCGCCAGTGGAAGAAAAGAGATAGCTACTATTGCCGCAGAAATAAGCCTAGAAGAACTAGAGATACCGGCTAAAAAGCCCAGCATCCTCGCACCACCAAAAGAAGTCGACATCAAGCAAATCGACTTGGGCACTGGTGATCCCTCCAAAATGGCAACCATCAGTGCCCACCTCTCGGCAAAATAGGAACTCACGCTCACCAACTTTCTTTGGGACAACAAAGATATCTTCGCCTGGAAGCCGGCCGACATGCCAGGTGTCCCAAGGGAGTTGGCTGAGCACGGAATCGATGTCAACGAAGGCTCCAAGCCTGTAAAGCAATGGCTACGATGGTTTTCACCCGACAAGAAGGCAGCAATTAAAAAAGAAATCACAAAGCTAATGGTAGTAGGATTTATCAGGGAAATCCTTCATCCAAATTGGCTAGCAAACCCAGTTCTAGTACAGAAAAAGAACACGGACGAGTGGCGCATGTGTGTCGACTACACAGATCTCAACAAACACTGCCCAAAAGATCCGTTCGAGCTACCACACATTGATCAGATAGTTGATTCAACAGCAGGATCTGCCCTATTATCCTTCCTTGATTGCTATTTAGGATATCACCAGATCACATTAAAGGAACAAGACCAGAGCAAGACATCCTTCATCACTCCTTTCAGTGCCTACTGCTACAAGACCATGTCGTTTGGACTCAAGAACGCTGGTGCCACTTACCAAAGAGCTATCCAAACATGCCTTGGTGAACAGATCAGTGAAAACATAGAAGCATACGTGGATGACGTAGTAGTAAAAACAAAGAACCCGGATACACTAATTGAAGACTTAAAGCAAACCTTCGAAAACCTGAAAAGGTGGAGGTGGAAATTGAACCCAAACAAGTGTGTATTCGGAGTTTCATTAGGACAACTACTCGGATTCTTGGTCAGTCATCGGGGAATCGAAGCCAGTGCCAAGCAAATTCAAGCCATAATAGAGATGGGCCCTCCTCAAAGCGTCAAAGATGTGCAGAAACTAACAGGCTGTATGGCGGCCCTCAATCATTTCATATCAAGACTCAAAGAAAAAGGGCTACCTTTCTTTAAACTACTAAAGAAGACAGACAAGTTCGAGTGGACAGAAGAAGCCGACGAAGCTTTCAAAAGACTTAAAGAATACCTCACCTCCTCACCCATCCTCACACCTCCAAAGAAAGACGAAGACATGATGTTGTATATTGCGGCTACTTCTACTGTGATTAGCATAGCAATAGTCATGGAAAGAGAAGAAGAAGGGCGCGTATATAAAGTACAACGCCCCATATACTACATCAGTGAAGTACTGTCAGAATCAAAAATCCGGTACCCGCATGTGCAAAAACTACTCTACGCCCTCCTGATCACTTCACGCAAGCTTCGCCACTATTTTGAAAGCCACAAGATTACCATCGTGATAGATTTCCCACTCGGAGACATCCTACACAACAGAGATGCTACAGGGCGCATATCTAAGTGGGTAGTTGAACTTGGTGCTCTCAATATCGATTTCACCCCACGGAAGGCAATTAAATCTCAAGCCCTGGCCGATTTTGTTGCCGAGTGGACAAAAATCCAACAACCTATGTCAAATACCATCCTTGATCATTGGAAGATGTACTTTGATGGATCACTCAAGCTAGGCGGAGCCGGTGCAGGCGTTCTCCTCATTTCTCTAGATGGAAAACAGCTCAAGTACGTCCTCCAGATATTATGGCAAGCTACAAACAATGAAGCAGAATACGAAGCCCTCATCCATGGGCTACGAGTGGCAATTACCCTCGGAATCAAGCATTTACTTGTATACAGCGATTTGGTAGTAGTCATCGATCAAGTCAACAAAGATTGGGACTGCACCAAAGAAAACATGGGCGCTTACTATGCTGAAATACGAAAGCTCGAAAAACATTTTCAAGGATAAGAAATTCTACATGTCCTGCGCGATTCTAATATTGCGGCAGACGTCCTCGCCAAGCTTGGATCGGACAGGGTGAAGGTCCCACCCGGTGTATTCATAGAGGAGTTATCAGCTCGCTCCATCAAACAACCCGGTGAGATAACCCCTGAAATCTCAGCTAAAGGCACCCAGATTTTGGTAATCACCACCTCATGGACCTAGGTTTTTATTGATTACATCAAAGAGAATAAGTTGCCAGCGGATAAAGAGGAAGCTACCAGAGTTGTTCGCAGAAGCAAGAACTACGTCCTAGTGGGAGACAAGCTCTACAGAAGAGCCGCATCATCAGGAGTACTCCTAAAATGTGTCTCATTTGAAGAGGGCAAAGAGATCCTAGACGAAATACACTTAGGTTGCTATGGAAATCATGTCGCCTCAAGAACACTGATCGGCAAGGCATTCCGCACCGGGTTCTACTGGCCAACCGCTTTGAAAGACACAGAAGAACTTGTTAGAAAATGCAAAGGCTGTCAAATGTTTGCAAGACAAGCTCATGTGCCAACACACAATCTCACCTGCATCCCACCTGCTTGGCCCTTCTCCTACTAGGGGTAGGATCAAGTAGGACCTCTCAAGAAAGCAAAAGGCGGGTTCGAGTACATCTTCGTAGCAATTGATAAGTTCACCAAGTGGATTGAATACAAACCACTCGCAAAATATAGCGCAGCCAAAGCAGTCAAGTTCATCCAAGATATTATGCACCGCTTCGGCATGCCCAATCAAATCATCACAGATTTGGGTTCTCCCTTCACAGCCACAGAATTCCAAAGTTGGGCACAGGACTGCGGTTTCAGCATAGATTACGCATCAGTCGCACATCCAGAGGCCAACGGACAGGTAGAAAGGGCTAATGGACTCATACTAGCCGGATTAAAACCAAGATTGTATGAAGAACTAGTGGACTATGGATCAAAATGGATTGAAGAATGACCCAAGGTAGTATGGGGGCTACGAACTCAAATAAGCAGAGCCACCGGATACTCACCTTTCTTCCTAGTTTACGGATCAGAAGCCATACTACCTACCAACTTGATCTGGATGTCACCAAGGATAGAACAATGTGACGAAGGAGAAGCAGAACACACCTGAAGATTAGAACTCGATAGTACAGAAGAAGTCAGAGTAAACGCTACACTTCAATCAGCAAGATACCTCCAAGGATTAAGACGCCACTACAAGAAGAATACCCAGCCTTGATCACTACAAGTTGGAGACCTAGTACTAAGAAGAATATAAAAAACTGACAGACGTCATAAACTACTCAGTCCATGGGAAGGTCCTTTTATCATCACAAAAGTCACCGGACCAGGCACATACAAGTTGATAACTGAAGACGGAAAAGAAGTCAACAATACATAGCACATCAACCAGCTAAGAAGATTCTACGCATGAAAACAACTCAAGGAAGAATATATATACAAGCCACAAGAGATCAACATTCAAGATCAATAGAGATGATGTTCCTTGACAACACATGTATTATTATGGTTTTCATTCAAGATCAATAAAGATGGTGTTCATCGACAACATGTCCTATTATGGCTTTCCCTGAGTTGATTTCACAAACCAAAAAGCAACACGGCTAATAATATGCCTGAGCATACCGGCCGAGAGCAAAAAAGCTGAAAAGATGCTTGAGCCCGCCGATGAGGGTAGCTAACAAGCTAACACCCGAACCAAAAAGCAACACGGCTAATAATATGCCTGAGCATACTGGCCGAGAGCAAAAAAGCTAAAAAGATGCTTGAGCCCGTCGATGAGGGTAGCTAACAAGCTAACACCCGAACCAAAAAGCAACACGGCTAATAATATGCCTGAGCATACCAGCCAAGATCAAAAAAGCTGAAAAGATGCTTGAGCCTGCCGATGAGGGTAGCTAACAAGCTAACACCTGAACCAAAAAGCAACATGGCTAATAATATGCCTGAGCATATCGGCCGAGAGCAAAAGAGCTAAAAAGGTGCTTGAGCCCGCCGATGAGGGTAGCTAATAAGCTAACACTCGAACCAAAAAGCAAAACGGCTAATAGTATGCCTGAGCATTCCGGCCGAGAGCAAAATAGCTCAAAAGATGCTTAAGCCCACCGATGAGGGTAGCTAATAAGCTAACACCCGCTAGTCCTAAGACTTTCTAGTACCAACAAGATCAAGAAAGGTTGTCAACAAAACAATCTACATATACCGAGTTGTTTACATGACACAGATGAAAGCCAGACAAGCACTCGATGAAACAAGAAAGTTTGTCAAGACAACGATCTACATATACCGAGTTGTTTACATGGCACAAATGAAAGCCAGAAAAGCAATCGATAGATCAAGAAAGTTTGTCAAGACAACGATCTACACATACCGAGTTGTTCACCCGGCACAGACGAAAGCCAGACAAACGACTACTAGGAAAATGCTAATCACTTGGACAACTCATTCAAAGAATAAACAAGGAGTCCAGGCAAAGAAGACATCGACAAAAATAAAGAATCTCCATTCAAAAAGAAGTATAGTGTTCTACTACAGAAGCTGAAGTACAAAGGTCAATTACATCAAGCATTGTCATCAGGAGAAGAAATATCAATGTTAAGATTATCAACAATCCTCCTAGCTAAATCTTCGACCTCAGGCTCCACCTTCTCAACAGCATCTAGATATTCTTGACTCTCGGCTTCATCAGCAACCTTGGACAAAGGAAACTCTGGAGAAAGAACCTGGACCTAGGCAAGAACATTCCTGGTACACAGATGGGTGCACCTCTTCACAAACTCCTAGAAATGAGTCGGCACTTGGGGAATAAACTGAGCCCAAGATTGACCACCATCTGCTAGAGTCCAGAGAAGGCCGGCTACTGACCAAAAAGACTTCCACAAAGCATTCTAGTTCTCAGTAGCCGTTGCCAACTTACCAGTCAAGTCTTCAACAGTTTTTTGGACCTGCACAAGATCCCTGTCAGCTCCACGCCTAATCAACTTGGCAAGCGCGAGTTCTTCTTCAGCACGAGTAAATACCTCCTTAGCCTTATTGTGACTATTGTGAACAGTTATCTTCATTTCCTCAATACCCTCCGAGAGCTTCTGCTTTTCAACTCGGAGAGCTAGAACAAGCACCAAAAAAGAAGTCAGCAGAAAGGGAAATCAGATTACAAAAGGAAACGAAAAAGAACTCACAATACCAGTGCACTCTTTCTTCATGGCCTCCACATTTTTCAAGGCCTCCTGGGTAGCTACATCCCTCTGCTTTTCTGCCTCAACCACCCGGGCATGGAGAGCCTTCTCCTCCTTCTGATGCGTCTGATGCTCGATCTCCAACTTGGCCCAACAGATGTCAAGCTCTGCCTTTAGGGTACTCACCTCAGAAGACAACTTTTTCTCGGTTTCAGACAAGAAAAAGAAGCTAGTATGATCATAAGAAAAAGACTGAGCAAAAAGAGAGAGAAAAACAAGACATAAGGACAGAAGAAAGATGAACATCCAAAGAAAGAACTTCAGAAAAACTTACCTAGAGCTTTTCCCCAAAAGAAGTCGCAAAGGTCGCCAAGTTTCCCCAGGCAGCGGTCAGCTCCGACAATCGATGAGTGGCATCAAATTGCTGCACCACATCATCATCCAAAGCCGGACCACCCGAAGCAAGAAGAGGAGAGGGAGAAACCAGCCGATGCAAAAAAGGCACGGCCAGGGCAATCTCCTGGGAAGCCGTGGCCAACCCCTCAGATGGATCCACTGTCATGGCCACGGTCACCTCAGGAGTCAGCAAATCCGCGGTTGCGTACTCTATCCCCCTCACAGCCACCTCGATGACCATGCGTTCCGAGTCCTGAGGCTCAGTACACAAGGGCACACCAAAGGACTGACAAGAAGTCGACTGAGGGTTCAGGGAAGACGAAGGCCTGAAAGTTGACAAGGAAACTCACCAATAAGAATAAGAAAAAAGGAGAACAGAAGCAAAGAAATAAAACCAGAATTCACTCACTCAGCTATCTTCTTCTTCATAAAACCAAAAGAAGACCTCGCAGGGGAAACCACAGCAGCAAAAACATCACCACCACCCTGCGACGGGAGTGGCGTGGTCGGCACTAGAACCCCAGAAGAACTCAAGCTCGACGACCACTTACTACAAGACAACAAGCCCAAAGTTAGAACAAAAAGAGGTGTTCAAAAATAGAAAAGTAAGGAAACAACTCACCGATGCGTGACAAGAGGCACATCATCAGCCTCATCTTCCTCAATCTCCAACAAGGTAGCCACAACGCCATCTGAAAAAGAAGTACTCGATCAAAGGCACAAACAAACAACAAAAAGACAAAACATGATTATATGCTCACCTAGGAGCACGCTACCTATAACTGGAGTACCTGGATGAGTACTCGGTTGGCGAGATTTCTTGGAAGCAGGCAAACCAGAGGAAGAACAATCCGCCTGTCCCCTTTTTCTGCCACTACGAGGAGCTCGGGGAACTGGATGAGGAACATACTCTTCATATACGTCAGAAAATGCGGAAGAAACGCCAAGAAATGTTGTGGTGGTTTGAAACTTACTGGTCAAGGATGCCCCAGCAAGACTACCCCTAGCCTCCACATTTGCAGGGCAATCATCAAGGGGAATCAGATCAGCGAAATTATGCCCCAATTCCTATAAAAGAGTAAAACAACAGGACAAGGAAGATTAAGCAAAAAGTGGATACAACAAAAGACACACAAAAGTACCTGCATAAGAAAAGAACAACTCACAGCAGGGGGTGGGTTGTTAGCACTGTACTCAAGGACAGCAAGCGGGACAATGCTTACTCCTTTTAGCATCTTCTGAAGATGCTTGAGCACCTCCTCATCAGTCAACTCAAGGGCAGGGACCATACGAGAAGGGTCCTCCGCCCCAGAGTACTCAAAACAGTAATTTTCTCGCTCCTTCAGAGGTTGAACTCAGCGGCGAAGAAAACTAGAAATAATCCCAAAGCTGGTCAAGCCTTGCTGTTTCAGAGTACAAATCCTCTCAAGAAACGGCTTGATCGCCTGGAGCTCAGCCGCCATCACATGATTCTTTTCCCATCGGTCATTAACCAAGGGACCAGATCCAGAATGAACGGAAAGAGGAGGAATCAAATTGGTGGCATAAAACCAGTCGGCACGCCAATCCCTCATAGAATCAACTAGGTCATAGTCAAAGAATTTGCTCTTAAGACCCTGGCAAAACTGAATCCCGTAGCCACCAAGAACATTGGTGTCATCGTGGCGGGGTTGTGGCTTCAGACGAAAGAAGTAACGAAAGAGAGAGAGAGAAGGAGGAATTCCAAGGAAAGTTTCACAAAGATGAACGAAAATAGAAAGATGAAGGACAGCATTGGGAGTAAGATAGTTCAGGCTAATCCCAAAATAGTTGAGAAATCGGTGAAGAAAAGCAGAAGCAGGAAGGCAGAGTCCGGCACGGATAAAGGAGACGAAAAGAATAATCTCACCAGGACCTGGAGTAGGGACCCGATGCTCCCCTAGAGCTCTCTAATCAGCAAACTCCTTGCTCTAGAGCAGACCATCACTCATGAGCTCACACAACTGGTCCTTAGTCGTAGTCGGAGCCGGCCAGATCTTCTGAGCAGCCCTCATGGCCATGAATTCTTGATTTTCAATAACGGAGAGCGATGCTTCCTCGTCGACAAAGGTCACCTAGGACTTACTCGCTGACTTCTTCCTACCCATATACTAGCAAAAGCAATGGGGCACTAAGAATCAAGAAGGCTCAGACGGCAGCGCTCAGATGACAGCAACAATGGCGGCGATGGAAGTTTGAAGACTAGGGTTTCAAGGGAAAATCAGGGCAGTAAAGAAGAAGAAGAGGAAAGGCCCTTAAATAGATTTTACACCAGTAAAACGCGGCCCACCAGGCCCATTTTAACACGGCATGAGGACACAACGGTCCATTTACTAACATAGCTAAAATAATGGACGGCACAAATCCACACAACGGTACAGTTCAATGGGCAAATTTTAGATTTATCCATCCAGCACCACGACAGAGTTATCATATTGCTACAAAAGAACTCATCAACCATGAAGCAACGAAGGGTTACTTCACAAGGAATGCAACAACCTGGTTCTTATAGAAAGAACTCGAGAATCTCATAAACAACCGGGACATCAGCAGAATAAAGAAGGACAACTCAAAAGACAAGATTCTTTCCATTATAAATGGTTTCAAAAAATAGAAGATTACACATCTTACAAGACCCAACGAACTCGGTACTACGACAAGCAAGGTAGCAAAGAGGAACCCAGACACAGCTAGGCTCTGAAACGACTACGTGTTCCAAATTGCTACTCAGTAGAACAAACCACACTCGGCTACATTGTTTTCTTTAAAGGACGGACGCAGTGCATCCAAGGCGAAAATCAGCAGCACGGTGGGAAAACATGGAGCAGAGAAGGCCGGCAGGCATCTGTCTACCCAAGTCCGATGTGATGCTGGATATGGTGTTGATCTGCACCGGACAGTCTCAGGGCAGGCGACGAGGATCAACCCAGAACTGCCAGATGAAGGAACGTATCCCACATCACAAGACTTCCTCCAACTACCGCCACGTACCTCTTGGTACATTGCTGCTACGAGATTAGTCCACCTCTAATCCCTATCACAAGACTTCCTCCAGCTACGACAAGATATACAAGAACTACAAAATATGCCCGGGGGCTGCTCTACTTCATAAACTACCATATTCATGACTACAGAGACTTCAGAACAAGCAACAAAATGCTCAATGAATCAAAACAGCACTCCAGGAGGGTATTTATAGATCGAAGGAGCAGTGCACATGGACTAGGAGCACCAACAAAACAAGCCTAACAAAGGACACAGTGAAAAGACAGAACTCAATAATGGAGGACTTAGAAGTGAAGGAACAGTACTCGAAAACGAGCATATTCGGAAGAATATACCAACACTGTGCAACTCATGAACAAACAACATTTATACTCAACTACCACCATGCAACTACACCTGACAAACAGCAAACTACTAGAGAATATGCCAAGACCCTGTATCCAAGTTCTTTTTGAATAAAAGAACTTGGAAATGTGCTCGGGGGCTGCAATAGGAAAGGTTTTCAATTCTTCAAACAACCCAGAATCTAGACCCTCCAACTTTTTGTTCCAAATAGCAAGAGGCTCGGGAGCTACACTCAGTGAGTGCACTTTTTTCTTCCAAAAAGCGCACATCACTCAAATTCTTCAAGACAGCGGTTCAAGACCCTCCAACTTTTTGTTCCAAATAGCAAGAGGCTCGGGGGCTACACTCAGTGAGTGCACTTTTTCTTCAAAAAAACGCACATCACTCAGAAGACTTCTTCAGAACAGGAATTTTCAAACAACATAAAGATTCAGGATCCTCCAACTTTTTGTTCTAAATAGCAAGAGGCTCGGGGGCTACACTCAGTGAGTGCACTTTTTCTTCAAAAAAGCGCACATCACAGAAAAGACTTCTTCAAGGCAGACCACTTCAAGACCTTACGACAAAAAGAACCCAGACCGAGCCATATCTGAGTTCTTTTTGACCTTCAATGAAGAAATAGAGCAGTTTCAAGAAAAGATCCTCCAGCTCTTTGTTCTAAATAGCAAGAGGCTCGGAGGCTACACCCATATGGATGAACTTTTTTCAAAAAGCACACACCACTCGAAGATCTAAAGAAGCGCTACATGGTTTCACTCAAGAAAGCACTTGGACGACCCTTGTTCCTACTCGACAAGAGGAACAAGACGAGGCTTCCAGATTTCAACCATGACGTGCTCGGGGGCTTGTCGATGCGGGACCCACAGGATACCCCACAAGGAAGAGAGAAGATGTAGTCTAACTAGGATTCTTTTCATGTAATCCTAGTAGTAATACTACCCTGTAATCCTACTAGGACTCTACATTGTAAACCAACTAGGACTCTGGCCTCCTGACTATATAAAGAAGGGCAGGGCTCCTTGGATCGGGAGTTCAGAGAACAATTGTACGACACAACACTTGACAATCAATGCAACGCAAAGGCTAACGCCGACTGGACGTAGGGCTATTACTCGATCACAATCGAGGGTCTAAACTAGGATAAATCGACTATCTCTTGCATTTGCCGTCGAGTTCTGCATACGCTGAAGCCTAAACAAACTGCCCCGGGTACCCCCATGGCAGGCTATCGGTGGTGAAACATCGACACTTATATCACCAATGTCCATGTTCTTCATTGCATCGACTAATTGAGTGCCTCTTACATCATCTAGATTCTCATCTTCCTCTTGGGAACTATTTATTTCATCAAATTCTACATCATGAACCTCCTCAAGAGTACCACTAGCCAAATTCCAAACTCTATATGCCTTGCTAGTAGTGGAGTAACCAAGCAAGAAACCTTCATCATATTTCTTTTCAAACTTGCTTAATCTAGTGTCTTTCTTCAATATGTAGCATTTACAACCAAAACCCCAAAAATATGCTATATTGGGCTTTCTTCCATTCAATAGCTCATAAGGTGTCTTTTCCATCATGGGGTGACAATAGAGTCGGTTGCTATAATAGCAAGCCGTGTTGATTGCTTCGGCCCAAAATGAATGACTCACATTATACTCACTCAACATTGATCTTGTCATGTCAATCAAAGTTCTATTCTTTCTTTCAACTAGGCCATTTGATTGTGGAGTGTACTTGGCCGAGAATTGATGTCTAATTCCAAATTCATCACACAACTCATCAATTCTTGTGTTCTTGAACTCACTTCCATTGTCACTTCTCACTTTCTTGATGGTTATTTCAAACTCATTGTGAATGCCCTTGACAAATGATTTGAATGTTGCAAACACATCACTCTTATCCACTAGAAAGAATACCCATGTGTATCTAGTGAAATCATCCACAATCACAAATCCATATTTGTTTTCACCAATGCTAGTGTATGTGGTTGGTCCAAACAAGTCCATGTGCATCAACTCAAATGCCTTAGATGTGCTCATCATGCTCTTCTTAGGATGTGTGTTACCAACTTGCTTTCTGGCTTGACATGCACTACATAGCTTATCCTTCTCAAATGTGACATCTTTCAAGCCTCTAACTAAGTCATGCTTGATCAACTTGTTTAATTGTTTCATTCCAACATGACCAAGCCTTCTATGCCATAACCAACCCATATTAGACTTAGTGATCAAACATGTTGTCAATTGAGCTTCTCTAGCATTGAAATCAACCAAGTATAGATTCTCATATCTAAATCCTTTGAATATCAAGTTAGAGCCATCTACACTTATGATCTCTACATCATCCACGCCAAATATGTACTTGAAACCAAGATCACACAATTGAGCTACCGATAATAGATTGAAGTTCAAGCTCTCTACTAGTAACACATTGGAGATGCTCAAGTCATTGGATATTGCAATCTTACCAAGCCCTTTGACCTTGCCTTTACCATTGTCACCAAATGTGATACTATCAATCACATTGCTCTTGTTTTCATTGATTGAATTGAACATTCTTGGATCACCGGTCATGTGTTGTGTGCACCCACTATCAAGCACCCAATGTCTTCCTCCAGCCTTATAATTGACCTACAAAAGAAGATCAATTTCTTTTAGGTACCCAAACTTGCTTGGGTCCTTGTAGGTTAGTTACCAAAGTCTTTGGTACCCAAATAGCCTTCTTCTTTGGGCCCACAATTGGTGTACCAATGAACTTAGCCTTCACATTATTGGCACCCTTAATAAGCATGTAACAAGAATCAAATTTAATTTAGGATACATTAGGTAGCTTGTTCTTGTTAATCTTACAATATTGCTCTATATGCCCAACTTGCTTGCATCTATTGCAAAATCGACCATTGCCATCCACAAAGCTAACTTTGGGAGTGACAAAGGCTGCCTTGCCTTTCTTGGGGGTATAGCCTAATCCCTCTTTGTTGAGAGAAAATCTTTGGCTATCCAAGCACTTTAGCAAGTGGGCATCTCCACCATAGGTATTGCCTAAGGCATGAGTGAGCTCATTCACCTCCTTCTTGAGGGTCTCATTTTCCACCATTAGTGAGGCATCACAAGTGAGACCAACACTCAAAGGTGAAGTTGAAGTAGTAGTGCTACAAGAAGTGTTAGTGGGAGCAACTACAATGGGCTTATAAAAAGATTCATCAATAAGATCACATGTTAGTCCCACATCACAAGACACGGTCACTTGCTCCTTCTTGGCTTCCTCCTTCTTGACTTGCTCAATGAGAGAGGAGAGAGCTTTTTCAAGCTTAGAGTGAGCTTTGCCAAGCTTCTCATGGGCTTCCATTAGCCTCTCATGAGTGGCATTGAGCTCATCAAAGGATTGCTCAAGAAATTTGACTTTCTTGCATAATTCTTTGCACTCCTTTCTCTTCATTTCAATGCATGTGTGCACTTGCTCACACATGTCCAAGAGCTCCTCCTTGGTGTACTCCTCCTCCTCCTCCTCATCATCATCATCACTCCTACAAGCATCACTTTCACATTCATCATCATCACTCACATCATATTTTACCTTGGTAGGCTTTACCATGAGGCATGTCGATGGAGTGTCGAAGATGGAGTGCTTGTTGTTGATGGCGATGCTTGCTAGTGCTTTCTTGATAGATTTCTTACCATCATCACTAGAGTCATCACTATCCAAAGAGCCATCACTATCCCAAGTGACCACATATCCTCCACCGTTCTTCTTCTTTTGGAAGGTCATCCTCTTCTCCTCCTCCTCCTTTTCCTTCTTGTCCTTCTTGTGCTTCTTCTTTTCATCCTCATCATTGTCACTATTGTAGGGACAATTCGCTACAATGTGATCGGGGCTCTTGCAATTGTAGCATCTTCTCACATATTCTTTGCTTTTGGTGTGATCTCTTCTCTTTCTTGCACCATAGCCCTTCTTCTTCATGAATTTTCCCGTCTTGCACACAAATAGAGCCATGGCTTCATCATCAATGTCACTAAGATCCTCATCATCACTTGATTCTTTCTTGGACTTGTCCTTATTCTTGGATGATGAGCTAGCCTTGAATGCTACACTCTTCTTTTTGTCTTCGTCTTCCTTCTTGCCATCCTTGTCAACCCTCTCCTTTTCCACACGGTATATCTCTTATCTTATGTCATGACATCAAATAGTACTTGGTTAGGGGTAATCTCCTTCAATCCTCCTCTTATGATAAGCAATCTCAACATCTCAAATCTTGGAGGTAGGCACATCAAGAATCGATGAGAGACATCATCATCCTTGATCTTCTCTCCCAATGCCTTCAAATCATTGACAATCACTTGCAATCGATGGAATATCTCTGGAATGCTCTCATCATCCTTCATCTTGAAGCTTGTCAACTTATCCTTGAGGATGTACAACTTGGCACTCTTCACCGCTGGTGTGCCCTCATATGTTTCCTCCAATCTCCTCCACACCTCATTAGCTCTTTCACAATCCTTGATTTGCTCAAACATCTTGGAATCAATGTCATTGTATATGGTGTTGAGAGCCATTGTATTGCATTGCTTGTTGGTCTTGTCTTGGTTGGTGGGATTGTCGAGATCAATGATAGCATAGTCATTCTCAATCACATCCCATACTTGATCATTGATTGAACCAAGATACATCTTTATCTTTCTCTTCCAATAATCATAGCATGTGCCATTAAAGAACGGTGGTTTGCCCCCCACATGGTTGAACACAACTTGAGCCATAATTTAACACCGAGGTTGTTAAGCCTTCAATTAAACGGTGACCACGGCTCCGATACCACTTGAAAGGTTCTAATATGGCTAGAGGGGGGGGGGTAAATAGCCTATTTAAAAATCTACAAACCAACTAGAGCAATTTGATTAGTATAACAAATAGCAAAATACAAACTTGCTCTAGCTCTACAAGGGTTGTAAGCCACCTATCCAATAATTCTAGTTGGTATGATCTCTAGACACACAATTTGCTATGTCACTACTCACTAAGAGCTCTCACACTCACTACACTAGAGAGCTCCACTAGATGAACTTAAAACAACAAAGCAAGCTCTCAATTCTAATTACACTAAAGAGCTTGCTACAACTAGTTTGCAAGAATATAAATGAGTAAGTAGGGTGATTATACCACCGTGTAGAGGAGTGAACCAATCACAAGATGAATACTAAATCAATCACCAGGAGAATACCAAAGGGCAAGAGACAACCAATTTTTCTCCCGAGGTTCACGTACTTGCCGGCACGCTAGCCCCCGTTGTGTCGACCAACACTTGGTGGTTCGGCGGCTAAGAGGTGTTGCACGAACCTCATCCACACAATTGGACACCGCAAGAACCTACCCACAAGTGAGGTAACTCAATGACACGAGCAATCCACTAGAGTTACCTTTTGGCGCTCCACCGGGGAAGGCACAAGACCCCTCACAATCACCACGATCGGAGCCAGAGACAATCACCAACCTTCGCTCAATGATCCTCGCTGCTCTAAGCCGTCTAGGTGGCGGCAACCACTAAGAGTAACAAGTGAATCCCATAGCAAAACACGAATACCAAGTGCCACTAGATGCAATCACTCAAGCAATGCACTTGGATTCTCTCCCAATCTCACAAAGATGATGAATCAATGATGGAGATGAGTGGGAGGGCTTTAGCTAAGCTCACAAGGTTGCTATGTCAATGCAAATGGCCAAGAGAGTGAGCTTGAGCCGGCCATGGGGCTTAAATAGAAGCCCCCACGAAATAGAGCCGTTGGCTCCTCAGTCCACTGAAAAACAGGGCGACTGGACGCGCTGGTCAGATCGACTAGACTCTGGACCTCAGCGTCCGGTCGCGCGATGTGTGCCACGTGTCCCCTGCTTCAAACGTTGATCGCCTGATCTCAATGGTCATCAATGCATTTAAGTTGTGACCGGACGCGCTGCTTGAAAGTGACCGGACGCAGGACCTCAGCGTCCGGTAGTTTCTAGTAAGCTTCCATTCGTGAAAAATCACGACCGGACGCGTCCGGTCAAGTCCGACCGAACTCACCCAGCGTCCGGTCACTCGGCCAATTCAGCCGAAACGAACAGGCTGTAGATCCTAAATGCATATGCAATGAGTTAGAGCATCTAGTGGTACTTTGATAACCGTATTTCGATATGAGTTTCACCCCTCTTAATAGTACGACTATCGATCCTAAATGTGATCACACTTGCTAAGTGTCTTGATCACCGAAATAAAATGGCTCCTACAACTTATACCTTTGCCTTGAGCCTTTTGTTTTTCTCTTTCTTCTTTTCAAGTCCAAGCACTTCATCACCATGGAATCACCATCATCATGTCATGATCTTCATTTGCTTCACCACTTGGAATAGTGCTACCTATCTCAAAATCACTTTGATAAACTAGGTTAGCACTTAAGGTTTTATCAATTAACCAAAACCAAACTAGAGCTTTCATTGAGTGATTACCTATCACTCGCGAGAGATAGGAAAGATATTAATATTGCTATTATATTATTATCACCTAGAAAATATATATGAATGATAATTGGAGACCGGGTGGAATGGTACTTTGGATCTGGACTTGGTTTGGCATTCGAGCGAGGCTCGGATTGCACTTGTTCCGTCTGTGTCGGTTAAGGATCGGCCATTACATTGGATTCTAGTCAGGTCACAGACTTATTATCCTGAACACATATTTGTGTATGGGCATGGGAAGGCTCATTGCTTTCTTGTCATGGGTTCCGGCTCTTTCCAGACCAACTGATTGGAGGCGAGGATGGTGGAGGTCTAAGCACCGCACTGAGTCCGGGACTCAGGAGCGGGGGCTTAGAGTCTAAGTTTGGACGAGGACCTAGACCCGTGACAGGAGAGTAGTGGATTGGCCTTGCTTGTGCCTGGGGTATAAGCGAGGCGTGTGTTTTAGGGTACCTAGCTGGGCACATTGATTCGTGAATCGCTGGGTAATCCGGTACGACTTGTCTACAATCTAGCACCGTAGTAAGAACTGAAAGATAAAAGATGGTAAAATGATTCTAATTGTTTACCACCTGTTTGAAAGTAGCACAGGTGCTTACATAAAATGGTTAGTTAATGAACTAAAGCTGACCGCTAATAAAATTGAATATAAGGACGCACGTTTAGTAATGCTCCTGCAGATGTAATAAATCCACAAGCCAGATATCCTTGCATATCATTGGAGTCTTTTATTTTCTCATGTCGAGTAAGTCTTGCTGAGTACAATTGAGTACTCAGGGTTTTATTTTCCCATGTTGCAGGTGACAGACGGATGCTAGAGCTGACTCTTGTGTGAGGATCCCTCCTGGTGGGCTAAGAGAGGATTCCTTTACGCTGTGATCATAGTTTTATTTATAACTCTCACTAAATATTTTTATAAATAGAAGTTTTATAATCTGTTGTCATAGTTTATATATCAATGCTTCATCATGTCATGAATAGATATTTATTTCCACTGTAACTCTTATCACATGTTTATATTCCACTGTTAAATTAAATTATTCATGACTTTGATAACACGATCATATTCCGCTATTATAAACAATAAATATTATACTCTGATGTTGCATGGAAAGCGATGTAAGAAATGGCTAAAATGTTATAAGCTTTATTCTCTCATTTGTGATCCTGATGGAAAAATATGGATTCTCGGGTTCTCCCTTGGGGTGTGCTCGACGGAACTGCGTAATTTAATGTCCTCCCTTTAGTACTTAGGCCCCGTTCGTTGGTCTGAATTTTGGCTGAAAAACACTGTTCCGGCTGAATTGTTGTGAGAGAAAAACATTGTTCCGCCTGAAAAAACAAGCTGAACAAGCCAAATTTAAGACAAGCGAACGGGGCCTTAGTGTCTAATGAAAGACAAATACTCCTAGGAGACATTAGATTAGGCGGTTCCACCACAGGAACATAGTGCCGGCGGCCATTGGTGGTGGCTGAGGGCAGTGGTCAGAGTGGGGATACCACAACTGTGTTGGTGGAGGCCGGGAGGGTAGGGGGCCAAGGTACTCTGTGTTATTAGGCTGTTTCCAACAGGACACTCATCAGAAGACCTAAATCTAAAATAAATCTCTAACAGAATACCCTCCAACATAGTACCTATGTGGAAGACCCATTTTTAGATGTCATGAGAGGTATAACTCAAATCTGAGTATTCTCTCTCCTAGAGACCCATTTGCAGAAAATGTTCTATTTTGGGTCTTGCTGTTGAAGAAAATAAAAAATGGGTGTTTAACTTTTTGCCTATAGCACTAACTAAACGTGAAATAAGTCTTATATTTTAGGTAACGGTTGTCGGAGACAGTCTTAAGGTGCAAAATCACCCCCTAAAAATAAAAAAAAATATTGATTCTAATTAAAATTCCAACGTATATACACTCTTATAATACAGGTCTATACACCACCATAAGGTAAGTGCAATTTTTTTTCCTAAATTGCTCTAGCCTCGCTGCTGCGTCGACAGGGCATAGCTGAGGTTGGTGAGGTAGTGGCTGGATGGCAGGGCAGTGAAGTGAGCAACAGGAGCCATCTGCCATTGGTGGATAATAAAATTATGAAAAGAAGCGCTGGTGCAGCGGGATTGCAGGAAGCAGAAACAGCGGAGGCACCCAGTGGTCAGTGCAGTGTTTAATCGTGTCTATTTGCTTTTGGTAGAAATGGGTGTGAACTTCGCTCAATATTGTGGTCAGACAAGTTAACACTGGTCCAGAATCAAAACTCTACCATCACTTTATCCATTAGCATCATGTCATCTTGCACTTTAATCGCAGATAAGCACCGAGGGCAGTTTGTACAGGATGTAGAATCAAAATCTCCAGGCAAATTGACCGACTAAGCCAGAACCACCAAGATAAAATGACTCTCAAGTAACCGAGTTTAAATATGGTAGGTAGTACAGAGCATATGATGGCAACCTATTATTTCCCGATCTTCAACACGCACACTTTAGAGTGCGGGGGTTGCCCTTATGAAAAGAGAAATGCTAAGAAAAACGAGATGATAATTAACAAAAGAGGTTATGCTTGCGCATCCCCAGTCAGTTTCGCAAAAGCTTTGTCCATCGAAACACAGCCTCTATAACTACAACACCGGGACCAGGGCACATTACTCGAATGGGTTTGAATGTCCAGAGGTGAGTTGGTTCCATACATATGTTTAAATACGGTAGCTTTGTTCCCGTTTTCAATGGGGGGCAAATGAGCATCCCGAACAGGCAAGAACTTTTTCCTGCCTGAATGCAATACATGTTGAAGCAAGCTCCGGTATGTAAAGCTCAAAGGTGAGGCAAAAGACCTGTACAGCTTCGGATCCTCGAATGTTGTTGCAGATAATTACTCCAGTCAAGAATGGGAGGGAGGCAGCATGAAAGAAGACACCGAGGATGGCTTAGGACGCCTCTCTCTCAGTGCTCCTGTCAACAGAGGGTATTTGCTGGGAATCGGAATGGGCAATCCTCCTAGACCTTCCCGAGCCACTGTCAGGTGATACTTCTGGATGCGATGGTACATGTGCCAGCATACGCCGAGAAGTTGGGGCCTCATTAGTTGGTGATGAAGCATGGCCATACATAGCACTTCCCATTGGATGATCGAATTTGCAATTTGGACCAAACTTGCACATGCCATAGCGATTATAGAAACTGCATATTGGCTCTCCCTGTAAGCAGAAAAAACAGATGTTTAAGCAACATGTATGTATAGTATGTTTGCATTATACCACCAGTGTCAAGTATTGCATGATATCAACCTTGGCATTAGTTTTAAGGTTCATAGTCTGTGGGTAACCATAGGTAATAAGTACAATATCAACGATCAAGGAAATGAAAAAGGATAAGTGACGGTATATATTACAATACAATCCATGGCAAGGTATCCAGTGCATAACCCAAGATACTGGTCCTCAAGCATGTAGTTACCAGATAGTAAAATAATGTGTGGACAAAAGTGGATCATGTTCAGCTTAACTATGTGATAGTAGTTTTGCATATCATGAGGGAAACAGAACTAACAGAGAATAAACAAAAATTATCAAGCAAACTGCAGCCAGATCAAGGAAGTGAGCCATTATGCAATGAATTGACCAAGAATCATCAAAAAGTAGCAACTGCTGTATGAAATTAATACCATACCGATCCTAAAATTTAAGGCCAACTCAATTAGCAGCATTGCGCTAAGAGTATACATCGCAAAACAACATCTCATTCAGGATTGGCTCTTGGAACAGCTGTATAGCCCCAAGCAAGAATTCTGTTTAGCAGTCACTAGTCCCTCTAAAAATTAAGATACAGAAGAGAACCAGGAGATATAACTATTGGGAAATGACACCCCTGGAGGCTCTCTCTATATATAGCTATCTCCACTGACGGAGCATCGTTCTTCCACTCTTTCTAAGGTTAGTAACATGGTATCACAGCCAAGGATGAGGGTTAGGCCGTTAGGGTTAGACTCATCTAATCTAATCCACCCACGATCCCATTTCTGTTTTTTTTTCGGTGCGGTCTGCCACTGCCTGTCTCACGTGCTGCAAATGGGCTGATGTCACAAAGAGACAACACCTCAGCAGCCGACAGCACCTGTTCTCCACATCCAACCTGTCTAGCTAAAAGCCCACACCCAACCCCATCCGATTGGGTGAGCTAGGCACAACAACAGTCACCACTCATCGCGCCGAGAAAAACGGAGGTGCGCCTGCGCTGGCTGCACAGCACCAAGAAGGCAGCAAGGTGGCCACCGGTCTGTGTCGCATCGAGAAGAGAGGAGGGCACCCGACAGACAATGGCTAGGAGATGGTCACCTCCTCCACCGCCGCTGATGTCGCGGCAGACTCCGAGTTTGCCACCAACAGTGGGGACAGCACGCCCAAACTCCACAATGTGGCGGGCGAGATCAAGGGCCTCCATGCGGCGAAGCGCAGCCTGTAGGGGAAGCTCGATGTTGTGAGGGCGGGGATCAGTTTCTGTCCTTCGAATCCTGCCACCTCGGGGTCATTGTGGCCGTCGCCAACGAGCAAGAAGCCGCCGCCGCGGCCACCGAGAGTGAGGCCACCATGTTTCAAATCCTCCACATCCACCTTGAGTTTGAAAGGGGTTGTTAAGTGTACATCTACTATAGGCCCATATGGCCCATGAGGCTCTCTATATATATAGCTATCTCCACTGAGGGAGCGTCGTTCTTCCATTCTTCCTAAGGTTACTAGAATATCTTATAGATCTTTTGGATAACCATTGCCATGTCAATACCAATACTCTGACAAGCTTTCGTTGGCCCAAGTAGCAATATGCTTTAGTTAGATTAAAGAGACGAAGCCAAGATAGCTGGACAAATCTACCAAAAAAATTGCAATACACATGAGAGAGCATACTAAGACATGTATACTAACTCTTACCGGGCGCAAAGGTAGGCCTAATGGACTCAGTGCACAATTGGGAGTAGGAATTATTCGCTCCCTGGGATGATGGAACTTGCATACAGCACCAAACTTACAGTCTCCGGTCTTCATATAGAACTGACATTCAGGTTGGTCAGGTCTCTCTGGAAATACATTCTCCCTCTGTACTGCATATAGTCCAACGGGAACAGAACCTGCTTGGTAGGATGAAAACATTCCTTGATTGCCTATGCCAGCTGTTCCACTCTGGCGTGAGCCAGTATAGTATTGGGCAGCTCCGGGTGTCCGTTGTTGGTCATCCGAGGATGAAGAACCAATCTGCGCCTATAATTTGAAAAAAAAAACTAATGACATAAATTACATGGAAACTACAAAAATGATTCAAGAGCAGCCAGTAACTTTCAAGAAGACTTATAGATAATTCATATTCTCTGAGCTCATTACCCTAGGCAGGCAGACCAGCATGAGCATGAGGAAGAAAATAAACTAAAATTTCACACAAAAAAGACAACGATCCTTATCAAGATGCTAAATTTTATAACAAAATAGCCATGAAAAGGCATTACAGAATTTAGGTATCTACCATGAATTAGGAATCCCTCTGGATTAGTTTTTCAACATGGAATATTTCTAGATTAAGATGTGATTTGTGTTATAGAAATGAAACATCACAGTAATGACACCTAACATGGGTGCTCAACTAGTCAGCCCTGGATACCTACCCTCAATATCATCGAAGACAGAGAATAACATAAGTACATGACTAATTATTTACAGTTTTAAAATCATGGTTAAATTTGACTCTGCACATCATGGTAACATTTTTATGCCTCATTCTAGTGTCCACATGGGCGAACTTTTATCACTAAAATATTAAAATAATCTATGCGTGGATCAATACAAGAGTGCAGTTAGGTTTTTTCAATTATGGTTATGATAAAAGTAGGGCACCATAATCACCACAAGTGCTCAAGGTCAAATGAAATGAATAATATAAGTATATAACACATAGCATCTACCCCAACTTGCTTGGGACTGAAAGGCTATGTTGTTGTTGTTGTATATAACACATAGCATGACGAAAATATTAGGTAACAGTCAGGGTAATGCTACCTCAGAAATTATGATCACAAGCAACCGTACACAAGAGATGCATGTTCTAAATAATGTGATGTTTGGTGATTAGGAGGATACATTGGTGGCATTAGTATTCATAGTTACGTGATGTGATGGTACTTAGGGGCCAAATTAATGTATTTATTTGTTGAAAGAAGAAAGGACATGCTTTTTTTTTCTCGAACACGCAGGAGAGCTGTGTATCATTATATTAAGAAGAGTAAAGGAGTGGGTTTAGAAACCCCATACACACACACACACACACTTTTACATCTAAAGGTGTCTCTCTCTCTCTCTCACTTGTCAAAACTTGACCCAAGACCACTAGAGAGGAACTCACACATTGGCTGGCTCTAGAGCAAGGAGATTGCATATTCCCCGAGCTCCAGCCAAACTCCAAAGGAGAACCTCATCTTTAACCAAAACCAAAACACTATTCAGGCTCGGTTGAATCCCATCAAACACACAACAATTGTGGTGATTCCAAATGGACCAAGCTCCCAGAATGATGATGGAATTGAGACCTTTTTTAGTCTGGTCATCAACACCAGAATTTGTGCTTGCCCACCATGCATACAAAGGACATGATATTAGTAAGCCCATTAGATACTGCTGATCAGCTGGACATGCTTCAAGTTCATGAATTAAGGAGAGAGAATGGAAAGGAAGTTGTGATTTTTATGTGTGGATGCGTAAAAACGAGTAGCCAAATTTATGCCGACTCCATGCCAAATCAGGTTGGCCTAAAAAATTTAAACCTTCAGATAATCAATTGTAATCCTGGAACTTTCACACATATTAAAAACCATCAAACAGTTAATGGGAACACAAGAATTTTCATAGCTAATGGATAAACAAAATTACCCTTATTTCCATATCTAAATAAAGGACAATAAAAGGAACCAACAAAAACAAAGAAAACTGTAGCCAAAGGTCTTGGGTCAATTGAGTGATAGAGGGACTGACACCGGTCAGACTTATGCCTTGTTAAAATCGGTTCAGTATAGGTAACACGTAATCGAAGTTTTTTTTTTACTACAAACAAGGTTGCAATCTTCCGCAACATTTTTGATAAACAAATGGGTAAGTGCCATGCAATAAGGTGATGAAATATGAACTTGTTAGGCTATGTAAAAAGTAAAACAGAGGTCAGGGAACATACAGTATAAGGACTCCACCCTGGGACCTGAACAAGCCCAGGAGGAACAATCACTTGTGCATAACTTGAATGACCTGGCCACCTTGGACTTGCAATGAAAGAAGCAGATCTCGACAAGGGCCAGCTTGTTACAGCCCCTTGGTAAGCATGCTGGCCAGGAGAAGTTGCAGACTGTCCAGGTGAATAAACAGAGCCACGTACAGCAACCATCATGGTGGATGGTTGTGGATGGTGAAACTTACATGTGCTTCCAAACTTGCACTGCCCTGTTCTTAAATAATAAGCACACTCCTTTTCATTCTGCAGTAATAAAATTCAAGTAAGCGACGCAAATCTTGCAAAAAAGTTGCATAGAAATGTGGCACCACACTATGCATCCATATCATGAAACGTTGTGAATCGTAATAGAAATTCAGAACAAACCGGGCGGAGTGGGTAGCCCAGTTCATTCAACTGAACTCGAGTTGCCATTGCAGCCTTTTCTCGGGGATGGTGAAACTTGCAAGTTGCTCCAAACTTGCATGTGCCAGTCTTCAGATAGTACTAAAAAGGGGGGATATGAAAACAATAAAAATGCAAATTCACCAATAATGTAACCACACACTTTCCAAAAAAAATGATATGCTCACAGAAAAGAAAAGGAGAAAAAATGTATGAGCAACTTGATTACAAAAGTTCAGGTCATTCAGACAAGCAAAATATAGTTGTAACATGGGCATGCACAATTGAATTTTATTAACCTAAATCAACTGACACTTGGATTAAAATGCAAACTCGCTAAAGAACCATGTACAGCTAACAGTGTGAGTCAGAATTTCAATCAAGAGAATGTAATGTGACCTCATTTAAAAGGTTACAACTGTACTCCTGCATGAACCAAAAAGGAATGACATGCATTGAAAAGCACAATAAGCGTCATTTATGCAACCCCAAGAAACAGCATGAAATTAATTAATACTAACAGATATCAAGCTCAACTATAACAACACATACTCTAGGACCATATGCTGTATTATTAGTGTTACATATATCCATTTGACTGAAAAACTTCAGCGAAGACCTATCAATATGCAGCTGTACAACGCTTGAAGCACAAGAAGACAATGACAGTTAAACGTCTTTAAAACAAAAATAGTGATCTGAAGTCTTAAACTAGACATCTCAAGTAACAATTCATGGCAGAACCTCCTGAGCATTGAGGCACAGGTGGATATAAATAAACAATTATATTTTGCATTGTCTAAAGAAACAGAGGGGGAAAACTAGAAGCGAGGAATCTCACTTGACATTCAGGCTGCCCAATTTTTTGAGGATATTCTCCCTTCATTCTTGCAGCAGCAACAGCCTAATAGTCAGATCACTAAAATCATTATTCACAAGTTTGGGTAGAAATTATGAGCAGTAGGACAAAGAAGCATGTTCCAACAAAAGAAAGAGCGATAAATCAACAGCCTACAAGTTAATCATGATATGTTACTCAACGAGTAGCTCTCACAGATGAACCCAAGAGAATACACTAGAGCAATTAATAGTCTTGGTAAAGGAATCACTAAATATGAAAAACTAGTGCCCCTTAATGCTGCAACATGTTGTCACTGCAACATTTCCACTCTTTTACCTGACTTAACGCTGCAAAATATTTAGGTAGTTGTGAAAACATATTCATGGAAACAAATACAGGATTGAATTGAATATGTTTTCATGATGAGCCACCCGTACAATTTCATTTGACCAAACTATATATTTGAAGGGCGGGCCTGGTGCAAGCGGTAGAGTCTTACCGCCTGTGACCGGAAGGTCCCGGGTTCGAGTCGCAGTCTCCTCACATTGCACAGGCGAGGGTAAGGCTTGCCACTGACACCCTTCCCCAAACCCCACACAGAGCGGGAGCTCTCTGCACTAGGTACGCCCTTTATATATTTGAATGGTCAAGGAAATAAACATTGCAGCAAGTAACATGTGCACTATAACCTCGTGACGAGAAGCCCAAAATAAAATGGAAAGTGACAACTATAGTAGGGCCTCTAACATGAGGCAGATCCGCAGATGGCTCTCATGTCCCCAATTTGTCTCAATGTCGCTTGAATAGTGGTTCTCCTAATGCTAGCAAAGCAACTTGGTACATTGTCATGGTCGGGCGCACGTACGTGAGACGGCGTCGCGCCCGTGACGTGCGCCGCGCCCTGGAGCGAATGGCCCCTACGCAGGAGGACGCGCAGGGCGCAAGCACCGCGAGTGGCTAGGCAAGAAAGTAGGATAGCCTTCTGTTATTAGTTCCTTAGATTGAGGAGATTGTTACTCCTTTTGGTTAGGCCTTTGGCCATATAAGATTGTAATCGCACACTCAATGAATAAATCAAGTATTATCAGCCTATCCTCTCCCTTTGTCTTCCTAAGCCGGCAACTCGGGGGCATAACCCAGTTGACGAAGGCGGCGACGGCGTGGGGGTATAACCCTGCCGGCGACGACGGATCGTGACTACGAGTTGCGTAGTCGAGGTCCAGCTACCTTGGGCAATACCGCCCTTGACAACCTGGTATCACGAAGCCGTCGATCCTCATCTTCCCAGTCGTCCAGCGCCACCACAGCCGCCGCCGATCAATCCAGCCCACCATCCTCGCCACAATCCTCCACCTCAGCCGCTCCTCTTTTATCCGCCATGTCTGAGCCCACCATCAAGGACGTCGTCGAGATGCTGCAGGCCTTCAAGACCGAGATGTCCACCATGAAGAGCGACATGGCCGCGCTCAAGGACAAGTCGGCTTCCTCGTCGGACAGCAGCGGCAGCGGAGGGCCGCGCGACCTTGATCGACCCCCGAAGTTCCAAAAACTGGATTTCCCCCGTTTCGACGGCAAGTCCGATCCGCTGCTCTTCATCAACAAGTGCGAGTCCTATTTCCGGCAACAACGCACCCTGGCGGAGGAACGTGTCTGGATGGCGTCGTACAATTTGGAGGACGTTGCCCAGCTCTGGTTCATCCAGCTGCAAGAGGATGAGGGCACGCCGCCGTGGGGCCGTTTCAAGGACCTCCTCAATCTAAGGTTTGGGCCACCACTACGATCCGCACCGCTTTTCGAGTTGGCGGAGTGTCGGCGCACGGGGACCGTGGAGGAGTACTCCAACCGGTTCCAGGCTCTTCTACCCCGAGCCGGCCGCCTGGAGGAAGCCCAACGCGTGCAGCTCTACACTGGGGGTCTCCTGCCGCCGTTGAGCCACGCTGTGCGCATCCACAACCCGGAGACACTCACGGCGGCCATGAGTCTCGCCCGCCAGGTCGAGCTGATGGAACTCGAGCGGGCGCCAGCTGTTGCCGCCCGGGCCGCGCCGCGCGCGCTGCTGCCAGCTCCGGCGCCCCGCCAAGCGCCTGCAGCCGCCCCTGCGGCACTTGCGCTCCCAGCGCCCGCCGTTCCGGCCCTGCCACCACCACCGACCAGAGGGGGCGCTGCCAATCCACCGCGGCGGCTCTCGACCGAGGAACAAGCGGAACGGCGCCGATTGGGCCTCTGCTACAACTGCAACGAGCCGTACTCGAGGGGCCACAACCGCGTCTGCCGTCGCATCTTCTACATCGACGGTGTGGAGCTGGCAGAGGGTGGTGCAGACGAGGAAGCTCCAGTGTTCTCCCTGCACGCGGTCGCTGGCGTTCCCGGCAGCAACACGATCCAACTCCGGGTGCAAGTCGGCGCGGCGGAGTTCACCGCGCTCATCGACACTGGCTCCACGCACAGCTTCATTGGGGAGGATGCCGCCCGCCGCACTGGCCTCACCAGCGAACCGCGCCCTGGGCTGACGGCGACCGTGGCGAACGGCGAGCGCATCGCCTGCCCCGGGGTGCTCCGCCGCACATCAGTGCTCATCGATGGCCTGGAGTTTCAGGTCGATCTTGTTATTATGCCCCTTGCAGGCTATGACGTGGTGTTGGGCACCAACTGGATGGCGCCCTTGGGGGACATCACGTGGAACCTGGCGGCTGGCACCATGGCGTTCCAGCATGCGGGCAGGTCTGTCTGTTGGCACGGCACCGCTCCCAAGACTCCCGCCCGCCTCCATGCTACTGAGGCCGTGGAACCCCTCCTCGACGCGCTCCTGGCCGATTTCCCGGACGTCTTCGCCGCGCCGAGTGGTCTGCCACCGGAGCGGGGCCGCACCCACCGCATCATCCTCAAGCCTGATGCGACCCCCGTGGCGGTCCGACCGTACCGCTACCCGGCTGCGCACAAGGACGAGTTGGAGAAGCAGTGCGACGCTATGATCGGCCAAGGCATCATCCGGCGCAGCGACTCCGCCTTCTCATCCCCGGTCCTCCTCGTCAAGAAGCCGGATGGATCGTGGCGGTTCTGCGTCGACTACCGCGAGCTGAACGCCATCACGGTGAAGGATGCGTACCCCATCCCCGTCGTCGACGAGCTGCTTGATGAGCTCCATGGTGCCCGATTCTTCACAAAGCTCGACTTACGTTCCGGGTACCATCAGGTGCGCATGAGGACGGAGGACATCCACAAGACGGCGTTCCGCACCCACGAAGGCCTCTACGAATTCTTGGTGATGCCATTCGGGCTGTGCAACGCCCCGGCAACATTCCAGGCCCTCATGAACGATGTACTGCGCTCTTTCCTTCGCCGCTTTGTACTCGTTTTCTTTGACGATATATTGATCTACAGCAAGTCATGGGCCGACCACCTCCGTCACCTCCGCGCGGTCCTCAGTGAGCTCCGCCGCCATGTCCTCTTCGTCAAGCGCTCCAAGTGTGAGTTCGGGGTGTCGTCGGTCGCCTACCTCGGCCACACGATCTCGGCAGCAGGCGTGGCCATGGATTCGGCCAAGGTGCAGGCCATACACGACTGGCCGGTGCCTCGCTCGGCGCGGGCGGTACGCGGCTTCCTCGGCTTGGCGGGTTACTACCGCAAGTTCATCCACAACTATGGCGCCATGGCGGCACCACTCACCAGCCTGCTCAAGAAGGAGGGCTTTTCATGGAGCCCGGAGGCCGCTGCGGCGTTCGAGAACCTCAAGACCGCCGTGACCGCAGCTCCGGTTTTGGCCATGCCCGATTTCGCCAAGCCGTTCGTGGTCGAGTGTGACGCGTCGTCTCACGGCTTCGGGGCGGTGCTTCTCCAAGAAGGGCACCCGATCGCCTTCTTCAGTCGGCCGGTGGCGCCGCGACACCGCGCTCTTGCTGCCTACGAGCGCGAGCTGATCGGGTTGGTCCAGGCGGTCCGGCATTGGCGCCCATATCTCTGGGGACGCCGTTTCAGCGTCAAGACGGACCACTACAGTCTCAAGTACCTGCTGGACCAGCGCCTTGCCACCATTCCACAACACCATTGGGTTGGCAAGCTGCTTGGGTTCGATTTCTCCGTCGAGTACAAGCCCCGCGCTGCGAACGCCGTGGCGGACGCACTGTCCAGACGAGACACGGAGGACGGGGCGCTGCTCGCCCTTTCGGCTCCCCGCTTCGACTTCATCGACCGCCTACGTCAAGCACACCTCGACGACCCGGCCCTCGTCGCCCTCCATGCTGCGATCACCGCAGGGACTCGCCAGGCGCCTTGGACGATCGTCGACGGCATGGTCCACTTCGGCGGCAGGCTGTACGTCCCACCCGACTCCCCACTTCTCCAAGAAATCATGGGGGTGATCCATGAGGACGGCCACGAGGGCGTCCAGCGCACCTTGCACCGCCTACGCCGCGATTTCCACTTCCCAAACATGAAGAACAGGGTGCAGGACATGGTGCGCGCGTGCGCGGTGTGCCAACAGTACAAATCCGAGCACCTTCAGCCAGCAGGCCTGCTCCTTCCTCTGCCGGTGCCACAGGGGGTCTGGACGGACATCGCACTTGATTTTGTGGAAGCCCTCCCGCGCGTCCGCGGCAAGTCGGTGATTCTCACCGTGGTGGATCGATTCAGCAAGTACTGCCACTTCATACCCTTGGCGCATCCGTATTCGGCTGAATCCGTCGCTCAAGCCTTCTTCGCCGACATCGTTCGCCTACACGGTGTCCCCCAGTCCATCGTCTCTGACAGGGACACGGTCTTCACGTCGGCCTTTTGGCAAGAGCTCATGCGACTGATGGGCACCAAGTTACAGATGACGACGGCGTTCCATCCCCAGTCAGATGGGCAGTCCGAGTCGGCCAACCGCGTCATCGTCATGTACCTGCGGTGTTTGACAGGGGATCGGCCTCGACAATGGGTTCGGTGGCTGCCGTGGGCGGAGTACCTCTTCAACACGGCGTACCAGTCCTCCCTGCGGGACACTCCTTTCCGTGTGGTGTACGGGCGTGACCCGCCCTCGATCCGCTCATACGAGCCGGGCGACACCAGGGTGCAAGCCGTCGCCAAGACGATGGAAGAGCGTGACGAGTTCTTGGCCGATGTACGCTACCGTCTGGAGCAGGCGCAGGCCACGCAGAAGCTGTACTACGACCGGAACCACCGCCCCGTCAGCTACCAGGTCGGTGATTGGGCACTACTTCGTCTCCGGCAACGCTCGGCGTCTTCGCTGCCTCAAGCTCCGGGCGGCAAGCTCAAGGCCCGCTTCGTTGGGCCGTACCGCGTCGTTGAACTCATCAATGACGTCGCCGTCCGTCTAGCTCTTCCGGCGGGCGCTCGCATCCATGATGTTTTCCATGTGAGCCTACTCAAGAAGTTCCAAGGCGCACCACCAGCTGAGACGCCACCGCTGCCGTCGCTTCGCCATGGCGCCATCGAGCCGGAGCCTGAGCGCGCGGTGCGCTACCGTTTAGCCCGCGGCGTTCCGCAGGTGCTCATCAAGTGGAAAGATTGTTCAGCCGCATCGTCTACGTGGGAGGACACGGACACGTTCCGCACCAGGTTTCCCTCCTTCCAGCTCGAGGACGAGCTGACTCTCGACGGAGAGGGAGATGTCATGGTCGGGCGCACATACGTGAGACGGCGTCGCGCCCGTGACGTGCGCCGCGCCCTGGAGCGAATGGCCCCTACGCAGGAGGACGCGCAGGGTGCAAGCACCGCGAGTGGCTAGGCAAGAAAGTAGGATAGCCTTCTGTTATTAGTTCCTTAGATTGAGGAGATTGTTACTCCTTTTGGTTAGGCCTTTGGCCATATAAGATTGTAATCGCACACTCAATGAATAAATCAAGTATTATCAGCCTATCCTCTCCCTTTGTCTTCCTAAGCCGGCAACTCGGGGGCATAACCCAGTTGACGAAGGCGGCGACGGCGTGGGGGTATAACCCTGCCGGCGACGACGGATCGTGACTACGAGTTGCGTAGTCGAGGTCCAGCTACCTTGGGCAATACCGCCCTTGACATACATCCACAGGGGGCAAAATTCCAATGTCTAGAAAGCATTGTATTCACAGTTCACTTTTTTTTCTTTTTGACAGCCAAGCTAAAGTCTACGCTCCGAGTTATAAAGCATCATCAAATAATCTCCACAGTTCACTTTTTGACAGCGAAGCTAATGTCTCTACTCCAAGATATTAAGCACCATCAAATAATCTCCAAGTACCAAATTTTCATGCAATATTCCAGGTTTATAAGCTCTATTTTTATTCACAGTTCAACTACAGTAACTAATATGACGTACTAAAGATGTGAGTCCAGTCTTATGGTCTATTTTCATCCAAGTTAGTCTCTAGAATAAATCAGTCACTTTTCAGCTCCAAACACTCTTGTTTCAATGTCAAGTTGCGGTATCTTGGTTCAAAAGTTATGTGTACAAACCATCAAGAATCGACCCCTATTTCCTAAACAGTTTTTCAGGCATTATTCAATAAGATAACCCGATCATGTGATGTTATGAGAATTCACATAGCTTGAAAATGGCAATGGTGAAACTTTTCAATACAAGAACTAGTAACACATGAAATTAGCTCGCCAAGCTAAGTTTTGTTGGAGTTCTAGAATTATTAATACGTATGAAAATAAGCTTGCCAAGCTAAGTGTCAACTCAAAATTATAACTGGAGACTCGAAAATCAGCAGCCAAGTAGCTTTCACACAATCGAGTTAGTTAGATTTCCAAATACAGTATATATAGATCCTCAGTGCCAAAAAACTTCAAACTACCCTAGTATTAACATTTTCTTTCTTTTTCGGATCATTGGGCAATAAAGCAACTTCCAGGTAGGTACTCCATGAGTACACCCGTATACAGCATACACGATTAGAATTGAGAACCCATTCTAGATGCCTCAGAAATGAGAACTATATGAAACTAAATCAAATAAGGCAGCCACAGAGCAAAAAATTAATGTTTTGTAAGCACAACAAGATTATATACTCTAATGCCTCAAAGAAGGGTAGAAGAATGGATTTTACCAGCTTTCTGTCTGCTGGGTGATTAAATTTACAGGTCATCCCAAACCTGCACATGCCAGTCCTCATGTAATAGCTACAGTCTGGCTCACCAACACGCTCTGGGTATGGCCCCAGTTCCATGGGGGCCATGGTTTCTCCTAAATTCATCTGCCACATCGCCTCTGCGACTGAAACATAACAAACATAACAATATTAGTAATTTTTCATTTAAAAAATGCAGCAAACCAGAAAAGTGTTATATGATGCTGAGATGATGAGAGAAAGCAGAAATGCAGAATCCAGTTTGTGCTAACGTGTGTAATATACGATTTGTCACTAATTCTAAATCTATGTAAAATGAACCATGCACAGAAAACTAATACCATAAAATAGGAGAGCAAGTGAAACAGAGCAAAGGGCACAAATTTTGTGCTTTACACAGAAGTGCTATTTGTTTGCTTTTATTTCCACCAAAAGAAAAGAAAAAAGATAAAACTAAACTTAATTCATGAAATAATCACAGAAATGCTATTTGTTTGATTTACAGAGTTTTAAATGATAACAAAAAACTGACTGAACCATCAAAGAATCAAGCCACCTTTCAAGAAAAGAGTCAAGTCTGTATAATTGGATGAAAATTGCAGTCCTCAGGGAGCTTTCCATAATTATATAGAACTTTTTTATCGAATTATTTATTTAGAACTTTTGAATTATCGTTCCATGTGCCAGCTCTTTAAAGCCAAACTGAAGCTATGTAGTGAACACAGAATTAATTGACTCCACTAAAGATATTGGAAGATATTTCTACAGACAAACATATATAGAGAATGAAAGAATGAAAACTGAACAGAAATAATTTTAAGTGACCATAGGCTAAATGTTGCCACACTCAATGTTGTGCCAGAAATACAAAGTGCAAGCCTTAATCTCCACAAATAAAGTACCAAAGTACAGTTGAACTTCAATCTTCAATTCTAATCATGATCCTCCACACCCTCAAATCACAAGTAAATTATGGCCTTGGCCTTAAGAGGCAGCAGAGTATTTGGAACCATCACAATGGGTGTGTTTTTGATGGAGCAGCTACAAGCTTAGCTGGTGCTCTGATTTTAGCTGGCGAGGACCACCGCTTGTGGTCTATGGCAGGGGCTCGAGGATTATCTTTCCTGGCTGCCCTCCTCCCCGGTAGTTAGAGTGTCTAACTCAGTAGTGGTCGTCTTGTGTATTTATGTCACCGGCGCGAGTGTAATCCTTGAAACTGTTGGGGCGTGAGCGTGTGTGTGTGTGGTGTGTGAGGTGTTGTTTGGGCTCTTGCCCTTTATTCTCTTCTTAATTTAATGAAGCGCAGCTCTCCCGCGTTTTCGAGAAAAAAAAAAGAAAAAAGAGGCAGCAGAGTTGTGCCAAGAATAGCAGACAACTGTCCCATCCATTTTCTGACCTTTCATCCAAGGTTTAAGTACCCAATCACCATGTCACACAATTTTTGTTAAGTAAACATGACATGTGCTTGGATGTTGGATTGTCCATTATGTCGACTCAAACCACAATCAGTTCATAACACTATGTATCATTTTTTGAAAAAAAAAATCAAAATCACCAAATGCACCATCATATTCTCCAAACTCAAAAACACTTCAGTTTTGGCCATTCAGGGATTCACGTGAGAGCATCATCATCAAATTCAATTACACCCAAGGAGATGTATTATGCACAAAAAGAAATCTTCATCTCCAAATATTTTACAAGTAAATTAGCATTGACAACTTTTTTTTTAAAAAAAAGCATGCAAATGCCACAGACCAAAGTGAACACCTATTAAACTTCAGGAATCCTACTAAATCCGAGCTTTTAACCTCTTCACTTGAAATGGAACCACTGCTACCATGCACAGAAAATCTCCAGACTGAATCTCAACCGGCTCAAAAACGCTTCTCGCCAATATGATCCACCTATTTATTACCCATACACCAGGAAGGGCACCAAAACAGTATCCAATACAGCGCGATACGGCCCAATGCGCATATCGGGAAAATGAAACAAAACAAATTGACAGATTCAGCTCGATATGGCACGATACATCTTCCTGATATGCGTGCTAGCCCAATAGCACCTCATTTCATAAATCAAGCCCAACAGCATTAGCCCATCCATTCTCTAAGTCTCAACCCAGAAACACCTGATGCTTATCTTGGCTCCCACCCCTTGCATGTGGCCCCCAGGGGACTGCGAGCGTCACTGCCTCACCAGGAGCACATGCAGCCAGGGGCTAGCGTCACCACTGGGAGTGCGCATGTCCAGTGAGTGAGTGCTGCCACCTGGATCTCAAGGTCTTGCCCATCGGGACTTTGGACTTCATATGCTGGGCTACCGCTGGAGGTCAAGAGATCAATGCACTCTAGGTATGGTGACAACTAACCAATCAGTTCATTGCCTACTTGTTCGTTTACTCCATAACTTTGGTCCTTCCTTCATATGTCATGTTGAAATTGCTTCAATCATTTAGAGCCTTTCTCTGAGAACATGCAAGTGCAATTGTTTTAATTATATATTTTATATATTCGGCATTTCGCCATATCCTTCTTTTTGGACAATCGTTGTATTGCCATACCCATCCCCATAACGTATCGCCAAATCCTGTACCAGTGATACACAGCAATCCTCTACCCAATAAAAAGTTCTCTTACTCAATTCAACGCCAGAATGGTAAAATCACACCCAAAAAAACATAGACCTTAGGTGATGGCAGATGCAACAGCTATAGCAACTGCAGTGGCTGAAGAGGAAGTCTCCCCTGTCCAAAAGGAACCCTTCGATGCAGCACAGGAGCTACCCCTGGCAATCAATGGTGTTACCTTCATGAACGCCCAATTCATTAGATCAGGAATACTATGTCATGTGAGGAAGCAATCAAAAATTTGGGCTAAATTGTTTAAAGAGAACCATGTACCATAAATACCATCACAAAACAACAGAATGGCAACAAAAAAAAAAAAAAACAGATCGCATTTTGTGCTTTTCACAAAGAAAAATGTCCTCAATCGCTTCTGTTACACTATTACAAAAGACAAGCCTTATTTTCGTCATGTATACAACCCATAAAAACACAACAGATATAAAACCATACTTAGAACTACAAGAACAGAGCATAAGAATGGAAAGTACAATACTAAAAAAAAGATGAGCTGCGACATCAATAAACATTAACCAATATCTAATACAATCTTTCATGTTCCAGCAAAACTGTGTACATTTCAAAAATGATGGGAAGTCATGAATCCATCAGAACAAACACCATGCAAGGAAGGCAAATGCCATGCAATTAACTATGAGTAGTTAAGCAAGATTAATATTGTAGACTTCATCATTATCCCAGAGAAAGGAAATGCAGATTTTAATCCAGGATAAGTAGAGTAAAATTCAATTATGTTAATCAATTAATCAACAAATATTGATCCTCTAAGCACAAGTACATTGTGGTAACCATCTTCAGAGACGGCTGAAGCACAAGTTGCAGCAAAGAATACTATAACCTATCCCACCTATATTCTCTAGTGTCTTCCAGAATGTAAATATCCATAAATCAGTTAATTGCCTTTATTCATCATTCTTGAGTTCCTGATACAAGAAATTCTAAGAACACAAAAATGCCCATCTTCATGTTAGACATGTCAGCATTTTGGAAAAGGAACTCAAAAGGATCAAAACACCATGTGGCTGTCCTCCAAGAACAAACAAAATATGACCTTTCCACTAAAGAAACAGCAGCAACCCCATGCCCTTACTGGAAACCTCAGCAAAACAATTACCATCCAACTTGAAGACCATATCCAAATAAAATTGTGGGCCTCCTCTCAAATAGTCAAATGCCAAATCTTACACAAGCTTTACAGCACAGCCAGGAAAGCATTGCCTGCGTAAACAGGAAGTGCAACCATTTGTCCTTCCCTATGATACATGAAAAGTGTGAAGTTTCCCAGTTCACTAAGAGACCTCCCCAATCCTACATGAAAAGTGTGAACTTCCCCAATTGAGGATGCTCCTTCTTCACTGAAAACCACAACTGATCAGTATTCACTAGTCACCACACATTATAAACCTAGCAAAGATCAGGTAGTTTGAAAGAGTAAAATAGGCAGCACTCCACACCTACAGCAAATGCACTGGCACTTCATTTTAGTAATGTTAATATTGCAGAAAAAGAACTCCAAACGCTCAAAACAACAAAACCCCATGCGCCTGTCCTCCAAGAACAAAAAGTAACCAATTCACTAAGAGACATTCTCTATCGTGCATGAAGAGTGTGAACTTCCCCAATTGAGGAGGCTCCTTCTTCACTAAAAACACCTCTAATCAGCATACGCTAGTTACAACACATGATAAACTCAGCAAAGATTAGAAAGTTGGAACGAGTAAATTAGGCAGCACTCCACACCTACAGCAAACACGACAGCATTGCTAAAGGACGTCAATCAAATCAATCCCCCAGACATGACACTGCGATTAAAGACAGTCTTTTGACAGCCTACCGCCCAATCACACACATGAGCAATTTCTTGAATCGGCTAAACGCCAAAATGAATAGGTGCTTGGTGAATCGCCTACTCGTACAGGCACCGACGGAGAGGGTTATAACACCACCGCCACACAATATAATAATTAACCGAACCCCTCCAACGCAGCACGCGCGACCGACACCCAGGCGACCTCGGCATTGCCCGGTTCTTCGCGCCCGCGCGCGCGCAAGCGATCCAAGACTCCCTACCACTACTCGCCGTGAAACACGGCTTCCCCGCGGACCCGCCCAAACAGGTACGGACACCACGGGGCTCGCCCAATCCGACCGGGGCCAGCCGCGCTCCAGCACAAACGCTTCGCCGAGAGCAAACACCTGAGCCCGAGGAGGAGGAGCAGGAGCAGGAGCAGGGGTTGCTCACCTTGGTCCACCCCGTGGGCCCCGATCGTCGCAGCTGCGGCGGCCGAGGAGGAGCCCTCCCCCGCACCGCCGCCCCCACCGCCGGACGGCGCTGCCATCACCGCCGCGTGGGCATCAGATCGCCCCCGCCCCGCCCCACCGGCGATCAGTCGGTGGGTGCTGCCGCTGCTGCTCCCGCGCCGCGCGCCCGTGGAGGGAGGTTGTCACTCGCGCGTAAGAGAGAGAGGGCGAGCAGTGGGAGGAGAGAGAGAGAGAGGTGGAAGAGGAATGAGAGGAACCAGGCGTCCCCGTTCGGACAGCCAGTCGTTTTGTTCCTCCTCTCGCGGCGCGCTTCGTGCTTCTTTTCACCGCGCGCCCGCGCGCTCCCATTGCGCCAACTACCGAACCACCCACCCAGTCAACTGGGGCCGCCCCTAGGCGCACCCAGCGGGTGTACACAGACCAGCGTGACCGACGGCCCAAAGGGTGCCACGTCACCATGAGTATGGAATGTGGGGTGGGATCAGGTGAATGGGCGGTCGAGATCAAGCAAGGATGTATGGTAGACGCCTACAGTGGGCGACACACAGACATTGGGTGATATAGGTATGGTTTGTCATTGTTGTTGGACCCATCACATTTTGCGGGTCAGTTTCACTTACGAAGACATGCTAGTGGAAACGTGACATATGCTTGCAAGGCGCTCTTGCGTACCGTGGATGCTACCGGAACAAAGATAAGATGTGTTGGCAGACGCTGCCAATGAAAAGATAAAATATGCTAGCTTCGGGCTATAGACCTTTATCACATGCAGAGTAGCAACGCTACCAGTGTATAAAACGGTGGGCACAAACCCAGGACTGGTTTTCGAGTTTCTTTTGAAAAGAAAATAATGATTGTTTTATTGTGGAACATTACTAAGAAAGAAAAGTTTATGTGTTCTTAATAATGTGTGCTTTAGCTATCTCATACCTTACTCTAGTGCATGGTAATGGTTGTTTCAATTATCACATTCCAATTGCAGATTGTGTTTTTCCTTTCTTACTACATACACATATATGTCCATGAAAAGTAGGATACATCTAATTTGCACAAAAAATCCATGAACACAAAGGTGATCTATATGAAACATTATCAACGTTAAGCAGTTAGTGCGAATTCAAGGAGGGATCTCGGGATCACTAAGAAGTGGTACATAAATATGTATTTAGAAGGGCCAAATCGCAAAAGGAAAAAATAATTATGCCAATTCTGAGGTATTAATGAGAAAACTCCCAATGTACACAAAAGGTGGCCTACACGAAACGTTATCAACGTTAAGCAGTTAGTGTGATTTCAAGGAGGGATCTCGGAATCCTAAAAATGATACATAAAATATTTATTTAAAAGAGCCAAATCGCAAAAGGAAAAAAATATGACCATTGTGAAGTACTATGAGAAAACTCCCAGCGTATACTACTCCCTTCATCTCAAAACATAAGCCATGATTTGACTTAGTGCGGTATACATATCATATTTCAACTGCTAATTTTCTTATAATATATAGTTTATGACAACAAAAGTTTGATCATTATAATGTATTTCTAAATGCAACCTGATATAGCTAGCCACTTTTGAAGAATAAACTCAACTAATTATTGGTCAAAGATAACAAGGTTTGAATTTTGAAATACGTGCATGACATATTATGGGACACAGGGTACTAAGTTGCTTTAACCAAGGTAATTATTCTATTGTCATCGCTTGTTAAATATAGGGCCACGTTTAGTTCGGCCGAATCGGCGCCGCCAAATACACGGTAGCTACACTGTAGCTGCAGTGTCGTTTTGCTTTTATTTGGTAATAATTGTCTAATCGTTGACTAATTAGGCTCAAAACGTTCGTCTCGCAAAGTACAACCAAACTGTACAATTAGTTTTTGATTTCGTCAACATTTAGTACTCCATGCATATACCGCAAGTTTGATGTGACAAGGAATCTTCTTTTTGCATAGTGTCAAGTTGGGAATTTGGTGGAACTAAACAGGGCCTAGGGCTAAGGGAAAGTTGCATTGGAGTGTTACATCTTTGCAGCTTTTTAAGATAGTAGTGAGACATAGTCCTTGGTCCATTAGCACATACAAGATAATATGAAAAAAGGAAAAAACATCTCAATAAATTAAGAAATAACAAAGCACATTATCTATTCTAAACAACACATACTTACTCCATAACCTCTATAGCATGGCAAATCCTTGTTGTCCTGTGGGACACATCGAAAACTACTACTATCGGAGACATTAGTTAATAATCAGCTAGCATTCCAGTCCTAACAACGAATGTGACTATCTTTTAGCTTTATATTCCTTTCACATAAACAGCAACAGTTCAAATTGTATACTACTATTTACTAAGTAATCTCTTTTTTGATATTAAAAAAAATGGTCCAATATGAATGTGCTCATTAGATTGTGACCCCACGACAACAACATGAAATATATGAGCTGAATGATGTGACCCATTTTCCATTCCGCATTGATGGGTCATTTCGACGTTGCATGGTTTTCCTGAATTTCTTTATATTTGTGAGGGGAAGTGAACTAACCTCCCTACTAATCTCCGCAAGATTCAATTTAAGTCCCTATATTATTCAACCACATGCCATTGGATCGGAGATCAAAGATGTGCTACTTGTTAATCTAAAAAAAAGAGGTGCTACTTGTTTTTTACTATAAAATAACAAATATTAATTATTTTAATAAGAAAGAATCCACACCAAGTAAAGGAATGAGTAGACGCCCCATGACACAATACATGCAAGAAAAAAAAAATGAGCATAATTTAGAATCACGTTATTGTGAATTCTAACAATGAATACTCATTAGCGGCGAAGCATCAGATTTTCCGTCTACTATTATTTATATTTGCAACTTGGTCAATGTGAGCTAAAAAGTGGAAGGTATTTTTTT